>NC_136067.1:1369474056-1370042383 GCF_964261635.1 Lissotriton helveticus
CTTGTGTCAAAAATCAACACAAGGGTGCTTTTTACTTTAAAATATAATGTTATATGCCATATTTGAAATTTCTATCATTTCTCATAATTTCCTGAAATACGTGTAATTACCCAAAAGCAAATTGCACACGGCAAGGTCTAACTATTGCCAAAGCTTCTTACCCCGCAGAACACTGTGTATATATATATGCTAGGTTTCCCAAATTGTTTGCACACTGAGGCTCTATCCCGCCAACCGAGCATTTATTTTCCTCTACTTTTTTAGGTCGAGCTGGTGTAAGCAGCACGAAGCGCTGCGTCCAGCGAAGCCTCTATTGTTATCCACTTGTTGGGAAAGTCCTGTACGTAAGTCATACCTTCTGGAGTGGGTGCAGTCCTAGTGCTGAGCCACAGTACGCGGGGGTGGAGGGGTAGAAATACATTGATGAAGCCTTAGATGATCTCTAGTTGTTGTCGGAAATGGATGAAACTACAATCTCGCTTCAGGGCAGAGTCGAGGTCTGGTGACGGAGAGGCAGCGTTGATGCAGAGCTTTCGATTACTTCTCGGCGCTCCTATGGAAGACTGAGAAGTACTACAGGCAAATTCCTGACCAGTGGCACAACAGTCTCTAAAACCATAAGCCAATGAACGGCTACCATGGATTTTATCAGCCAATCGTAAACCAACACTTTGGCTCACCCAATGAACAACAAACAATTATTCTGTCCCTAGCTGTAGTTTCTCAGCCAATTCAAAGCGACTTCCCTTTGCCACAACCAATAGAATGTGTTTCCTCATACCTGAATGTTTAGTGAACACCTGGGTGTGCAAATCTCCGATGTTGCTCCTCGTAAAGTGCAGGTCAGAAGACGTCAGGTGAAGAAGTATAAATGGACACCGTATTTCTTTAATTAACCGACTGTCCGGTGAAATTCTGGACAGGTAGTGATCAAACTTAGTAAGGAAGTTTTTATATTGTTTTCTGGGTTTACCTGTTTGTGTGGGTGAGATTAATACGTTTCAGTTGCTAGCTCTACCCTCCCTTGCTGGTAGTCCCTTTTGCAATCAAACCAAAAGGTTTTAGGTGTGGGAACGAACATTAGATTTAAATCGCTGACGATAGGTTGGCAACTATGCCCCTTCCGTTTCGCATTTTGTCATGTCGATTACTACTGTGCCTCTGCCCTGGCAGCAGCCTCTCTTTCATCACTGACCACCCGGGGGCATCCAATTGTGCTTGTACGGCGTCGACCAGCCCTGCACTTCCCACCTTCAGGGAAAGCAGCCACCGGCAGCAGGCTCGCTTTGCAGGATGTCCTCTACCGACACGCACCTCTGCTCTCCTTCCAGTGACCCTGAGGACGTCAGGAGCGGTTTCCTCGTTGGCTGCAGGGTTGTTGCCCACAGAGGCCCTTCAGGTGCACGAGGGGGGTTCAGTTGGTGTCTGGGTGCCTCTCACGACTCGGGAGTACCTCTGACGCTGTGGAAGCAGCGTGAGAGGCAGGCTAGTTTCCAATCCCTCTTCTCATGGGGAAACCTGATGTGCAGGCTGAGGGTGCTGGTGGAGGCTTCCCCTAATACAGATGCAGGCCGGTATGCGCGCACCACGCTGGAAAGGTGCGCTTCTTCCATAACCCTCCTCCTCTTACATTGGGGCCGTCACCTGCAGATTTACCTGTGCTGCTAGCTGCTGGAGTCCAGAAAACACCAAAGGGCCTTGACTGGGACCCAGTAAGGCTGAGTCAATTTAACAAAGGAACAGAACAAATGCCAATACTGGACTAGACTTTCTACGTACTTAATACAAAGGCCTTTATGAATGAAACATAACGGTCTGTTTTTTGAATTACGTCACTAGATGATTTATTTAATCATTCATTATTTGCAAAAACGAAACTTTTTTGTGCATAAACAAATATTGAATACACTGACAACAACTTTATATACAATATAATCCCACAATATACATATTCACCACACATCCACAAACATCTTTGTCCATCACACTCAAACATCACTTATCCTCATACCGCATTCACTCAAAAATAACATCACCCCATAGGGGACAAACAAAAGTCCCAATGTCAAAATTAAACAAACAGTGGATGTAAATAATCTTCTATGTACAGTGAATTTCTTAGATTGTGTATCCTTTTAACAAAATCTAGAATTAATCGCACTATTTGTGCATATTTTCTGTCTGACATGGGACCCGGTCGGCGCGTTTCGAACCCGATGGTTAAAGGGGTTCTCCTCAGGACCAATATATTCTAAAAGAAAAATGAAATAAACACATTTAGACAACCTTCTCTGACAGGTCTACATGTTCTCTACTCCGTACCAACCGGCTACCACGTCCCTACCTTCAAACGCCAGGGAATGGAGGCTCTTTTCTTTTATCTGGTGTATGGTCACTAAACACAGAAGACAGGGAGACACAATGTGACAGAAGGGCAAAACATAACTCAACTGTTTAGACACTCTAGCTGCTGGAGGGCCCACCGCAGACTGCCTCGCGCAGTGGACCATCCACTGTCACCAGGGCGCAGGCGGTGTACCTCATGCCAGCTGCTGCAGAGACGATCCCCTACGTGCTCACCTGTGGCCAGTGCTCTCCCTCGCCCTGCTGGTCAGCAGCGTGCAGGTACCAGGGACACGGTACGGGCTGCCACACGTGCATAGCTTCTTTGCCACGCCTGCTGTACATCAGCCTACCCGGGCCTCACCTCATGCCCAGCGGGTAACTGGTCACTGCTTACGACTGCTGGCAGGGTTGACCTCAACAAGGGCTTCACTCTCCCCCTTTGCAAACGTCAGTGCTGCTGCTGCACTCAGGTCCAACCCGCTTGTCGCCATTCTAAGGGTTAGAGCTCTAGGCCCTCATGCAGTTGCATTATTCACACAGACACATGGTTAAAATATCTGGAACTGGCCTAGGGCACGTGGGCCGGCCCCTTCAATAGACCGTGACCAGCCGGTCACTTCACGTATGACATATATCATAATCTTCAGATTTCTTCTTTAACTGCAAGGCTTCAAACTGCTGGAATTCCTTACATTTTTGGACATAGTTTGTTTTATAACATATTATTTATTACGGAGTGTTTAAAAAAAACTCGAATTGTTGCCACAAATTAACGGGATTTCTTTGCCTACAAAAGCAACTCTGACTCACAAGTGATATGAAACTCAAGGTCGTTTTGAGAAATGCTCCTCGCGGGACCTGTCTGCGCCCGGGCTCCCATCAAGAGCTTCTACTGAGAGGCTGCTCCCTAGGGCAAGCCACAAGACAGAGTTGGTCTGCTGCAAGAAATTCTGCATTAAATGATTTCTTGGAAAGCCTCGAGAGTTTTATAGGCACAAAAAGAAAGGAATCTTAGGTTCGGGCTAATGTTTTGCAGAACATCCGTTACAAGAAGGGGTTTCACTGAGTAATAGACCCCGCTCATTATTCTGTCAGTGAGACCAAAAACATATTTTAAAATAGGCCTCGTCTTTATGCTTGAGCGCACCTCAATATTTAACTCGCCTTGATGATTGCTTTCACTCTATCTATCTATCGCCCCTCACTCTATCTATCTATTGCCCTCACTCTATCTATCTATTGCCCTCACTCTATCTATTGCCCTCTATCTATCACCCTCACTCTATCTAACGCCCTCACTCCCTCTATCGACCTCACTCTATCGCCCTCACTCTATCTATCGCCCTCTATCTATCGCCATCACTCTATCTATCTATCTATCTATCTATCTATCTATCGCCCTCACTCTATCTATCGCCCTCACTCTATCTATCTATCTATCTATCTATCTATCTATCTATCTATCTATCGCCCTCACTCATATCTATCGTCCTCACTCTTATCTATCGTCCTCACTCTTATCTATCGTCCTCACTCTTATCTATCGCCCTCACTCTATCTATCTATCGCAACACCACAGCATCACCCAGGCATCACAGCATCACTATGCTCTACCACCGCATCACTGAATGCAACAGCATCACTCGTCGCCACCACATCACTCAGTGACACCACAGCATCAATCTGTGCAACCATTCAACAACAACTGGTTCAAATATGTTCACTCAATGTTTCAAGCTTTATTACAAATGTCACAAAAAGATGTTAATATTTCACTTCTGTTCTTGGATTTTCGTCACAATAAAATACACTGAAAATAATCTTCACAAAAGTTATTTACAAAAGTTTAAGCTATTGCCATTATAAATTACAAAAACTTTTATTTAAGCATTAATTATAAAAAAAACATTGTTATTTGTAATATCAATACATCTAAGTCACGTAAATACAACACATATTGCATTACAAATGCTATAGGTGTCACATTTGCGAAAGTTATGGCATTGTAAATGGCAAAGCTATTATTTTCGCTATTTTCAAAACCAACACATGAATAAAAAATGTGTCATTTACAATACCAATAGCTCAAACTTTCCTAATGCGAGACCTATTGCATTGCAAATGCTTGTCTTAGGTGTGAACAGATTTAAACTTTTACCAGCCTAGTTGGGCAGTTGCCAATTTCAGACTTCCTAAAACTGCTGAGATTGTCAAGTTTTCACACTGCTGAAATGTTCTTTGAAAAAAGTGTAGGCTTTTAAAAAAAATCTACACCTCAGAGCCAGACCTAATGCTTTGGTCAGCACCTGTTTTTATTTTTATTTTACATTTCTGCCTCTATCAGCTGTCCCTCGTCTCTACGGCATCCTGAGTCAATGCACTCTAATTGAGCTTGTGTTCTTTATAAGCTGTTCACTCACGCAGGATACATTTCTACTTAATATTTATTCCACCCCACGAAAGCGCATCACACTTTGGGTTGTGGAATGGAAGAGGCAACCCACTTTTCCTGCGACAACAGCTAACGTTGTGAAGATAATTTCTAAAATTGGATCTCTTGGCATTTTAAGCTACGTTTATATTGTAAAAAGAAAATAATTCAGGGGGCCCAGGGTTTTTGTCTTAGGAGCCTTCTGCGAGTGTTTCCCAATGCTGGGGTTGCCCACTCCTAAGTCTTCATATGCCCACCTCATGCTTATTTCTTCTACATTAGACTTCCTGTTTCTTTATATGATTATTGCAGATTTTCTATCTCTGCTTTCTCATTTTATCACTGTTCTTTTCCTCTTTTGTGCTTTTCTCTGACTTACTGTGCGTCAAAGTTTAATGACTTCAACAGAGTTCTGGTCCCCAAAACTGAGTGCCAGCATCCACCACCTACAACAACTGGCACAAACTAAGCACTGTTTTTTAAGTAAGACTTTGTGTACTCTGCGGGCACATAGCACTGCCTTTGACCTTTTGGAAAATAAAAAGTAATAATTGCTTTATGCTAACAACCGTGCTTAATTTGAGCCGGTGGTTGCAGGTGTGCACCATTTGCACTAATTTTTATGGTACTGGCATTTATTTTTCCTTCACAAACTTTGATCCAGAGCAAGAGAACGAAAAACACAAAAGGGGCAAAGAAGGAGTAATAGGAACCAGGCTCTTATCAGAGAAAGATCTAATATTGGAGCTTTGCATTGCATCCCGTGACTTTCTTTCCAAATGGTTTACAGTGAGTTGTTTTAAGAGCTTCATATCTAGAGCAGTTCACAATAGAAATTCATGCAGCTGTGTCTGATAACCCCACCTCGATGGTCCTCACGCACAACATGAAAACACGTCCCCTATAGGCTAAAAACAACATACTCTCAGACACACACCTTAAACAATTTAGCTTGGTATTCGTGGGGGTAAGTACTTCATTGACCCACATAAGGGTGGTAATCACTATCCAAATGCTTCAATACTATAGAATACTACAGTTTTCCAAGGGCGTGCCTAATTGGCAGATGTGAGTAGCAAAGTCCCTGACGACTGTGCGAGGTGATGCACCAGCCACGAAGATATTTCTGGTGAAAGCTAGAGATGTGTAAAGTTACTAGTGAGCAGGGCTCAGTATGCCTCCATTTTACCTGCCGATAATGGCAGCTTGTGGGCGACATCTCTGCAATATTGTGGTCAGGGCTTTATTTGAGCCTGTGATTTGCAGGGCTCCGACCAGCACTTAATTGTCTGCACCAACACTTGTGACAGTTGCCATATGGTGGCTCTGTCTCTTTAATTTGTGGATTAGCTCAACCACCATTGTTCATCAATGCAATATACATAAAAAATGACTAAACCTTCCGCCCAAGCCGTTCCTATAGCTTTGAGGGCCTGGAATAGTCTGAATGGTCACACTGGTATGAGTGTGATGGTTAGTAGTTGTGTTGGTACTGTCATTGGCAGCGCTGGCGAGAGCCCCAGCACTTACTTGTTTCCTTATTAAGCACTGATTGTGGTTCAGGAGGACTGAACCAACTACCCAGGGATCAGACAGCTATCCCAAGGCACTGCGACCAGCCTTAACAGCGGTTGGTGTAGTTTGATTTTTCCAACTGGCAGGGCCTGGTGTACATTCGTCTTCTATTGCCAGTAAAGGCAACTGGCAGGTCATATCTTCACTAGAGGAAGAGCTAGCAAGATAGGTGCAAGTGCCTATGAAGGCAGCTTGAGACATTGTGACCAGACATGATGTGGTAGGGGGCAGATGTATTTTTCCTTGCAGGCATGGCTCAACCTATTTTCATCTTCTAATGCTGGTAAAGGCAGATAGCGGGTCCTTTCTTTGCAATGGCATACTTTCCTCTTCTAATGCCGGTAAAGGCAGACATGTGGGTCATGTCATATCACAGTGTGAAGGGTCAACAGGACCAGACCAATTGGCTAGGATTCAGCAGGCCTGGTAGGGACATTGCGACAAGCTTTAATGTGGTATGGGGGAATGTGAGATAGGCAGACCCGCTCCCTGTAAATAACCTATCATCCCTAATTAGCCCAAACTCTATACCCCGAAACACCCCTTGCTTACCTCTTCCGTCACAGTACGACAAACTGCCCCAACAACTCCATCCCCGGAAGAAAGGGTTAACATCATCAGCCAGGAACCTCTGACGACAGAAGGAGGCGGGACTGCAGAGGTCAACGACGAATCAGACAGGAGGACAGGGAGTCAAGAAGGGACAAGAGGATTGGAGAAGGGGAACCCAGAAGACGCGGAGAGGAACATCGCGGAGCCCAGCCATGTTCGCGGAGAGAAAGGTGGGACCAGTTCCATCAGAGCTGACGAAAGAGCGGTGTATGGAACCGAGGAAGGAAGAACCGTTCCTGAAGAAGATGAGCCCCCAGAATCCTTGAGTGAAGAGTGGTGGTCGCCCAGGGACAGGTGACCCCTGCCGTAACTCCAGAGAGTAACAGCTCGCCAGGTACGGCTGTAAGAAGGGAAGGGGAATGGGAGACGTAGAGGACAGTTAGAACGAGAAGAGAAAGAGAAAGGCGGGAGCCAGTGGGAGAGGTTGCCCTAAAAGTAAAATGAGAACCGCAGTGCCAGATAAGCGACCAGGCCTGGCGTATATCTTGGTGCATGCCAGCCATTGTTCACCGGGTTGGTTTTTTTCTTTCTCTTCTCTTGGGTGGTTCCTTTTTTATCTTGTTTTTTTGAATTTGGGGTGCTTTATGGTTATTCCTCCTTCTACTATGCAGAGGGGACCATACTGTTGAGAATTGGGTTCGAAGGAAACCCCAATCTGAAAATGTAATCCAAAAGCGAAGGTAATGGGGATAGACAGAGTACACAATCACCTAAACTATTGCGTACTAACCTTTTCCAAAGACCTAGGACGGAAGCCCAACCTGAGAGCTGCAACCCCACCTGATAACAACTTAGAATTCACGTCAGGAAGAAGTATTGTCCTAACACCCCTGGGTATGGTGAAAGATTCGATCCCTCCTAAGATCAAACACACCAGAACCGTGTCATTCAGCTTCCTTCCTTTGTTTTTTTGTTTTTTTGGGCGTACCAGGGATGACACACCACGGAAGTTCAAATCTGCAAAGAAAAGACCAAGAGAAGGAGTGTCACGAGAAAAAGAAGACTATAAAGACCAAAATGGCCATCATAATACTGTTTTTTTTTTTATCAACTGTTCACCCAAAAGAAAAGAATAAACGCCAAAATAGAAAAGCACATTCTGCCTTCTCGATTTGTCTTTCACCCGTCCCTCTGACAGGGAAGTTCGATTTTTGCTTTCTGGCATGGAGCAGCATACTTGCAACTTGTTGATAAAGACAGATTGCAGGTCATAGCTTCGCAGTGGGAAGGTTCCGCAGAATGTGGCCTAGTGCCCAGGCATCAGTGAGGTAAGCCCAAGACGTAGTGACCAGCCTTAAAGTAGCAACACATAGAGGTTTTCCCTTCAATGAGACTGATTGGCCCAAGAACCGAGTTCTTGCATGAACAAGACAGGCAAAAGCGCTGCTCTCCCACAGTGGTAGCTGCGACCAATCAAAACAGGTAGGGAGGCGCTGGGAAATAAAAAATATAAATAAAATAACTTACCTGCCGCTCCCCTCCTGGCCGCCTCATTGGTCCTGCTCCTCTCATCCCAGAAATGGATGGGCCTGAAAGCACAGGCTCTGCACTCAATCCAGACGCTGCTCTCATGCTATACCTAGCAATAGAGCAACACCAGAATTTGTCTGAGCGGCCTGGTTTGCCACTCAGACAATGCCTGGAAGCCTGTGGCGTTTTTCTAAACCAGCTGTTGAACACAGCAGGTTTTGAGAAACATAAGTGCTCATGTCTGTTTGGCTGGCCTAAGACGGCCAACCAACCTGCATGTGCAGTTATAAGTGTACACTACTCCTCCCTGCCATGGTCCTGCCCATCCACTCCCAATCTATCTGCTTTGGACTACAAACGTAAGTAGCTCAGATAGAGGTAAATAAAATGATAATAATGTTTTAGTGTTGTTTTGTTTATCATCTGCTGGCTGTGGGGCGACACTCCTCTGCCATTATGGAGGAGCCACCCCTGCTCTGCTAGGGCAGACATACATTTCAGAATCCAGTAGACTGAATCAAAAGACTCTGAGGTTCAGAGCCTTCATTCAGAAAGGTTGAATTAGGAGTTGCCCATGACAGGAAATAAGTTATTGGCTATTATTATTTTCGTTCAATGGGCTCCAGCCAGAGGTGAGAGCACAGTGATTTGCTTCATAGCTCTGCTCTTTCATAGCACTACTCTTTAATTTTAGAGTAGCTGTGAAGTATTGAACAACTACCATTGTGAACCCCTGTGTAGTGTGCTGCATGGTCGTCTGTACTGCTTATAGTCTGCGTGCTCATGTACAGATGGCTATACTGCATGTAATGCCTGCACTGTGCCAAAGTTGAGTGTCTCGAACTGTGTAAGTTGGAGAGAGAGCTGAGGGCTCAGCCTCCTTTGCTGAGGTGCCGGTGGGCACATTCACAGGACGAGGGACTTGTACGGACCACCCAGACCAGATGGCCTAAGCTTAGAGTGGGCGAGTTAGTAGCTGCACCCAGCATCAGAGCTGAAGAAGCAGCAAAGAGCTGCCCAGGAATGATGGCTCACTAGGCACAAGACTGGCCTAAACAGTACTAAGTAGCAAAGCACTAAACCACAGAGACTGAGTTTGTCATGTGACCAGTAAGAAGAAGCCTGAGGGATCTTTTAACAATCCTTTTCATTGTTACCCATTAGTAATGCTCACGAAGTACAATGTTTCAAAGGCATGGACTAGAATGAATAATAAAGTTTGTGTGTCACCACCATATATACGGCACCAGAGAAGTGAGTCAGCATTTACCATAACTATTTTAATACCTACAACTTTTATTGTGGCTTCATGAATTGCCATAATGAGTTGTCAACCTCTAGCCTGCCATATCACAGTTCGCCAACCAAGCTAGTAATATGTTCATCATACTAATAGACCTATTCATGCGAATACGTTAGGTGATCAACTTCATGAATTTCTTACCATTCCTAGTAAAATCCACAACACATTCGGGCCACAAAATAAGAGGCATAGTGCAACGGTATTCAATCTATAAACAATATCTTTAGGAGTGCTTAAATGAGTAGAACTCTTTGCTGGTGGTGAGACATTCATACTCGCACCTTAAACAGAGGGGGAAGGTTGTTTTTAAACAGCAACACTGCTCACCTGCTGGTTTGGGAGGTAGCAGCCAGATCAGCACTGGAAGAGATTGTAATACCAGTCCTGTATTGTGTGAACAAGCTTTAAAATGTCAAGTGGGAAGGCAAGTGCAGTGAGAGATTCTCCCCAGCCCCGCTTTCAAGCGGTGGGGCAATCAGTGCATTTTAACCGACAGATTTTTTCAGTGCATCATATAAAAAGTCAAAGTGGGCCTAGCTACAAAAGATGCGCTCTGTTGAGTTGCTCAGCAAAAAAAAAATAGTTCCCTAAAGAGCAAGCAGTGTAAGGACACACATACTTGGGCGATGCTCCAGGAGAAGATCAAGTGCAAGAGGAGGGAAGTGGCCACCGCAGAACTGACCAGCAATAAGCAAGCAATTGAGAGTGGCTTTGAAGCCAATAAATGGTAAGTAATGGGAGGTACTCAGGCCCACTAAGAGTAAACAACATGCCTCAAACAGACCGCAAATGCGCTGTCTAGCAGAGCCCTAAAAAGTGTTTTAGCAAGGCTCACAAATCTTATAAGAGCAGGCTAAGACTAAACAAATTGAGAAATACCAGATCGGTGCCACGCTGTTGTCCTAGCCCAGATAACAGAAGCAGGCAAAGTCGCATTTCCTAATTTTTTAGGTCTGGCCTGAGCCAGCGCATGCGCTGTTCTGGCGAGACATTTAGTGAGTGGGGCTTTAAAAAGCCGACCACAGCTTTTTGACTGGCATAGAGCGGCGGTTCCGCGCACAGGCATGAGCAGAGGCGCCATCTGGCTTTCCTCTCACTCTCCCGAGTGCACGTGCCTCGCTCCTCCTCTGCGTCTTGCTCTCGCTTTTATGCCCCTCCCCCACCACAGAGCACAACTCGCGGCCACGGGTCTTGTTTTAAATTCCTTTTAGAGCGCACACGCGCACCACACCTGGGCTTGTCATTATTTCCCTTTCGTTTTACCATTTGAATCTAAGTCGGGTCTCCTAACATTCTCATTTTGTTTGTCCCTATTCGTCCTTTTTTTTTGTTCCCCTGCAGCTTAATTCGCCCTTTTGCTTTTCTTTCAAGGCACCTATCTCTTTCTTCTCTTTTTATGCTCGTTGCCACTTCTTTTGCAATTACTTCAAATTTCCCGAAATCTTCCCTTTACTTGAGTCTCTACTTCCTCGTCCTTTTTTAAATGCAAATTGCCTACAGAAATTACACTTTCACTCCCCTTCGTTCACATAAGTCCCCATACTTGTGGGATATTTTGGACTGGAGCATTTTTTTCGCACAGCAAGAAAAACGGAATGCAATGCTGGCCACCCTGACCATGCCAGCTCAGAACTGATGCACTCTGCGCCACTATGTTCTCATACCTCAGGTCCCTGAGCTGATTCACAAAGCTTGAGTATTAGGAATTACTTTAAGTGGGGCCTATGCACTTTTGGCTTTCTTCTGCTGCATTCTGATCCAAACATCTAAGTAACGCACCCAGGAGGCCCGAACTGCAAATCACCTATTAGGGCAACAAAAGTGTGGCTTGTGTTACAGTTCATGGAGCAGGTGACCCAGATGTTCTGACTGTGTTATTTATTTTCGGATATGGTCTAAACTGAGTTGCTTATGGTTGGTTCTTGTATTTCTTTGGACGCATTGTTACCCAGACTAATCCACCAGCTGGTTTCGCTTCCACTCATATGACACACAGGCTGCCAATTGGTTTACCCCAATTCACGTCACGCGCTGCCTTGGCTTTGACCCCGGCCTGCTTTCATTCAGAGTTTTCTTGTTGCCATGGCGATGTGGCGTGCAAACAGAGCGTGAGCAACTTCCAGTCACAGAGTACTTTAAAACATTTCACACACACCTTTTAACAGACGCACAAATGTTATTATATAGTAAAACACCCTTTTTAATCGAGTAGTCGTAAAGTGAAATTGCGATTATGAGTTGACCTTGGCGGTTTCTTCTACACAGGAAAGAGGTGAGACGCAAAAGGCCGAGACAATAAAGACATTAGGACGACGTGTGATATAACTTGTCATGTTTGGCACAAAACCTTGTCAGGCTATGCATCATAGTGCAGACACAATGTGAGCAAAAGTTTTGAATTAATGTTTTAGTGTACAGGATGTGACCAATATGAAACTCAGAAAACTGGGCCTGCACAATATTGCAATTCACTATTTTTTTCATCGGTCTGGCTGCTGTCACAATGAGCAGGTGGGAGTGGAGAATATCGCAGATTTAATGACTTATTGTGTGCATTTCAATCTCCTCCACCTGTGTCAGTCTCCCTGTGTTGTCCAACCCAGCATTTACATTCATATTAAGAGTGAATACGATGCTTGTGAAAGGCACCAGAGTGACAACACTGGGGCCTGAAGACCTTTCCATGAGTGTGCACTCCGAACCTAGTGCCCACTCATCACTTTTCACCAATGCCAGCTCTTCCCACTGCCCACCATTGCCTATTCCTCACTGCCAATTAGTGCCTGTTTCTTGTACCAGCCATTAGTTCTAAATCCCCACACTGTCCACAAGTTCCTACTCCACACTTTCCACCTTTGCCCACTTCCTATTCTCAGGGCCACTGGATTTGTGATTGTACGGCTGCAGCGATTTTTGCATAATTATAGATGATCCACATTTGCCACATAATCCATCATCTGCCACATAATCTGAAGATTTTTACAAAAATGAAAATGTGTTTCTAGCTCGAACAGTTCAAAAGTTACTAAACATACTTGCAACACAGGTTGACGCACAGTGGAAGGCCCTTTTGAAAGCTGGACGTGTCACCTTTCTGTTGTTTATTGCTGAATATGGGGGTTAAATTGGTACTAATGAGGCGCAACCAATGCCCATACAGTGTTACCAAGTTTAGCAAGCATTGGCATAGTCAATAGGTCTCGCCCTTGGGACCTTATAAGTGTTTCGTTATCCATCACAATATCCTTGGTGCAACAACATCAACTGTTGCATGGCTAAACACTTATAAGGTCCCAAAGGTGAGACCTATTGGCTATGCCAATGCTTGTTTAACTCTGAAATGGCATTCACTATTAGTAATGAAAGTGAAAGTTGTTCTGGGAGGAAATTCTAGAAAGTAAGGAGGATGCCTCATTATCGAAACTTGAAAAAACAAGTTTACCTGGGATCAAAGAAAAGCATTGGGCTCACATGAAGGGTTGAAAGCAGCAGGGTAACATGAGGCAGGCTGATTCACTCTTACGCAGTTAGGGCAGCAACCTAGAAGTTCTTTGTCTCTCACTGAACACTTGCTGGCTGCAAACCTGGCCAGGGTCTGAGCCACAATGCAACTAGGGCTCGCGCCACTGGTGCCCGTCTGCCTTTGAGAGCCTTCAATAGCTTGAGAGGGGTTTGGTCCATGAATCCCGTTCCAACTCTTGGCTTCCTTAGGCCTAGCAGCAGCAGGTGGGTTCTGGGCCTTCTGAAGTTTGTGTAAGTTCTACACAAGGTGCCAACCTTAATTGCTCTTCCACTTCCGTCCTCCTTCATGGAAAGTAATTATTCAGCAGGAGTCCGTTTTTTTTTCTTTAAATAAATAAACAAATAAAAATGAAATGATGCATGGCTGCTGCTTATCTCACCAGTTCCAATTCTTTCCATTTTGGTATCCTTGTACTCACTCATCCGGCCACATCTCTGCCTGTCGCTGCAGCCATAAACATGCACCCAGCATTCTACTGCCCTGTGGCTAAGCTGGTTAGTCCTTATATTTCATATGTGTGTGTCTATCTATCACCTACCCTCACCCATTACACTATCAAACGGGAAGGGCACCTTGGAAGTCAATCATCACATACAGCACGAAAAGGCCCTCAAATCAAAAACAGCATCCCTCCCAGCCACACACTGTCGCAAGGTAGCTTTCTACCCATGTGGGTAAGTGCCTCCGTGCTTAACTCCGATATTTTGGGGCTACTTTTTACCCCAAAACAGTGGCGACAACCTCTTCTCACTGCGCATTTGCTTTCAGTATTTTTTAAATTCAAGTGTCTTTTTTTCTTTTTAATTTGCTTCTGTTTTAACTCATCCATATCCGCTTTCTCCAATTTTATTCACCATGCAAGGTAATTTTGCCAATTTTCATAGTTTCTCATATTCAAGTCGGCCTTCCAAACCTTTTATTCCAAGAATACGCACAAAAAGCACCATTCGTTAAAAGCAGTTTATTTTAATCCAATGCATTTCGGACCTCCATGGGGTCCTTCGTCAGGCAAAACTGAAAGAACAACAACAACATTTTTAGACTCGTGTTCAACCTCTTATCGACCAACAAAATCTAATCGTTAATTGCACATACTTAACATTGCTCGATAGCCCAGTGAAAAACACACCCCTCTCTGCGCTCCCATTTTCCACTTTATCGTAACCCTCTTCTTCCACCCTTCTACTCGTCCTCCTCCGTCTTAAGCAAATCTTCCCCATTTTATGAAACTACTACCCGTTTCCACAACATTTCTTCAAAACCCGATTCTATTGTCTATGCATACCTGCTGTAATGGGTCATTCTCGCATGTCGAGCGAGCAAGTAAAATCTGCTTTGTTCATTAAGACTGCTTTCCTTTAAACCTTCTCCTTCCCGCCTCTTCATCTAAACCCTCCCTCTCTATCCAGGGGCTGAAAAAACACCTGAGCATTCCTTTAAAACTCCATTTCCCATAGCGCAATAGGTTTCTCATTTAATCAATAAGTAAATAAACATAAGTCCATATGTCTCATCATCATCATTATAAAAATACATTTACATCAAGACTCTATGTTCTACGGGGAATTCATCCAAGTTTAAAAACAAATAATTAATTTATTATAAACATACTCCAAGAATGTCGATGTTTCTCCTTGCATGAGAAATGTTCGTCCGTTTGACAGTCCGAATTCATCATGGGTGCTTATCCAGTGGGGCTAAGATACAGTATTTCAAATATAGGTGGGTAGCACACCTTTATTTAAACATACAATTTCTCCTTCGTTAAATTGATACTTTTCACATTCGGCGTGCTCACTTAATCGTGCCAAGCCCAAACAGCACGTGCTTTAAACTTACCCTCACCCATTACACTATCAAACGGGAAGGGCACCTTGGAAGTCAATCATCACATACAGCACGAAAAGGCCCTCAAAACAAAAACAGCATCCCTCCCAGCCACACACTGTCACAGGGTAGCTTTCTACCCATGTGGGTAAGTGCCTCAGTGCCCCAGAGGACGATAGTAAGCGCAGTGACAATGCTACAATAAAGTACCATACAACAAAATGCGTGAGTGCCTCGGACTAGCACAGGTCTCCTTGGGTCGACTGCTGCATCAACGGAAGGCCTACCCGCCAGGGCCGTTTCTGCCATTAGGCAGGACTAGGCGGCCGCCTAGGGCGGCAAAATGATGAGGGCGGCATTTTGTTGTAATCATGCAGTGGAGTCTAGACTCAGTGCACTGTGCAAGTCAAGCGAACCGAAGCGCACCTCTGGCCTGCTGATGTTTGCATTTGCTGATGCTTGTTGTTGCATTCAGGTTAGTTAGCCGAGCGGCGCACACCCTAGATTATTATGGCGTGTGTGTGTAGAAGAGCGGGGTGCGGGTCTGCGCGACCCTGACACTAGTGGGTCCCCAGGGCCATCAATCTTGTAGCGCTGGGATAGCGCTACAAATGACGGCCCTGGGGAACATTCTTGGCCAATCCACGAGCAGTGCTTCGGCCAGGGAAGGCAGGCCAGTGACGGTGACGCGCACGGCGCACCAGTGCCACCTTCTCTCTCGGCGCGCGCGGGGGACGGTCGGACTGTGTGCGCGTCGGCTGGCCTGGCGCGCTGCTCCCCCTTTGCCCATATTTTAATTAGTAATACTGGTCTGCAGCTGCCACCTGCCAGTGCCACACAGAGTCTTGTCCGGTCCTGACTCTGTCTCCCGACGGCCCTCTCCCTAGCAGCACGCACCACGAGCCAAAACAGCATAGCCGTCGTCAGGCCTGGCCGTGTGGTGGTCGTGTTGTACGTACGCAGCAGGTCATGAGTGACTTGAGCAGTCAATCAGAGACAGTGCACGCACCGCCGGTGAGTCAGTCAGAAGGCCGCTGGGCCTGGCTGCAAAAATAAATATAAAAATATATATTTCGGATCGGAATCGGATGCATTTTCATGCTGCAAATTCAATTATTTGTAAATGAATCATCATGTGTTAATTAATATGTGTAATAATGTTCATCACTGAGTCAGGCCTAATGTTGTAAATGAGGCGGAGGCGGGCGGGTGACGGGTGAGGTGAATCATTCATCATTATCTGTTATCTCCGCATGACTCCGGACCGAGCCCGTCCTCATGGTCGGCTGGAGAGTGGTGGCGCAAAAACACTGTCACTGAGTGAGCTGATCAGGAGCTGGTAGGGTAGCAGGCCAGGCAGCACTGTGAGGGGTGAGGTGACCGTGACGCCCTCCTGGTCCGAGACTCAGAGTGAGGACGGTTTGGATGGTGGTGGCGCGGGCGGGTCTGGAAGCAACAAGAGAGTGTGCTGTACTCCGCGCTGGGACGGGTTTCTCCCTCTGCACCGGGTTTAAATACCAGGGCGAATATTAGGCCCCGCTTACCCAAACACATACGCCCCAAAATGGCCTTCCGTGGACCAAAGGGGCGCGTTACCATAAAAGGGGATTGCCTTTATTTCATCACTTCGAGTGGCTGCAGGGGAGAGCCAAGAGGTCGGGCGCGAGCCCGAGCAGGCCTCATACAATTCTGCACTTTTTCATAAACAAAGCCGAAGCGCGGCCTTATATGACGTAGGAGCAGAGGGGCCTCCAGCAACAGTGCCAAGGTGGGAAGAGGGGCTGTGGGAAGTTGAGGGAGGGGGGGGGGACATGCCATCAACTATACGATATTGTATGGGACTATACTATATTATCTGAATATACAGGGCCTGAGAATATACCATATAATATTGTATATTCATTTCATGATCTAGATGTATGCATCATAAAATTTTGTGCACAGTGCAGAACTTAAGAGCAGAGGACCCCTGACCTTATTTAGGCGTTTTTATATAGGGCGGACTTTACCAGGCCTGGACTTTACCCGAAGGTGTCAGAGTGCTTCACAATAGGAACAGAACTGATACATGAGAACATTACAAGTGAACAAATTACAAAAGCAAACGTTACATTAAATGAGGCAAAAGTGACAATCGTGAGCCAACAAAATACAATAGGTAGCAAACGGTGCATTACAGGAGGAAAAAGTGACATGTGTGCAGGTTACAAAAGCGTACAAAGTAAACATAGAAGTATAATACTGCAATATATGGAGGACACTCAAACACCAAACGTTACATAGGCAATGGTGGCACTTGTGCAAGTATCGAAAACAAACAAAATGTAAGAGGTAGAAAACAGTGTGTTACAAGAGAAAAGTGACGTGTGCATGTTACAAACGAGTACCAAACACAGTTAGAAGGATAATACTGCAATAAATGGCAGACTCTCAAACCACAAGAACACACTGGGAAGGCACTTCCATAGTCATGTAAAGTAGATTTTTCTATAATGGAAGGACTTCAGATAATAGAGAGGGCATGAATTACATTTGGAAGTGTCTTTGAAGGAGGAGAACTTTGAGGTCAGTTTTGAAGGCCTGGGAGGAGGTGGTGGTCCGGAGCTGAGGCAGAAGTGAATTCCAGATTCTCACTGCGCTGCCTGAAAAGGATTGGGCCATCAATTTTTCCTTCTTGAAAGTGGGAGGTTCAAGCAGTAGATTTTCCACATTTCGTGATGGTCTAGAGCCTCCAGTGCGTGGACAGTGGAACTGGGCCTAGTGTCATTTCACCACAGCCAGCCCTCGTACCTTGAGAAGAAGAGGCCCCCGCCCCCAGGACCCTTCCCTTTGCAAGCAGGCAGGGAAAGCATAAGTCTGCACTGCCCCAGGCATGTTAAGGGGAAGAGATGTGAAGGTGGGTGATTCGCAGTGGCGTTGCTGGAGCTAGAAAGTGACCAAATGTGGCCTGTGCCAGTGCCCCAGCCGACTTTGTCCTGGCCACCCCTGAATGCCACCTGCTGTCTGTGTGCCATTATACGTTTGCGTCCATGACATAGGGCGCGTGCAGTGCTTTAGTTTTCTGGTTCCAGTAAAAAGCTTTTGAGGCCCGGCCATTTTGCTGCAGGCAGGCTTCATCTTTGCTTATTAGTGATGGGGTTTTCTGGCTGTCCTTCAGTTTAGCGCGAAGAAACACAAACACTCTGGCTAAGTTGCCCTTCTCAATAAAAGAAATGGAACATAGCGTGTTGTAATACTCATCATATCTAACCCTTATGTTAAAGTATTTGTTGGAGAGATCTCAATTTTGTGTAGTCCCAGATCTGAGTAGTAGAAGGTTAGTGTGTCTCCTTCAAAGCACATCATGTAATGTGCAGATGACAGAATCTTTTTTTTAATGTAGCCCAGGTAAGTGGGCTACTGCTTTGAACACCATTACTTGCTGTTCATAATTAGTAAGCCTTTTAATATACCACAGTGAGCTATGTGGGTTATGTGACTGCTACATCTTTTAACCCTCACTGAACACATCTTGTACATTGATTTACACACTTGCACAATTTATTTTCAATGTGTATGTTATGTAAAGCACTCTGACACCCTGCATTGGGTTGAGTAGTGCTATAAAAGAAATACACTAGTGCTAATTAAAGTGTGCGTAAATACTGTGACAGACAAACACATCTGACATTTTTACAGTTCATGCACTTGCATAAAGGGACTGAAAAAAAGTGAAAAGCATGCCTCTCTTGGGTACCTGTGAAAAGCTAACATGCTGTGCACTTTTGTTTACCTCCGTTTCATTTACATTTAAGTGTGAGGTTCCAGGCCACTTGATCAAAAGGAGGTCTGATGGCCCCTTAACTTGGCCATTATCTATAAATGAAAAACTGGGACTAGACACAACATGGATCCCTCCAGCAAATACATTATCCTCCAGAGTTTTATTACCAAGGGCATATGTACAAGGAAAAAGAGCATTCTGGATATTAAATGAGGTATTGTTTTTTTATAAGTGTATTATGCATTTTGAATCTATACAATATTCCGACTTATTATTGCCCTATATTTTTTTAGGTAGAATTTAGAAAGGATCAAAAATGGCAGACAGGAAAAAACTCTCAGGTGCTCAGTACAGAAAAATAAAAGCGGATGGAGAAATACAACTATCCAAATTGGAAGGGTCTATTGAAAAATGTCTACGTTTTCCAAAGAGTTCTCTTGAAGTTGTTGGGGCATCAACTTCAACCTCAGAAAAAGATGACGATATAGGCCTACCAGACAAGGCCATAGAAGTTCACAGCCAAGAACAAGAAGAAGTTATAGTGGATACTGCAAAGGATAACCTTGAAACTGAAGATGGTGATCAAAGTAAACGCCAGACAGTAACGGAAGAAAGCATTAAAATAGATTATTCAGATCCTGCTTCCTGGGGACACTTACCAATAAGTGGAGACAAATTAAGAACTCTTTTGGTTGAAAATGGGCCAAAACAAGTGAGCAAAAAATTTCCTTTAGATGAGAAAAAAAGGAAATTTTCAGCTGTACATTATAAAAGAAAACTTCCAAATGGAGAAGTTGTTTACCGTGAATACCTCCAGTATTCTGTATCAACCGATAAAGTTTTCTGTTTTTGCTGTAATGTATTTGGCGGAAATTCAAGTACAAGTCTCACTCAGAATGGATGCAACGATTGGCATAAAATATCAGCAATTCTGTCTTCACACGAAAAGAGTGTTGAACATATAACCAACTTCCATAACTGGAAGGGCCTGTATACAAGTCTAAAACAAGACGCAACTATAGATAGTGTTAAGACAAAAAGCTTAAAGAAGAAGAAAAGTAATGGCATCAGATCTTAGAGCGTGTAATATGTCTTGTACGAGTCTTAGGTGCACAAAATGTGGCTTTCCGTGGCAGCAGTGATAAACTTTATGCTCATGACAATGGCAATTTTCTTAAAATTGTGGAATTGCTCGCCATGTTTGATCCTATTATGAATGAACATCTCAGGAGAATACAAAATAAGGGTAGAAGACATGCTCACCATTTAGGCAACATTATTCAAAACGAACTGATCCAGGTGCTATCAAACGGTATCAAAGACAAAATCATTTCATTGGTTAAGAAGGCAAAGTATTTTTCTATCATTCTTGATTGCACCCCTAATATCAGCCGCACGGAACAAATGACCATGATCATTAGATTTGTGGACATTGTGCAATCTTCAGGAACAGAGCCATTTCAGTCTTCTGATGAAGAATTCCAAGAAAGCAGCCTTGTGCAAATAAAAGAACACTTTTTGGGATTTGTACCACTAACCGAAACCACAGGTGAATCAATGAGTCATGTTCTGAGAGATCAGCTCAAAAGCTTCTCATTGGCAATTGAAGACCTACGAGGTCAGGGTTATGATAACGGGAGCAATATGAAGGGCAAGGAAATAGGTCTGCAGAAGAAAATTCTAGATATTAACCGTGTGCCTTCTATGTCCCCTGCAGTTCCCACACACTGAACCTTGTGGTAAATGACGCTGCTTCGTGTTGCACTGAAGCAACATCCTTTTTTGATGTTATACACGATTGTATGTATTCTTTGATGCCTCAACACGTCGATGGGATATACTGAAACGGCATATACCATCTTTGACTATAAAACCTCTGAGTGATACTCGGTGGTCAAGCAGGATCGATGCCTTAACTCCCATCAGGTAGCAGTTACCGCGTGTATATGATGCGTTGTTTGCAATTACTGAAGATTCAACTTTCAAAGGCTCTTCTGGTACCATGACTAAGGTTGAAGCTGAAGGTCTTCTAAACAGTATATCTTCATTTAAGTTTGTTGTTGCAGTTGTAACATGGCACAGTATATTATTTCAAATCAATTTGACCAGTAAACTGATGCAGGAGTAGCACTTTACTCTTGAGAAAACAGTAAATGAGCTTAAAAGTACAGAGGAGTTTTTAAAAAACATGAGGAGTGACATGGAATTTGAGAGAGTTTTGGTTGATGCTCGAGAGCTAGCTGAAGAAATCAATATTGAGCCAATTTTTCAGCCAGAGAAAAGAAGGAGGAAAAGGAAATTGTTCGCTTACGAATCCGAAGATGAACCCATCGCTGACCCCAAAGAGAAATTTACTATTTTGCAATATTGGACACTGCAATTAGTTCTGTAAAAGAGCGATTCACACAGTTAAATGAAATTGCAAGATTATTTGGTTTTCTATACAATATGAGTGACCTCAAGATGAAAACTTCCAAAGAACTCATGGATTTGTGTATCCAATTGGAAACCGCTCTAACACAGCCTAGACCTGGAGAAACCCCATCTTTTCTAAAGGACATTGATGCGGCAGCTCTTTGCTCTGAACTTTCAGGATTAAGTCATCGAATACAAAAAAATGCGAAACCCGAATATGTGCTGAACTATCTGTGCCAAAACAAATTAGAAAATGGTTTTCCTAATTTGTTCGTAGCTCTTCGTATCCTTTTGACTTTACCAATATCAGTGGCAAGTGCGGAGAGGAGTTTCTCAAAACTCAAATTAATAAAAACCTATCTGCGCAGTTCCATGAGCCAAGAGAGACTTGTGGGACTAGCCACAATTTCAGTAGAAAAAGACATGGCTTACCAGCTTGACATTAGAGATCTCCTTAAAGAATTTGCTAAAATAAAGGCAAGGAAGGTATCGTTGGATTAAGAGAAGGAACCCAAAACACCATTGAAGCTAGAAGAGAGAAATTTAAAAACGAAATACAATCAGGGATGTGGAGTTCCTTTAGCCGGACGGCCAGGGCATAGTGTTTGGGGTCAAGGGCAACAAGTTTTCATGTGTGTTTTGTCCTTGGGACAAGGAGGCCCAACCCCCTGCTGTACAAACCCTTTTGCTGCCAGTTTGCAGTACCACATTATGGATCAGGGAAGGGCACTGCCTCTGCCTGCAGTTAAGGTAATATGTTGTCCATATGTTCATACTGTTCAAACTTGTATTTATGGTTCCTTAATTGAAAGCCTATATTTTTAGGGTGAGTGCTCTAAGTAAATGTTGTAAGCTCTGACTGCACTTCTGACAGTGGTTACAGTATAAAAATGTGTACACATGTTTGCAAAGTTAATACAAGTTTTTTTTTATATCTAATGCATTTATTCTTCTAGCCTGGATGACGGGGGAGAGAGTGATGGTATAAAAAGGGAGGGGGGGGGGCATTTTTCAATTCTCGCCTAGGGCGGCACAACACCTAGAAACGGCCCTGCTACCCGCAGCAGCCGTGACTCATGCAAAATACCCCCCTTACTGCTGACCTGCTGGAAAATCCCTTCCGCTTAACCAAAGCTTACTTTAGGGATTCAGGTTCTACCATTTGAGCAATGGAATAACAAAGCCTTTAGGAGTCAATGTTACGGTGTTTCTTTAAGAAAAGCACAGCTGAAACTTGTACCAAGAATCTGGTGTACGTTTAGTTGACTTTTAAAGTTATGGCCTGTTTATTCAGAAGCCTTTATAGGTGCTTTGGGAGGGAGTGTTTATCCGTCTGTTTTCAATTAAGGAAGGCCTTCTGAAAGTAAAGAGCCATGTTGGAAGCTTTCTAAAACCCTCAGCCTCTGAGGCATGCTTTGAAAAGACAATGCGGTTTTCACTGAGGTTTGTGAAAAGACCCTGTGCAACATATTATGGGTGGGAATAAAGTGCAACTGTTGTGCTGTCAAGTAAAGTGTAGTTGATTTGTTATTAGTTTAAATGATATATAAACAATGTGAGATAAATGTCGTATTGTAACGACATGGATCTGGGTGAAAAAATGTACAACAGCTAGGACACGTGAGTCGATAATTTCTTTTTGCTAGAACTAATAAGAGAAATACGGTTTTTTTCCTGTTCTCTCCATAATATCCAGTCTCTTTGGGTTGTTTTTTTATTCTCTACTTTACTGTTGTGCTGTTAGGTAGGCCATTTCCTTTGGGCTTTTCTTATCTTCCTTGTTGTAACTCTTCCTTTGACAGTGAACACAATATTTAAACAACAGAAAGCGACCATAAAATACCTTTGTTACTTTATACAATGTTATTATTTGACTGTTTTTCTATTTTGACTATGAAAGACATCCTTCTTTTGCCCTTTTTGGAAACTTATGATGATCCCAATTTTCTTAAATCCCTAACGTTGCTTTGACACCTGACCATCACCAGAGTTACTGTCCCTGGCTAGTTTACTATTTTAAATCCCAGTGTAGGTAGTTTGAGTGCTATCGTTAGGCCGGGCAACAAGAATCTTTGGGATTGTTACATTGAACTAGTCATGGTATTCAATGTAATGGTTACGATACGCATGGAGATGCTGTCTAATGTTATTTAGTTTTCAATCAGAGAACCTTTCTACTAATGTGTTTACAAAGTATCTTCTAGTCTTTGTCATTAAAAGTTTTTCTATTAAAAGGTTTCGCCCAAATGACATAATGTGATTGCTTTGACATTTGTTGCTTCGTGTGTGCTCAATCAAATGATGTTCTATGTCTTGATTGAAATGTGTATTCTCCTTTCTAGCACCACCAATAAGAAACTGTGGGCTGAGCAGATTCAGAAGGCTCTTTCGAGGACTCACAGATACATCCTTCTGACCTCTGGGCAGCTGGTGGGTGTCTGCCTCTTTATCTTCGTGAGACCCTATCACATGCCTTTTATAAGGTAGGAGTATTTCCCTCATTGCTTTGGCACTCAGTTTGGAAATGTTAAGAATGTGGTCCTGTGTTCTCTTTATCATGTTTTGATGCATTGAATATTCATGGCTGTTATTTGTTGTGTCTTTGATGTGTGCAATGATGCTCACAACACTGGTTGGGTGTCAGACATGTACATGAAAAGAGTTGAACACTTCATGTGTATTTCGTGCCAAGGATAGTGATATATTTGGGCGATTCCATTTCCAGGAAATGGGCAATCGGCTTAAACATTAACATTTAAGGAAAAAAACGTCTCAGAAGCAATCGTACTCCGAAGAGGACACTCCCTCATACAATTCTGGAGCATGCTCAGTCTCTGAGTTCTATGACTTTGACAAAATGGCAGAATTCCCTGCATCAAGCCTGAGAACGAGAGGACCCAGTGTTGGTGTACCATGGGCTGTGAAACTCCATCCCCGAAACCTTGGACACTGCTTCTCATTTAATGAAGGGAAAATCCACTGAAGCTGCTCCTCTGTAAAACATGGAAATGGAGTTGTCCTTGAAAGATTGTCTTTGGCTTACTGCAGAAGTGACAGCAAGTAACAGAGATACAAGGCTGCAATAGGAATGAACGAGCATAGCGGCAATCAAGCATAATGTGTCTATTGAAGTGCTGAAAATGTGTTGGACTGTTTCAGAAATGTTCCAAAGACCTTTAGTATAAAAGGTTGATCACTGAATCAGGCACTCCGGAAGGCCTGGGGTACCCACTTTACGTCAATAAACCAGTCTGGTCTAAAATATTTCCAGAATAATTGCAGGGACCATCCCATAAACTTTAGTGAGTAGAGAAGGAGCATTGTGATTCCCATGTTCGAGTGAGAAAGTATGCATAGGTTGCTTGGAGGATGCAAATTCTGTTATCTAATAGCCCATGGGCAATTGATGAGATGTGGTGCTGTATCATTTCTTTCTGCTGGAACATTTGGCCTATAGGTTTTAGAGATCCATTTTACATGCGGGAGACACTACTGAGAGGCTTTGCAGTGGCGCTTACAAAAGAGGATGGCGTAGCAGAAGGGATTCAGTCACATTCATAGAAGGCCTTACTGTACTTGAAGGTAGGGGGTAATCATACCACAGGGAGGTTTCTGCCAGGACAATGGGGCTAAGAGTAATTTTCATTCTATTTGGGGGAGTCATAAGAATAAGAGAAAGATTATCTCTGCAAAGAGCAGTCTTTACTTGTTTTTCGGATATGGGATTCTGGATGTATCTGGATCGATTTCTAAAGAGCAGCTCTTGGAAGCAAGTGCCTATGTGACGGGGAGGTCTGATCACAAGGTCATATAAATGTACTGACTTCCCATGCTGTCTATCTGCTCAGCTGTTGGCTTGGAATTCATGATGGACAGCATGGAGAGTCACTAACAAGAAGCACAATTTTCCGTTTTTTTCCGCTTTTAAAAATAAATACAGACTGGAAACACTTTGTTTTCTGTCTGTATTTATCTGTAAAAATCAATAAAAACGGGAAACTGGGAGCCCTACTTATAATGTACTGCAGTGCGTAGTTTATCACATCTATTTTGTTTCTCTTCTTTATTACATTAAATTCTTAGCTGTCAAAATGTATATATTCCGTAAATATTGTTTTATCGGCTGTTTTTGTGATGGTTTGTAAAATGTAGCTGTTGTGTGTGATGTGTATGAAATAATTCGTCAGTAAACTTACCCAACAAAGTCATGGTGTGTGGGGGTGGGGGCGGGGGCTATGTCTTACCATCTCGGTCACCCCCTATGGTCTTTCATCAAAGAAAACATGATGCAGACTAGTTTATAAGGTGGCATTTAACCACCCTGAAATACAAGTTGCTCAAATTGCGTTGAGCCTAAGGAAGAGTGAATCCAGTGTTTTCAAAATTTGGAATCCTGTGTCATCATGGGGAAGGAACAGGATTGTTGACAGGTCATTGATAGTGGAAGGTTAACTTACCAAATCCTGGGCAGTGAATTGCTTCATTGACCTCACAGTGTGCATGAGCAAGTAAGAAATGTCTTTGAAATAACTCCCGCTCCTTTGATATAACAGAGATACCCAGATATATGTCTGTAGTTGAGTTACCAGCCATTTCAGTACTTTGTAGAGTGGGAAGCCAAAGTCCTGCTGGCAGGCAGAATACATTAGAATGTGGTTTCTTTGAAGCAACCCTAATTGAATGCTCTGAATCACTTTAGCTGTCATTATTATCAAAGCTGCATCTGACCTTTTCTCGTTTGAGAGCTTAATAATTTAGAGTACAACCTGACCCAAAAAGGAAGTATTTTAGTTTTCACTTAGAATAAGGAAACCACTGGTGCAACATAATGCATGTGCCTGACTTTGTAAAAAGATCACCGCAACCTGATTGGGTTCTGTCATTATTTTACAATATTTTGATTTATAAATAATCTGTTTTGTTTTACTAATGACAATCCTCAAATGTGATATTAAATAGTGACATTTTGTGGTGTAGCTATTAAGAGGGTGCTGAATAATGAATTATAGTTTGATCTGTGTTTAGTGCCCATGTGCTTCATTTATTTTATTTGTTTGGTTTATCATCCTAGGTAATATGCAAAAATTCTTATTATTGTAAACTATTTTGTTTGTTTTGTGTCCTTTATACAGTCTTGCCAAGTGCCACGCATCACGCGTTAGACTAACGCATTTCAGTGCAGTGCACCGCATCACCACACTGAAATGCATTGTCACGCATATTTGCATATGTCTGTGAGCAGTCACTGTGAGGGCTGATGGTGTAATGGTGTGGCATAGCGCCACCCATGGCTGCAGCGTGCGCGCGCTCTTAGCTGAGCCAAGGCGCCACTGGCAGGCTTGCGTT
Organism: Lissotriton helveticus; assembly: GCF_964261635.1. Lineage (NCBI taxonomy): Eukaryota > Metazoa > Chordata > Amphibia > Caudata > Salamandridae > Lissotriton > Lissotriton helveticus. Next base: position 1,369,500,668 of record NC_136067.1, read on the forward strand.
TTGAAACCTTTTATCATGTTAATGTTGAGGCTGACTGATTTTTTTTTATTCTGTTCCTATGGCTTTAATAAACTAATGCAATAATGATTTCTGATCATGACACTGTTATTTTTCATCTGTCCGTCTTTCTCCTATTTTCAGAGATGTTGGGATGGACACCGTGAAGACAGGAATGGGAGGTAAAACCGGCAATAAAGGGGCAGTGGGCATCCGCTTTCAGCTTTACAGTACCAGCATCTGCTTTGTGTGCAGCCACTTTACTGCTGGTCAATCCCAAGTGAAAGAAAGGAACGAAGACTACAAAGAAATCACACAGAAGCTCAGTTTCCCCATGGTAAGGGCAAGAAAGACTCTTTGGGCCAGCTAAATACTCTGCACATTGACACTTATCTGGTGACCACCATAGCCTTAGATCCCACCATAGCAGGCTCTACCCGCCATTAAAGGCCTGAGCCAAAGGCGAGGGCCTTTAACAAGGGAGCAGGCCTTTAATGGCCGGCAGAGCCCGCTACGGAGGGCTTTAAGGCTATTTGAAAATGTCACCTCTAGAGGGCAGAATGTTCTCATTTGTAAAAAGAAAGGCCTTACCAAGCCTGAAGGGGTTGAAATCCCCTCGGCTTCGTGAGGCCTTTGTTAAACTTTAGAATGTTGATGCTCTGGGCTTCTACCGGCCATTAGAAGCCTGGAGAACTCCATTGTTTTCAGTAGAGCTCCCAACATTCTAATGTTCTAACACAGAATATGCATTAACAGCCAGCTGGTCACGACAGCCAGCATTGTGAAAAATACAAACCCCAATAATTTGGTAAAACACACACGACAAGCATATTTAATAGCAAGATACATATTTACCACAACACGGTGCTTCTCAGGAAGACTCATTTGTGTTGGACAGTATCTTTTTGAATTACATTTTAAAATCTATTTTTCTCAATTCAATAATGATAGGTATATGGCTCCAATTGAAGAATGATAGGTATATGGCTCCAGGTGAATGCAGCTCTATAACACTGAAGAGCTGTGTAAGAACAGGGAATGGCAATTGAGATTTTGGGCACAACAAGGGAAGAGAGGTCTAGGACAGATGGGTGGAGCTAAGGAGGATAACATGGCAGAGGTGAGAGGTAGGCTGTACAAGAAGAGTGGGAGAAAGGCTGGCTGTCAGGAGGGCGAGTTGGAGGTGGATGGTTATCGGGTCATGCAAAAAAATGGGAACACCCTACTAGGTGTCATTATTTTAAAGAAGTGACGGCTTTCACATTTTCATGCCCTTCAAAAACTGCAATCAGCAATTTACAGATGCAGGCCACAGTATCTAAAGTCATTATTATGGGTCGTTTTGAGGTACACATAAGTGTTTTCTGAATGAGGCTCAAGTATTTCCTCACTAGAAGTCAAATAGGCATACCTTACCCACACGCACACACTCACACTTTTTTATTTTCTTAAACTAAACTGCCACCTAGTTAAGGGAGTGTTTTCCAGGACCTGCATGGCTGAACAGGCTAGGTGCCTCTGCAAATGAGGTGCAGTCGGAGTCTAGCCACGCTCAACAGGGCCCAACCCCTGAGGACACTGAAACCAACTGGAGCCTCAGGGGCCCAGACAGCATGGCTGAGGAAGTACAGCACATCGTGGCTGATTCAAGCCTAATGCGTGGTACTTTGCAGGGCTGTGGCTCCAGGAAAACAGCAGCTGATGGGCTGTTCAAAACATCAGGAAAACGCAGTCAACTGAGTACAGGTCACTGCACACCAAACCATGATCCGGTGCACCAGAAATCAGGTGACACACCCTGCACTGGTGCAGTGAAATGTTACCATCTCTAGAATCGACAGTCTGCGAAATAATAAAAACAGCATTTGTGTCTATCAAATACACACAAGATTCAAGGTCCTTGGGTGGACTGTAATACATGTGGATTGATGACACATGTGCACCTAAAAAGAGTGTCTTGCTTCTATTGTGATATGTCAATTTCCTGTCCTCAAATAAATACGTACGGTGACCTCACTAAGCAGTTCAAATGAATAGTCTCATAATCTGGTACAAGAGCTCCACAGAGCAGGTTTTAGCATAAATACCTGGGCAAATATGCACTGGTCAAAAAAGAGACCTTATAGAAAATGCATTCTGAACTGCAATGTGGTAAGGAGCGCTGGTAAGTTTCAAATTATTTTACTTCATGGCAAGTGGGGCATAATGTAGGATTTATAGCGGAGGAGTTGTGAACCCAAACCACCACACCCTACCTGCTTCAGCAGCTACAGCGGGAGAAGGTTTTTATGGGCCTGTTTTATCTGCAACTTTGCAGATAAAAGCTTATGAGTAACACAAGAAGGATGGACCAACAGAAAAGGGCAAGAAGGATGATCCAGTGGATGCATGAGTGGGTGAACGTATGGATGGATGAGTGGGTGAAAGGATGGGAGGATGAAAGGATGGATAAGTAGTTGAACGGATGGGGTGGAAGCATTGATGGGCAAATTAAAGGATGAGTGAGCTAAAGGATGGGTGGGTGGGTGAGTGAAAGGATGTATTAGTAAATGGATGGATGGGTGAAAGGATGAGTGGGTGAAAGAATGGGGGATGAGCGGGTAAAAAGATGAGCGGATGAGAGGATACCTAGGGGAAACAGGATGAGTGGGCGAGAGGATGGGTGGATGAAAGGATGGATGGCAGAGTGAATGGAAATCTGAGTGGATTAACGGATTGATGGGTGGATGGATAGGCATGGGTGGAATATGGCAGAGCAAATGGAAAATTGAGAGGATGGGTGGTTGGGTAAAAAGTTAGCAGAGTAAATGGAAATCTAAGAGGATGGATGGGTCAATGGATGGGTGAAAGGATGGGAGAGTGAATTAAAAACTCAGGATGAATGGAAGGAAGGCAAAGTAAATGGAAATCTGAGAGGATGAATGGACGAACGTATGGCAGAGTAAATAGAAATATCAGGTGATAAATGGATGAGTGGGTGAAAGGATGGCAGAGTAAATGGAAATTTGATAGGATGGATGGGTGGTTGGGTCAAAAGATTCTAGAGTAAATGAAATCTAAGAGGGGTGAGTGAAAGTATTGCAGAGTGAGTGGAGAGCTCAGAGGATGCAAGTATGAATGAACTGATGGTACTATGGCGGAGTAAATGGAAATCTGAGAGGATGAATGGGTGGGTGAAAGTACGCCAAAGTAAATAGAAATGTGAGACCATACATGGATGGATGGGTGCAGGGGTGCTGTGAAGCGAGCCCCTCCTCCTCCCTGCATTATCAGCTATGGCTGGGGTGTGTGTTTTTATGGGTCTCTTTTATCTGTCTATAAAGTCAAACAACTTCCCCTTGGAAACTCAGTTTTACACAATCCTAAGCGTACACAATCATCCATTCATCACTGTTTTAGTAACTCTTTTATGTGCAACTTGTCAGACAAAAGCTCATAATTACTACAAGAAGGATGGGTTTGTAGAAAAGGCAAATAAGTCATATGGATGCACGAGTGGGTGAAAGGATGGGAGAGGGAAAGGATGCATGGGTGAATTAAAGGATTAGTGAGCAAAAGGATGGGTAGGTGTCTGAAAAGATGGTTCAGTAAAAGGGTGGGTCGATGAGTTGGTGAAAGGATGAGTGAGTGAAAAGATGGGGATGGGTGGTTGAGTGGGTGAGAGGATGAGTGGGTGAGAGGATGGGTGGATAAAAGGATGAGTGGGTGAGACGATGGGTTGATGAAAGATGACAGAGTGAATGGAAAACTCAGAGTGGGTGGGTGGATGGAAGGATGGCAGAGATATTGGAAATCTGAAAGGATGGATTGGTGTCAGAATTAATGTAAATTTGAGAGGATGGGTGGATGATTGGGTGAAAAGATGGCATAGTAAATGGGAATCTAAAAAGCTTGATGGGTGAAAGGCTGGTAGAGTGAATGGAAATCTGACAGGATGGATAGATGGCAAAGTAAATGGAAATCTGAGAGGATGGGTAGATGGATGGATGAATGGATGAAAGTACGGCAGAGTAAATCGTAATATGAGACAATCAATGGATGGGTGGGTGAGGGTGGCAAAGTAAATGGAGATTGGAGACGATGGATCAGAATGTGAAAAGATAGCAGTGTAAAGGGAAATCTGAGAGGATGGAAGGATGGGTGGGTGAAAGGACGGCAGAGTAAATTGAAATTTGAGAGGATGGCTGGAAGTATGAGTGAAAGGATAGCCGAGTAAATGAAAATCTGAGAATATGGATGGATGGCAAAGTAAATGGAAATCTGAGAGGATGTGTGTATGAATGGATGGACAAATGGATCAGTTGATGGGTGAAAGGGTTTATTGATAGATCACTAAGTCAAATGATGGATAAATGGGTGGATGGATGCATGCATTGATGATGGTTGTATGGCTGGATTGATGGAATGGTGAAAGACTGAGTGATGGATGAAAGAATGAATGGATTACAGAATGTAAAGGGGAAATGGTGGCTATCAACAGCTAGATGAAAGGCTGAATGGATAGATGCTTGGATGAAATAGAAAAAGGAGCTCTTCTAGGGAGGTTGAGGCACACTTACTTCCCTTGCTTGGTGCCATCAGAGCTTTGGGTCCAATTGGGGGGGCATTTAAATTTTCTGGTAAATCCTTGGATTTATAGACACACTCATTAGCATAATGGCATGTTTATGACATGATTTCCCTTTTTCTTTAAAAAAAATATAGTTTCAGGCCAGTTTTCTGGAGGACTGGGAACTTTGTGTTGTCCATGAAAACCCGGCAACAAGATACCTCCAAGCTCCCTAAATGTCTCGAAGATCCCTTTTAGGCACTGAGCCATTTTGAACCACCAACGTGCTCTTTCTCCCTGAGGAAGGACACGCCTCACTAAAAGTTGGCCTCATCAATACACAATTGGCCCCATACTTAACCTTGCCCTGACCTCATTGAGATTTGGATCAGCAACACATTGATTACCAGGCTACATGAACTGCCCCCACCAGGCTGAAACTACTCAGCAAAAACAGACCTGAGGAGGTTTCGGGGAGAATTAGTGCCCCCAACTAAATTCACCCACCCAAAGTACCCAACATTGTGTGTTCATTATTCAAGGGTGCAACATCAGGGTGCACATTACCCTGACTGGTTCCTTCATTGTATCCTTGACATATCAACTACCATGGTATTACCCTGATTTCATGGTTGGCGTACTTGATCTGGCATAACAACGGTGCAGAACCCAAGCACATGCTATACAGTCAATTAAATTAGGGAGGCAGAATTCAAAGAGGCATTACCGTAGACCTAGGCCTCTTTTTTAAGAAACACTGTGCTAAATTGTTGAAGTAGGCTCTAAAAGGGGCCCCCAAAATAAGGGAATCTGAATATAGATATCACATTTAAACTTTTTTTTTCTCCTGTAGAGCACGGTGTCAAAACGAGAGTATATCTAAAAATATGAAAAATGTGCTGTTAAATGAAAAGCTTTAGAAATTACAATTTTCATTTTAATTCAATGTTTGTTTTCTATCCGAAACAGGGCAGAAATATATTTTCTCATGATTACGTCTTCTGGTGTGGCGACTTCAATTATCGAATTGATCTGACATATGAAGAAGTTTTTTATTCTATTAAACGGCAGGACTGGAAGACGCTATTAGAATTTGACCAGCTGCAATCGCAAAAAGCCTGCGGAAAAGTGGGTAATTGTTTCAGTAAAATGTACTTGTTTTCATGAGTTTTATTATCAATTTCCTGTTTTAGAGATAAAGGGCTCATCCTGGTTCCAGAGGAGTGATCCGTACTTATTCTTACATTATTTATTTGGAAGTTTTATATAGGGTCCTGCATTGCCTTTAGAGAGAGATACAGTTAAAAATGAAAGTCATTATTATGGAGTTGTTTGAGTCCAACAATGTACAGTTTATAGCCCGTCTGTTATTCTTCACCTGCTACAATCAATCCTGATATATGGGCAAAGGCTAGCTTATCTCTTAGGAGCTTGTTGAAGTGTACAAAGTTGGTTCAATGTGGGAACACCTGGGAATTTGCCTTAATATGTATCGCTGCTTGACATCTGTTGAGCAATGCTATGTGGTGTCATTGACTGGGAACTCCTGATTGGAATGTAGTGGCGGTGAGAGTTTTTTGCGTTTACCCAATGTTGTTTGCCAGTCAGTTATATATGCAACCTACAGAGAGCTGTAAAGGGGTCACCCGGTGTAAATTAAAAACGTTTCTGTTTGCAAGTCCTGCATTTCTAGCAATCATTAATGGGCATTCTAGAATGCTTCTTTGAGGATGTTTGCTGCAGGTTTGAGACCTAGCGTGACCTAATTCACCGGATGTTCCCTTTAAACTTGAATGTCTTTTCTGCTTGCAGCCAGTAAAGTGTTTTCGGCACTGGCTTTACAAGTTCATGCTTTTAGAAGTTTAGACATATTTTAACTGCATAATCCTGCAGTTATTGCATTTTCCCAATAGGTTTTTTGGAAGTCCTGAATATACCTTGTAACAGTATTCCAACCTTGCCATTAACAAGAATCCTATCAGTTTCACATGCTGGCTGTAATAGACTAAGAGCAGGAACAGAACTTGGATTAACATTAACCGGTAATCATCAAACACAACTCCCATGTTTGTTACATTCATGGACGTGAGTGATGAACTTCCTGTACGAAGGAGATTGTGACCACTGAAAAGAGATTGGATTCTGTCGTGTACCATAAACACAAGGATATCAGTCAGTGTTTCATTCAAAGAAAGGAAGGTTTTCTTATATGTAGTTTTACACATGGCGAAGTTGATGTGTCTGAAATTTATACAGTTGAATGTGTATCTGGGTCAGCATACCTTTGAAAGTGTACACCGTGATGTCCAAGGACACGGCTAGGAAGCTCTTGTATAAATTTCAAAGTAGCGGTAAGGATGCTGAGCTCTGGTCTAGTCTAATCGAGAATCTGCCCAGACCTGGAGTCTCTACAGTTGTGCTGTGTGGACAATTGTGTGCTATTTTACACTGATGTTGAAGAGAAATAGGGCTGATTGCAGAGTTGTATCCATTGTAGTTAAGACTTCTTCTCTATTGCTAGCCAATGCGGTTTCTCTGTCTCTTACACCTTGATGCCCTGACTGGTATTCATAAGTATGGGCACCATATTTTATATACCTTAGATACAATGGATTGTGGATTGTATTTTAATTGCACTTTGATAACAAAAATCTCACAGTCAGAATATGTATAAATGTTTCCTATGTATAATAAATTAAATTGTTCATTGCAAAGTTATCTAGTACATTTTGTAGGACGTTTGACACAGACAACTCTTCTCGCCGCAGCGCTGTTTATCTGTATACAACAAGATCTATCATGAATGTTTTGAGTTTTGGTGAGCACTGATAGGCGCACTTTGTCTCGAAGTCCACTATATTGCTGTCTGGGTAGATCTGTCTATTACTCAGTGACAATAAATGTATTTTAGAAACCTATTGCATTGAGGATTTGATATATGTGAGGGTATTTTGTTACAAAAGATCTGTTAAAAAAACACAAAATGGCAGATGTACCAAGCAAGTTTGTGATTGCAAAACGCTGTGGTTAGCAAACTCACCTGATTTGTGACCGCAAAATGTCTTCTAACTATTTACGAATTACATTTTGTGACTTGAAAAAGCCTTTCCAACACAGAAAATGGGGTTCACAATCGATTCCAAATCACAATTATGAAGGCGTGTAAAAGTGTTGGCCCTTCCTAATTGTTGGTTGGAATACTATGTATCAATGGTTTACAACTGCCATTGCCGTAGCAAACCATTGTTCAGCTGCCAATAATCTCACAAGAGGTTTGAAATTGATTGGGACATCTTCCCCTTTGTGAATCCTGTAAAGCGACCTCAGGGGGAACTGGCAGGCAGGCAATGGTCAAGCAGAGACCGCTGCATGTACTTCTTGCTGTATTCCCAAATAGGAATCTTTTTTTGTCTTTTAAGGCAGCTAGTTCCTTTAAGAAGTATGGGTTGCTTTAAAAAAAAAAAAGAATAATATTTCTCATTTGAAAATGTAAACATAAAGATGGTCATCTGTTCCTTGCAGGCAACCCCTGCGGTGTTTGTAACCAATCACAGAGGGTCACAGATTGCCACCTGACTAATTAATATTTATTAGACAGGTTGTTCTGCAAATTTAATTTGTTGCAGTGTGACCTTTTAGCACATAGATCACTTTGTAAATTATTATTATTATTATTGTGTCTTTTATAAAGCGCGCAGCTACCCCAACGGGGTGTCCCGGCGCTAAATGATTAACCACTAGTCCCTGTAGACATGAAATTATAGGCAAAAAAGGTGAGTTTTCAGCGCCCGATGGAATTCGGGTTCAGATTTGATCGAACTGAGACCCATAGGCAATTTATTCCAGCGTTGGGCGGCTCCTAGCTCGAATGTTTTCCCTCCAGCACGGGACTTTTTAAATCTAGGAATGGCCAATAGATGTTTAGAGTTAGAGCGAAGAGCTCTGCTGTTACAGTGAGGACGGAGAATGGGTCTGAGATGGGCGGACACCTTGCCCTGAGTAGAGCGGTAGGCTAATATCATAGCTTTAAACTCAAGTTGTTTGTTCATAGGCAGCCAATGTAGTTCGCGGAGGTAAGGAGAAATGTGCTGCCTGCGTGAAAGACCTCCAATCAGACGGGCCCCAGCATTTTGGACCGTTTGAAGTTTATGGCAGAGGCCAGAGGATAAACCTAGGTAGAGTCCATTCGCATAATCCAGATGCGAGATAATTAATGCATGAACAATCGTCTTTCTATTAGCACTAGGCAAATAGTTTATGAGTTTTTTTTAGCGTTTTGATCTTAGTAAAACATGCTGCAGAGACTGATTGGACCTGGTACCCTAATGACAGCTGGGGATCCCAACGGACTCCTAGATTTCTAACTGAATCCTTCGGTATCGGGGCTTGACTAAGATCTTCCGGTCACCAGATATTAGAGTCAATAGGGGATGGCTGATTGAAAAAGAGCACTTCAGTTTTTGCTGCGTTCAGTCTAAAAAAATTAAGGTCCATCCAATTAGCGATGTCTCTGATACAAGATTTGAGAGGGTCATAAGTGGAAGAAGAAGGCTTCTCAAAGGTAAAAAGCAGCTGAATGTCGTCGGCATACGACGTTGTTTTAATGCCAGACTTGGAAATCATATCAGCTAACGGAGCAAAATAAACATTAAAAAGAAGAGGACTTAATGAGGAGCCCTGTGGGACGCCCCATTTCAGTGGTCTAGGTGTGTAAGTGAAAGGAGGGGTGTGAACATGTTGCGTACGATTTGTTAAAAAGGGGCCTAACCACTCAAGGACCTTGCCCTGTATTCCTAGTTTCTTCAATCTGTCCAGGAGTATGGGGTGAGATACGGTGTTGAATGCTGCTGATAAATCCAGCAGCACCAGCACCGCCCTCGAGCCCCGATCCAGTGCCCATCGGACAAGGTCTGCCATCTCAATAAGGGCCGACTCCATGCTGTAGCCTTTGCGAAAGCCATGCTGAGAATCATGGAAAAGATCATGGCTCTCGATGAAGCCCGCAATTTGTTGATGGGCTAGTCGCTCCAAGATTTTAGCTGGAGCGGGAAGAAGCGATATCGGCCTGTAGTTAGCCGGATTGTCAGGATCTAAATTGGTCTTTTTTAGAATCCGCACTAGAGAGGCATGCTTCCAGACTTCCGGGTAGATACTTGAGCTCAAAGAGGAGTTCCATATAGAATTGAAGTAAGGATTGAGGAAAGAAGCTAACACTTTATACTGCTTTATCGGCCAAGGATCCCCCGGAGCGCCTGACCTGCATTGGAGTAGTTCCCTGAAAGAGGACTCCTCGGGTATTTCGGTGAACTCAGAGAGGGTAGGACCTTGATTATACATATCAGTCTGTTCCACAGGGGATCCAATGCTCTCTCTAATGGAAAAAGAGGCACCCTGATCTCCAGCGCCGTTCTAATACTTTACAGGCTGAATTATGCTGGCGTAGTTCATCCGAGTACCAGAAGGCCGCTGGTGAAGCCCTAAAAGTTTTTATCGGCATGGGGGGGGGGGGCAGAGAGTCAATTGCACTACATATCCACTCATCGAGATTGGAGATGCGAGAATCCAGATTCTCCGCCTGGGGAGGACAGCTGTCTTTAAGATACTCAGAGAGAGAGCTATGAGAAATCTTGCTCCAGTTTCTTCCCAGCAACCGCGGCATAGACGTAGGTTTGTCTATGCGGGTCAAAAGAACCGAAAAAGGAACTATAAAATGATCAGACCATATTACAGGAATAGGGTCCTCAATGAAAATCTCCGGAAGATTGGAGCAAATTAGATCTAATATATGCCCAGCATTGTGAGTAGGATAGTCCACTAGCTGAAACAGTCCGCAAGCTGCCAAAGAGGATAAAAAATTGGTGCTAGTTGGACAAGAAAGGTCGTCGACATGCAGGTTACAGTCTCCAAGGACCGTAAAGTTAGCGTAATGGGTACATGATTGGGTGATTTAGTCCAGCAATGCCGGTAGGTGGGAGGGGCTAGAATTAGGGGGCCTATATAATAAAAGACCCGAAAAAGCAACAGAAGATGAAAGATTTATGCAAAAAGGAAGCTGCTCGATGGTATCAATGGGGTCAAATCGTGAAGAGGCGACTGTCCACTTATTTTTGTAAACAATGGCCACTCCACCTCCCTTCTTACCGCCTTGTCGGTTGGCGCAAATAATACTGAAACCCTTAGGGATAGCCAGGGCAATGGCAGGATTAGTTTCCTCAGTAAGCCAGGTCTCGGTCAAAAACAAAAAAATCCCAATCATTGTTAGAAAGGGATTGCAGAATGTCAAAAGAATGCTTGACCATAGACCGGTAATTTATCAATGCGATTTTAATGGGTATAGACAGTTTAGGGCCCCGTGAGGGCAGCCGGGAAGCGCATTTACAAAGATCGAGAAGAGCATTCGAGGAGAAGCCACAGTGCACACAGAACAAGTCCGTGCACCTGATGTCTGAAGGATTGACCTGATCAGGGAAACAGCCCCTGGGTCGCAGCGCATATAATTCATTGCGAGTATAACATATCCTTATCAGGCCAGTACCATGTCCACCGGATCCAACCGCGATCCGGTCGCGGACGGGAGCAGACGGGCTTGCCTTTGGCGCGCCGTCGGCGCGGACGCGGAGTTCCTTCCATAAATAATGGAGGAGGGTGGGCGGGAAAAACAACTGGTCCGCGACCCAGCCCCTCACCAAAGATGGCGGCTCAACCTAACAGCGTCCCCCGTCAGCGCCTAATCAGCTGCGGGGACTGCTAAGAAAATGAGGTAAGTGGAACAGTCAACACGATATACAAAAACAGATTAAAATAATTAAAATGTTAAAAATATGCCCTTAGAGTAGAGTGCAAAATCGCTAAATATTCTTTTATTATCCGAGGAGATCTGTCTCAAAATGTGGATGTGCAATGTTTGGGACCTGTGTCTTAGTACATCGGACCCAAAAAACCTACTTCATGTGAAGGATTTTGTATTTAGGGTCTTAATTATGAAATGCTGCATTTTAAGCAATCCATCTGACCACTGAAGAAAATGTGATCTCCCCAGTGCAGATGCAAACTCTGACAGTTGACGTTACCCAGGAAAAAGTATATCACAAGTGTGGTTTAATCTGAAACTCTGTCGTTCACTGCTAGCAAGCCCTGACCTCCTTTGGAAGAAGGGATCCCCACCATCAGTAGATGCAGTGTCTAGCTGGAATAGGCTGCATGGGAATCTCTGTATACGGTGCTCCCCTTCTAGGGGTCACACTCCAAGGCACACTGATTGTGCACTACCTCCTATGTGGCTCACAATCAGTGCTCCTCCCGGCAACTTCTTTGCCATTGAGCCTGCTTCTGTTGTGCAGCAAGGGCATACTGGAAAAAAATATCTCTCATTTGAAAGGGGTCTTACCCTATGCAAACCAGGAACCATGGGATTGTTCGGCACAGATTTTGTGCAGGGGTTGATCCATACTATGATCCGGGCGAAAGAAGTGTTTGCTGTCCCTTCTGTTATTCCAAAGTGCTGAGGGGTGCAAAAATCAGGCACTAGGGGCAGTTGCTTCTCAAAAGTACTTTGTGTAGTAGAGCAGCTGGTGTCAACAATAGTGGACACACACAAGAGGAGTTGTGATTCGTAATTCTTCTGTTGTACTGAGACAGCATGTTTGAATAGGAGATCTTAGTGGCGGCTGGTAATTTGGAGGAGTTTTGGGGCGGGCATATGTGTGTCCACTCACACCCATCTATTCACAAGCACATGCACACACACACACACTCACACCCATCCATTCACAAGCAAACATACACTTGTATACATTCACCCATTCACACCAAATGTGAACAAATATGCATATATTCATACATGCACGCACCCAGTTAATAAAGCAGTTGCTAGTTGCAGTGGTGAGGACACCATGGGTAGCAGGGCAGAAATTCACAATGTTCAAGGAAGGAGCTGAAGGGCTCAGAGAGGGAAGGAAAAAACGAAAAACGGAAGATCCCGCCGCTCCTCTCATTGGCTGACCAGGGTGGTCAAGTGGGTGCCACAACTATGAGATCCACCAGGAGCTGCATTATGGAATGTGCCCCAAGGAGTGCGATGGGCATGTGCACCCCAGGGCACTTTGGGACCCTTTCTGTAATACAGATAGCACAGGTGCACATATAGGGCCCGATTAGGATGGCGGACGGACTTGCGTCCGTCCGCCACCCCCGAGTAGGAGGGACCGTCCGCATGGGCAGCGGCGGTCCCTCCATGGCAATTAGGATGTGACCGCCACCCTGGCGGTCACATCCTGTATGTTTTACATTGCGGCGGGTGCTGCTTGAAGCAGCACCCGCCGCAATGAAAAAAAATGAAAGCTGTGCATTTGCATGCACAAAGCGGCAGGCACCGCGCGGTGCCTGCCGCTTCGTGCACGCAAAGGCAGGGGGGTACCATAGGTACCCCCCATGTGCACCCCCCACGCAACCTTCACCCAGGGGGCCCGCAACGGGCCCCAAAGTGATTGTCCGTATGCTCTTCCACGGCGGAAAAGCCGCCGCGGAAAAGCATGACTTTCCCTACATCCTAATATGGCTGGTGGTGTCTGATAGACACCGCCTGCCATGTTAGTGCTTTTCCGCCGTGGTCGCCTTCCGACCGCGGCGGAAACGCGGCGGACAGATTGTGAGACCCACTAGCCATCCTGATTTGGCGGTGGGTCTTTCAGGCCTCCTCAGCGGATTTCCCGCATACTCCAGGCCGGCGGTGGCTTCCGCCGGCCCGGAGTAAGCGGAAAATCCGCCCTCATAATGACCCCCATAGTGCCAGCACTATCACCAGAGGGTGTTCCCTCATTTGCAAGAGGGTGTGGCCTAATGCAAATGAGGGAATCCCATTGCGTGTGTGCCTGCTCTGTATTATAGACGTGGGTGAAGAGGCAAAGAAGCAGTCAGGAGACGCTCTCGCAGTGCGCCCCGTAATGGCAGCCCTCTGGAGGGGGGAAAGGGGGTCCTATAGACCCCCGAGACATCTCTTTAGCAGGCAGGTGTAGTCACTCACTGCACGTGCCTGCAAGGTGATTTCTTGCCCATCTTAAAAGTGCAGGCAGATTGCCTCCTTCACAGTGAAACACGCAGTGGCTTCGTGAAAGCTGCTCCATTTTTCACTTGAATGCGTTGACCCAGGGCAGCAAGACTTCGTGGCTGCCCTAGGGGCAGCGCATTTAATGTAATAGGGTGCACTTTCCCTGATTGCGCCCGGCACACCTGTTTCCAAGTGCACCGTGGCGCAAACAGAAAAAGTGTGCCCTATGTGTTTAACGAGCCCCAGGAATACCATTCATAGGTTGAAAGTTCATTGGAACTTGCTATATTTTTACCCTGGAAGGTAGTGCGTGCAGGTTATCCGTTTCCATGGTGCCTTTGATGCTAACACTTTGCGGTGCTGTTGCCCTATAACAAGTATTTTAATGGACTGAGAAGTGACAATCATTCTGCCTCTGAAGAAGGAGAGTGAGTGATCAGAGTCTGGCATATCCCGCCTCTTCACAGCTCTGCAAATGTTCTGAATAAAGTACTTCAGTAAGCCAATCCATTCTTTGATAGATAATTAATGCAATATGAAGACTAAAAATAGTGCTGGTTTTCGCAGTCTGACAATCTTTTTACTTAGTTCCTTTGAAATTCTGATGGAAAAGCAGAAGGAAGATGTGCTTCATTCTTTACCCTCCCCTTCCTCGGAATGAATGTAGTCAGCATGCAATACAGAGGGTCCCAGGAGGGCATCCCAGTGTCATGATGCATCTTGGGATCAAGAGAAGTTGTTAACTTCACACAAGTGCCTTTGAGATGAACAGCATCAGTTCCAATTTTCCAGTTGTGCAGAAATCTGATTAATCAAATACTGATGGAACTGCAGCAGCTAAATTCATTGTCAACTCCATGTCCGAAGGGTGTGTTCTGTAAAAATAATTCAGTGTAAATTTGACCAATCGCTGTCAATTTATCATACAAGTCCTACTAATATTTATAATAATGGAAAATTACCACTTTTTAGTGCACTCTCTAAACTAATTAGTCTCTTGGTGCCTAGGACGTTGTAGTATTAGTACCCAACTCGAAGGAACTGGTGTAATGATTACTGGGTCGATGTTTGCTTGATTAATCCCTGTCTGTACTTGAACTTGTGTCCTGCAAGTTTAACAAACACACCTACACTGGGGCAGAACGCACATTTCTTTTTCTTTTTTTTTTGCTGCTAAACTGAAACAAGGTGCATAACGATTTGCCCTTCAAATGCTGCATGTGTATCCATTTGTAATCCCATTTTTTGGTTTAAATTTCTTTTATTGATTTTGCAAAGGAAAGAAACTGACGAGCCAGTGTGCTCAACAATCAACCGGCAATTCGCTTCCGCATGTGACCGGCATGAACAAATAATATAAAAGAAAACAACCCTCCCTTCCCCCCCTCCTCCTCGAAAGAAAAACACCCCAATAATGTAAAGAATGCATGGTACCCCATGGGGAAGCCTCCCAAAGCGTGCTAAGTGGCGGACGCAGTGGGGGCAGGCGGTGAAGGAGGATCCGCAAGTCTCAAACGTCTGAGGTATTTGGGGAGGTGAGCTCCGTAAATTCTGATGTCAATAGTGCGAGGAAGGGCGCCCTCAACTAATGAAAAGAAGCCACGGGATTGGTCAAGGAGAGGGAAATCTTCTCCATACCTAAAATGGTCCATAATCTATAAAATCAGCCTAGCCGTGTAGGGACTGTCTTGGTACCCCAGTGCGTCAGGATGGTTTGGATGGCCGCGCCCAAGGCCAGTGCCATTTGTTAACCCCTCCTAGACGTAAGAGGGAAGGTGATGGCGTTGGGGAGGCCCAGAAGGACGCAAACCGGAAATCTAGGAATCTGGGTATCACAGTGAGACTCTACCTCGTCCAGAATTTGTTGCCAATATGTCCCCCAGGGAGAGGCATTCCCATAATAGGTGGGTGAGGGTGCCCGGTGAATCGCAGGCTCGCCAGCACAGCGGGCTACACGAAGGATTACCCCCTATGAAGCGTCACCGGAGTTAAATACCAATAGGTGGCCAGTTTAGTGGCCGTTTCAATAGAGGCAACATTGCGTGCCGTGCGGCGCGCCCGGTAATAAATATCCTTCCTTTCCTTCTGTGTGAGTTCCCTGCCCAACTCCCCCTCCGAGCGCAGCTGCCCGGGGACTTCCTAATGTCCAAGGTGCTTCGAGTGAATTTGTACAAGTCCGATGTCAGTTGTGCGTTGCTGTGTCCTGTTAGTAACCATTTCTCAAACGGAGTGAGAAGCCTCTCCTCACCCTCCCTTACTTCCCTGTGGAGCACCCAGTGCCTGATCTGTAGATATCGGTAACGTTCCGTTTCGGGAATTCCATGATCAGTGCGGAACTCAGCGAAAGGGTGCGGTCCCGAGAGGTCAAAAAAATGGCCTATGGAGCGGCAGGCCTCCGTCGTCCAGTGGTGGAATTCCCCGGGGTCGAGGCCAGGAGTAAAGTCTGGGTTCTGTGCGATGGGCGTGATAGGGGATGGGAATGTCGTGAGGACCCTGGTTGTTGCAGTCTTATCCCATGCCAACAGTGTGGGTCGAGTTACCTCGGAGAGGTACAAATTGCGAGGGCGTCCCACACGCGAGAGAACAGGAATTTCCCATAAAGGCTGGCCAGCGAAGGACCTGTCCATAAACAACCAGTGCTTCTCAGATTCAGGGCGCGACCACTCAACTAGCGCCCTCATCGGAGCCGCCCGCCAGTAAGCCAGGAGCTCGGGGATACCCAGTCCCCCCTCCACTGGGTCTCTATAGGTAAGTTCACAGCTCAATCAAGCCCACTGGTCTCGCCAGACAAATCGCTCAATGTTGTAATCCCATTTTAAACGTTTTTCTGGCTGCTAAAACAAGATTAGTAGATAAGAAAAAGCATAGTAATGCCAAATTAGAGCATTTGTGGCTGTTAAAATGCTTAGTACTGTTGGCCCGAAGTATCTTAAGCGTGTTCATTCAGGGGATAAAACTTACTCAGACCGACCGCTCGAACGCAGCATCTTGACAATGCCACAGAGTTCTCTGCCTCAACCACTCCTATAGAGGAGAGCATAACTATCTTATTTTGCAAACAGACATCGATTCCATGAATAAGGGGGGGAAAAAGAATATCAATTGATAAATGCCAATAGACCCTATTCAGGTGGAAGACTCCTGATTTTCTTTCAAGCCAATAATGGCTTTATTTTGGCTGTCTCCTGCCTGAAATGGCCTATGCTCCAATAGAAGTCAACGGAGAAAATAATGTTGGCATGTATGCCTAATTGTTAAATACATCATGCAAGAAAAAATAATTAAGTTTGCTAACCTATACGTGCCCGCAGGACATCAGTTCCTCATAGATTTTCCAGATTCACTCTCTGATTTCACTAAAGGTGAGTGGTGGGGAAGCTTCCTTGCAACATTTGCGGTGGTGGATGTGTCAAAATATATCACACTTTGTATCGGTGCCTTCATTAGCAGAAATAGAACATATATGCGGGTACACATGTTTTTTTGTTTTTGTTTTTTAAAACCTTTATTTTATAAATAATGTCAGATACAGACGTACAACCACCAAGGCCGGTCAACAATGCAAAGCAAAAATAATAAATCAGTACACAGCTCATCAGCCGACAACCCGAGGGTTCGGCAGCGTAGAGGCATGATGTGGTTCGGAGTAATTGGCAGATGAGGATAAATAAAAGGTTCTTATATTTTATTACATACAAACAACAAACAAAAAACCCCACAAGAAAAAGAGTCGAGGCAAAGGTGTCAATAAAAGGGCCGCTACGTGTGGCATGAGGGAGAAAACGAAAAGCAGGCATCAGAAAATCATAGAGATGGGGAGCGGGGACCAAGAGCAAACAACATTTCACAGTAAATAGAAAATCAAAAATACTGGAACGAACAGTCAAGGAGAGCTGGTAGTATCGGGGGGTTCTGCAAGGGGAGGGACACAAATCTCTCCACGATACGAATTCCACTGACCCCAAATCCTATCCCACTTCTTGGGCCTACCTCGACGAAAGCCGCAAAATGGAATACACTCAAAGCAAATATCAGTGGGATATTTATTGCTATATTCGTCCTCAGAAGAGAAGAATTCAGAATAGTGGGGAAAAGGCTGCACACCGCTGTCAGAAATGGAAGCTCAGAGTAAAAATAATAGTTCTGTGAGTAGTTTATGAAAAAAGGAACAGGGTGAAAAAACATATATATATATATATATACTTAACATAACCAGACCAGAACTCGAATTATTGTGTTGCTGGTCAAATGTTCACTAAAAAGGGAAATATATATGGCAAGATTCTAGCAACAGGGCTTCAAACCCATCATAACTGAGCCTAGATGGGGGCAATTCAAGCTAAGAAGTGAAAGATGGGGAGGGATAAACGACAGAAACCATACCTCTGTCCATAATTGTATCCACAATTATATAGTAAAGACCCTGAGTCAAGAGAAGAAAGCACAGAATATCCATTAGATAATTTATTACCTGCATTGCCCATAAGAAAAAAAAAAGAGAAGACCCAAACCACCCTATTGAATTAGAGCACATCAATGCAGCAGTGAACAGCATGAAACCAAAGCGTTAATCCAGATGGGTAGACTGTTATCTTCTTACAAATCGGGACCCTTGGTCCAACTATACGATGCCTTTGTAGCAAAAGAGGGAGAAATAGATATTATGTTAATCCATAAAACCAATAAGAATCTTAAGCAGAGGATGCCCTATCAACCAATTGAATGTACAAACCCAGATGGTAAGATCTTCACACACAAATTCTAGCAAACAGGATAGAGATTGTTGTTTCACTTTTGGAAGACCCTGATTTGTCGGGCTTGGCTCCCTGCCCTTTACGCAAGATATTATTAAGGAAATTGCTTCTATAATAGAACTAAACATAAGCACAATCCTGTGGCAGGGGGAACCAGCGGGATCCCGAGAAGTTTGTGCCCAAATCGGAACTACAACTAGTGCAGTAATACGAATGATACGTACAAGATATCGCAAATTCTCACTTTTGAAGCTTAGAAAAAAGGAAACATACAGTATTCCTGCATTAAGGAAGATAATACCATACTGGGTAAATTGCAAACCAAATACTGGGGTACCCTTAATGAGGCCCTTCCTGATAATAAGTCTGATCCAAAACAATTGGAAAGAGGATCAGAGGAGCGGTGGGAGGTCTGCTGTATTCTCCTCCATACCCACTTTGACCGCACCCTTGTAAATAGACCTCTTTGCTAATAAGACTGTAAATTAGCAACACTGTGGAAATCTTGTTTGGGAGTGGAGAGAACACTGCAAAATACTTAGTCTTAGACTATCACCTCCTGCGAAGTGGAGGGGGTGGATGACTTTTTACTAACCGGTTCATGTAATTGGAAAGACTTGAAAAGGACTCGTGGTTAAAAATAAATCCTAAAAGAGATAGACACCCACAAAGGCCGAGGGCAAGATCGAATGTGTTAATGAAAGACTTTACCACCGCTATGGGACTGACCGATGTCTGGCGTACGTTGCAGTCCGATGGCGCCCAATATACGTACTTTTCTAACACACACAAGATCTCATCCCGCATTGACTATTTTCTAACATATACAGCCTCGATTGGCCACTTTTGCAATCCTCGTGCCCTGCCGAGGGGTATTTCTGATCACTGTTCGGTGTGGGTCGAATTTACACACAGTTACTACCAACCGTGGACCACGATCACCCTCAATCCCTGGCTCTTAAAAATCCCTGATATTAAAGAGGAACTATAAACGCAGACCATTAACTATTTTAAAGAAAATGTAGGTTCCGTTGATTTTGCACTAACCATATGGGAAGCTTTTAAAGTAGTTCTGAAGGGACTGACATTGTCTCTTAAAACGGGGTATATTAACAAGAGATGCCAGCAGTTACTCCAACTGGAAAGCAAACTCCAGCAATTGGAAGTCGAAAACACCAAGGCGCCTTCAGAGGACACTCTCCATCGCCTTACACTTAAACAGGACGAATATAAGATCAGGGCTAGAAAACAAGCGATGGTCAATCTCCTCCACACTCAGCCTAGGCTATATGAATTGGGGGACAGGGCGGGAAAACCCAGGCCGGGTTAGAGAAAAGAGATCAAGGTGAGAGGTGGTTGCCAAGACTGGTTCTCAATGACAGCACCCAGATCACACATCCAGGGGTCATACCGGAAGTCTTTGCAAATCACTCAGAGCAAATCTACTCCCCCTCTACTACATACTCGGTAAAAGACTCCCGCCAATTCCTTTCTGATAGTGACATACAGACGCTATTGACACCGACAAGGACACCCTAGACGAGGACTTGAAGGACGAGGAGATCCAGAAGGCCATAAGTCATATCCAGTCAGGAAAGGCGATGGGACCCAACAGGACTCCCAATGAATTTCTAAAAATAGTGGCCACCCATGTAGCCCCGCACCTACGAGCTGCGTACAATGAAAGTTACGAAAAGGGGATCCTGCAGGAGGATCAATGCCTGGCATCCATAGTCATGATTCGTTAGCCAGGGAAGCCAGCTGATAGCTGCGGCTCATATAGACAGATTTAGCTAATTAATGTAGAAGCTAAAATTCTAGCGAAAGTACTTGCCTCGCGACTGGTCACAGTCATCTCCTCATTGGTCCATCCGGACCAGTCTGGCTTTATGCCAGGAAGAAACACGACACTAAATATTCGGCGTCTCCACAATGTAATTGCGCGCCGTGAATTCATAGAGGAGGATGCAGTGGTATTGTCCCTGGATTCCTCCATGGCATTTGATTCTATCGAGTAGCCGTACCTATTTGAAGTCCTGAAGGGAATGGGCTTAGGCCCGAAGTTTTTGGGCTGGGTAAGTACGAGTCAACAACTATACGTCGCAAACATTCTCATTACAAAGAGGCACTCGACAGGGTTGTCCTCCGTCCCCCTTGATTTTTTCCCTCATGTTGGAATCGCTAGCTGCTTGGGTGCAGCGGGATGTAATGGTGAGGTGCCTGAAATGGGCGGAAGGGCACGACGATCGAATATCCCTATACACCGATGATATCCTGCTCTACCTTGCCTCCCCGTATCGGTCTATTCATGGGGTGTTAAATATTTTCACAAACTTTGGGAAGTATTCTGGGTATGCCATCAACTGGAGCAAGTCGGTGTTATTTGTGCTCCAAGGCCCGTTTCTGTGACTCCCTGCAGACTGCAAAGTAGAGGTGGCTACAGATGGCTTCTGATATCTCGTAATATATATGACTCCGGATCCGCACCTTATTTATGAACTCAATCTCGTACCCCCACTGGCCCGACTGCGTGCAGATGTTCAGCATTGGTGGTCCTTACCTCTTTTGTTGGTGCTTTCTCTACATCCTTCAGAACTGTCCGAACCGGGTCCCAGCCGCCTATTTTTCAGGAATAGAGAACGAAGTCCAGACACTTCTATGGCTCGGTGGATGAGAAAGTTGACAAAGGGGTGGTACGATGGGGGTATTGCCCTCCCAGACATCAGGCTCTAATATTGGGCATCACAACTGTTGGTAGTCAATCACTGGATCTATCGTTCCCCTATAGATGCAGCTTATTTGCTGGACAAATATCAAACTGACCTTATGGGATATTTGGAGGCATTGTATTCAAAAGTAATTAAGGGGCGATATTGTGGGCCCACATCTCACACTATAACAATCTGGCATCAGGCAAACTCCGGCTGGGATGGTCAAATGTTCTCACAAAAGCTGCGCCCCTGTGGTATACACAGGAACTGTGACACCTGTGTCACCAACCTGGCTTTGATAAGTGGGATACTATAGGAATTTCTATGGTGGGGGATTTTGTAAAAAAGGGCTCAATCCGTAGGTTTGAGGAGCTCAGAGAAAAATACGACATGGCCCAAGGGCAGGTATTCCGGTATCTGCAAGTTAGGCACGCCCTTACAACAGCTTTACCTGGTCTTACAGACACGGGGGTGTCCGAGGAAATGGGATAAGAAATGGGGCAAATGGAACGTACATCGTGGTAACCTGTGTGTATCCCAATCAGTGGACATGGACATGGGACAAGTGGGAGAGCGAGATTTAGGCATATTATGATTGTAACCATTCTCACCTCAATTATTGAAATGAAACAATGTACAACTATTCGTAATGCCAAATGGAGAATGCATGTGACTCTAATTGTTGTAAAATTATTAAAAAGATTTTTTAAAAATCCTAGAAATCCAGATTTCACAACAATGAGTTAGAAGCCTGGAGATTCTTCAAGTTTGAAAGGTTCGACGCAATTCAAATGGGCATGCAAATCTATACACCTACATGTTGTTCTGACAGGCTACCCCAGAACAGCACTTGATGCTAAGTAGCCCACACGGCAGTCGGAAAGTATAAAAGAGCCAGTGAAAGGACGACTGGAGGACTTGTACCTTGAGGGAATAAATGTAAACATATATATCATTACAGGTTGGTTTACAATTTATATATTTCCACAAACAAACCAAAAAACATTTCTAGAACATCTGGATAAATGCTGGAGACAGTGCAACGCAATTTATTAGGTGGTTCTCTGAACACATATATTCTGTTCATTCTATAAACACCACTACTTTTAGAAAGCACCGTCAGCACAATTAAAGATGGAAGCCCTAGTATCAAGTAATAGAAGGTTTCTGTAAACTCTGATAGAGCCCTGGATGAACTTGTTCCTGTGCTAGTAAACATGGCTACGCTTGCTGTGCCATTAATCTGTGGCGTATCAAGAGTGCCATGGGCAAGGGCAAGTGTGAAAAATGGCCCACCCACCATGCCACTAGTTCTGTAATAATATACAGGCATATCTGAGGTGCAGAGGGCCCTTCATACCCAGGACCTCTCTGTAACTGCACCTGCTACACTATTGATAGCTCTGCCCTAGGCACTAAGTCGGTGGTTTAACAAAATTTGAGGAGGGGGGCGCACGCTCCTCGCCCAGTTAGGAGCTCCCAGCCCAGGGGCCTGCTGCCCATGCACAGTGCCCGAGCCCCCCCCCCTTTGGAGGTGAGCTCCCCCTCCACTGCGGGGGGTATTGTTACGTCTCAGTCGGCATTAAGCCCCATCCCATTCCTCAGTACTTGGAATAAACTGTTATCTGCGTTCATTTCCATCCCACTCGCCTGTTTTACAGGTTTGTATCTAGAGTTTACACCCCATAATCAAGACATATCAGGCAGCTAAAAGGTGTGCAAGTATTCAATGCGTCACACCGCTGCTGCAGAACCACTTTTCTCAGCGCCGCTCTGTTCTATTATATTGCTTGTCATCTTTCTTGTCATGTCTTTTCAAGCAGATAAAGACGCCTCTTTAACTGTATTTCATAATCACATGCTTTATTCATTTGTACTCTTCCTTGTGATTTTATCTTGCGTTCAGAACTGAGAAGCTGCAAAATGGTGTACTTGAGCTAGTCTGTGACTCACCATCCTCAAAGGGCAGCAGCTCCACCACCCCAGTGATTGGCGCATTTAGGATGCCATGGGCTCAAACACATGAAAGGACAAACTCCTGTTTTATTAGGTAAAAAAAGAAAGCTTTTTCATTAAGGGACAATGGAACCCCTCCAGTTTGAGCATCGGTGCCACTGCACCAGCTGCACCATTTATAACTTCGCTTTTGACCCCTGTATGTGATCGTTGAACGTGGCTTAATGCACATCCTCAGCTGCCTGCAAGCTCTATTTTGAAAACCATCTCCCATTTGAAAAAAAGATATACCTTATGGATAAAGTAGCCCTGCCATACATTGTAAGGATATTGCAAGACACAGAGTTCTATAACCATTAGGAGGAACGAGGTTGTATGCTATTCCACTGTATGCCACTCCACCCCACTCTTCGCTATTTAACTCTACTCCACTCTATGCTATTCCATTGTACGTAACTCCATGCTACTCCACTCCATGCTATTATATTCTTCGCCACTCAACTCCATGCTACACCACTCAACTTTACTCCTCACTACGCCACTCAACTATATGCTATTCCAGTGTATGCCACTCCACTCTACCCAACTCCATTATACTCTGCTCAATGACACTGCACTCCACTCAACAACAGTCTACATCCCTTCTATTCCACACTATACTGCACTCTTTAGCACTCCACTGCACAACTGACTCCTGTCAGTGTACAGCGCTCTGCTGCTCTATACAACTGTATGACTCTCTACTCCACGACAAATCCCTTTATGCCACTCCACCCACTTAACTATACTCTATTCTGACACACGACTCCACTGTTCTGTACTTCACTCCACGCTGCTGTATGCTACTCAGCTCTGACAGTCTAAGTCACTCCATTCTACCATACTGTACCGTGCTCTATTCCACTCCACTGTACAACACTGTATTCACTCTGCAGCACTAAACTCCACTGTATGACACTTTCCAGCACTGTAAAAAATGCCTGCCCACTCCACGGTACCACACACCACTCCATTCTACAACACATCACTCCACTCTACAACACTTGTCTCTACTATATGCGACGCCAGTCCACTTCACTCAATTCCACTCTACCACATTTTACTCCACTCTGTGGCACAGTACTACACTCTACTGTTCACTGCTCCACTCTGCCACACTCTACTCCACTCTATGCAGTTCCACTCTAAAAGACTCTGCTACCCTCTGTGCCACTATACCACACTGTACTCCACTCTATACCCCTATGCTCCACTGTACAACACTCTACTCTGCAACACTTCCCAGCACTCTACAGCACACCCCTTCACCGTACTGACACTACTCCATTTTATAACAGTTTACTTGACTATGCTACGCCTGCCCACTCTAGTGAACTCCACGTCACTGTACTATACAACACACCCCTGCAACACTTTTGTACACTACGCCACTCCACTCTGATACTACGCTATGATACTCTTCCTCACCTACTGTACGACACTTAAATTAACGAAACTCCATTCAACACTGAAGTCGATTTGAAAAACGTTTTTATATATGTTATTTTGTAATTCACTGTAAAAAACAAAGGTCAGGGAAACATGATTTATTCTTAATATACAAACAAAACGTAAACTACTCGTACATTAAAAATGCCAAAGTTATATTCATACCTTAAATTTATAATTTACGCACCACCTTTGCATAACTGTAAAATATTTTTTGCTTTCTATACAAACAAAACTTAACCTATACAAGATTGAGCAATTCAAATTATTATAATTTGTACACCTCCATACATTGTGTTGGTAGTCACAATAACTATAACCTAACTTTAACAAAGGTGTAACCTTTGATTTTTTTCTGTGAAAACACATACATGTGTTTGAATGTGTGTGAATATATATATATATATTTGTATACATATATACACATATATCTATGTGTATATATACATGTGTGTGTGTGTATGTGTATATATATATATATATATATATATATATATATATATATATATATCATATAATCAGCAGCGGTGCGTCCATTGGGGGGTAGGGGCGTAGCCCCACCAGCCACCATGGACCCGCATCACGGCCGCCGGCCACAATCCTAGTATCTTCTAAATAAAATACAGCCGCCGGCGGGAATTGCGCAGGGGGGGTGGCCTGCTGCAGCTTGAGTGACAGTCCACACTCAGGCTGCAGCAGACCGTAGTGCGCAGTGACAGTCCCGCTGGGGAA
Source organism: Lissotriton helveticus (assembly GCF_964261635.1). Taxonomy (NCBI): domain Eukaryota; kingdom Metazoa; phylum Chordata; class Amphibia; order Caudata; family Salamandridae; genus Lissotriton; species Lissotriton helveticus. Next base: position 1,369,525,901 of record NC_136067.1, read on the forward strand.
CTTACAGTGCGCATGCTTGGGAAAGTTGGCAACTTTCTCAAGCATGCGCACTGTAAGTTCCCCAGCGGGTCCCAGGGGTGCTGATTTGCTGCCACAGCCCGGGTTTCCAAAGGGCGACAGGGCGAGCAGCAAATGTGCCCCCTTAGCCAATCCTGGCGCTGCATGCAGCGCCAGGATTGGCTGGTCCACCGCGCAGCATCCATCATTTGATGCCGCGCGTGGGGGGGTGGGGACATCCTGTCAAGGAAGAGCTCTGCCTCTGCCTCTGTCGCGGTCGGCGTCTCTTTCGTGTGCTCCAGACGCGTGGTATAAACAGGTAAGTTGTTCAGAGATTATATTAGCTGGCTGCGCTGTAATTTTACGGTGTTTTGTGTTTTGGATTAGAGCATTCGTGTAGGAGGTAGCTCGGGGCAGGAAGGGAGCTAGTGCAGGGGCAGGCGGGCGGGCTTGGAGGGATGAAAGCTGCTCACAGCTGGGGCTTGAGGGTCAAACTTGTTATAGGACTGACGCCTCTGGTGACGACGTACCCCACAGTACAAGGAACCCCGGGAAGGGAGTATGTCTGTCCTCTAACAGCTCAGGGTGTCTCTTTGAGCCTCTCTCTCACACAGGCCTGTGTGTCCGCCTGTCTCTCTCGCAGAGCGCTGGCCGCTTCTCCTTCACCATATGTCTGTCCTCTAACAGCTCAGGGTGTCTCTTTCTAGAACAGTCCTTGGCGTCAATTCTTCTTCTAACTTAGCACTAGGCGTGTCTGTCTCTTAGCCCCGCGTGACACTTTGACCCAAGCAGAGGTGTGTGTCTTAATCCCTCCTGCAGACCCCCTATGTGTCTCTATCGGCTCTCAGTCTCTTTCTGTCTAATAGACCTCACCTTTTGTGAACCCTCCGGGAATGTATGTTTCTCTCGGATTGCCCTCCGTGCTGTCTCGCGACAGGGAGGGGAGTGGTGGGGGTGAAGGCCGGAATGGGGGGGAGGGGGGTTGACAGTCCTCGCTCAGGGGGGCTGAGGAGTTCTCTCACTCTGTTTTGTTTGACTGACCTCTGGGGTGTCCCAATCCCTCTGCCAGACCTCTGGGGTGTCTCAATCGCTCTGCCAGAGCTGCGTTGTTCAGAGCCTGTGCCAGTTCTAGGTTAATTGTCTTTGTAGCGCGTATGCCAGATACTGGACGCTTCGAAGCGCTACAGGTGAACGGGAACGGCTAGGTTTGGATATGCGAGGACGGGTCCCACCTTGTAGGGCCTTGAAGGCGGGGGGGGGGGTGTGTATAGTGCTTTCCTCACCCTCAAGTTCTCGCGCAAGCAGCTACTCGGTTTGTGGTGCATGGGGTGGGGGGGGGGTTTGCAGGTGAGAGGCGTGGCCTGAGAGGCGTGAGTTTGGTGCTGTGCGTGAGGTTAGGAGGTCCCTCACGCCCTAGTGGTTTGAACCAGCAGTTCTGCTGGAGTTTGAGAGAAGAGCACGGTTGTGTCACACCAGGACATCTTGTGTCCAGCGAGAGAGCCACCCTGCGTCAGGAACAGCCAGGGCTCAGTGGCGTCTTGCTATTCTAGATGGTTCCCGGTTACCCTGCGAACACACTGTGTGATCCTGGCACCTCTGTGGGTCACATTATCCAAGTGCCCTGGGAGTGTGACAGGCGCGTGCTCCACGGCCTTCTTGTGCGTGGGCGCGTGACACTGCAAAAGTGAGACTCGAAATACCGCACGAATGTTTGTAAACCTACTAATGTGCATGCGCAAAGTGCCAGGAAGTGAGAAGACTGTGTAAACCCGTTGTTAACGTATCTCATTCGACGACCATATCCTGTGGCTGCAACAATGGTACAGCATCCCTCATCATGCTAAACAAAGCATTGAGGTCCTTGAACTGCACTTGGACCGGTTCCTGATGACCGGTCCTGTCTCTTAGCATTGATGCGTGTGACGTTGGTCTGTGGGTCTGTCTAGCGTGGAGACCTCGTGGTGGTGTTTGCTTGGCCTCTGGAGTCCATAGGATCAGATCCGGCTCTGTCTGGATGATGAGGGACCCGTCAGGCGCTTCTCTTGCGCTGTTACCAAAAGCTGATATGATCTCAGAATGACTCGAGGTATTTCACCTACATTTCAGCTTATTCTGTAGTTTTATACGATTCACGCTGAGCTGCATGTCAAGACTGGGGGTAAACGGCAAAGAACTCCAAACCACGCAACCGGCCTGCCGCCTCACTGCCCACTGAAGGGACCCACCGGCCGTGCCCCTGCCCTGCTGGCACCTCCCTGCTCCGGAGTGTGGGTGAGGCAGGGCTCTGTCATCGGACAGCTGGCACTGGAAGCAGGACTCAGGCTGTCCAACGGCCAGACACCTGGGCTCCCCTCCAACACCACTGCGCTGTTACCCAGTGAAGTATTCTAGGTTACAGCACTGCACACAGGCACATCCCTGCTTCTCAGAAGACACTCTGCACCTCAGCAAAGGGAAACATCTGGAGAGCAGGTGAGGACAGGTGTGTGCAGCCAGAGTAAAGTGACAGCAACCACAGAGAGAGAGAGAGAGAGAGAGAGAGAGACGACCACCATGCCACCCACGCAGGGACCTGAAGTGCTTGGTTTGTTCTTTCCATCTCCGTGCAGCCCACCCACGCATGGACCTGAAGTGCTTGGTTTGTTCTTTCCATCTCCGTGCAGCCCACCCACGCATGGACCTGAAGTGCTTGCTTTGTTCTCTCCATCTCCCAATAGTTGTACCTTTGCAAATGTAGTTGCCATTTCAACAGAAAATGTACTTTCTGTAAATAACAGTGCGCTACCTCTCAAGCGCTCCAAAATGCACTACCAGCTTCATACACCACTCAAAACATTCTCCTGCTGAACGGGCATGGCACATTTGCCACACTTGTTTTTTTGTAGGACACTCTGATTTTTCAAAGTTCCTAGCGTGCGGACCGGGGTCATTAAAGCATGGGGGAGACGGGCACAGCATTGGTGGGGGCAGACAAGGTGCTGGGACAGAAGGGGTTAACTTAAGGTCATAGATTGTGTGGACCTTGGAGCTGGGGAATCAGGTTTGGGTCTCTGCTTCGGCTCAACAACCTGTGATTCTGGGCAAATTACTTAATCTCCCCGTGTTTATCGAAAATGATGTGTATTGTGATTGGTGTTCATGTAAAGCGCTGCAATACCTTCTAGTCGAGTTCGCGCTATATAAAAAAGCAGATGAAGGCTCGAAGATGGGGTTACAAATACAAACCGAGTGGTATGCGCATGGGGGAGTGTGACGCAGTGGTAGACGGTGCACAGGGCATGGGTGCCATAGAGTGCAGGAGGGCAGAGAGTCCATCATAGCTCAGTGAAAGTGGGAAACGTCGCAGAGTGGGCGTTTTGTTATGTTCTGCTTTAGAATATGTTGTAAAACCTTGCATGGTCATTCTGTGGTTATACTGAATAAGCAGCTACCTATGTTATGCCATCTATTAATGTAATAACTGCACTTTCACAATTGCTTTATTAACCTTCCTGCTTTCTCAAATTTGCTTGAAAATGCACGATTTTCTTCTTTTTTTTCAAACTTTTCTGGGGGGGGGGGGGGGGGCGAAACCCCTCCTTTTGGGGTTCGGGCTCGCTCGCTACGGTGCTGTATGCAAATCACTTTGCTCCCCACCACTTTGAAATGTCACCCACCGCCCCTGCATATAATGGGGAGAGAAGAGCTATTGTTTATCATTTTTACAGGTGCGGACTGGTTAGCAGTGGAAGATGAGCTAAAAATAATTTGAAATACCATTTTAAACACAACAAACAAACTAAAGATGGAAATACAGACGGCTCCATTAGTGAAACACTCCTGTATCTTTTGTGTTTTTGATTTTGAGTCAGAAGTTATGTTAACATTATGTTACAGTATGTTGCCTAACATTTTATAATGCATATTCTGCCATTCGGGTGGCCCCAAATTGCTAATCTATATTTTGAACTCCTGGTTAACTCTTAAGCTATGAAATTCGAAATGTCATTCAGTTTCATCTCAATGGCACATAATTCCAGTAAATTCTTGAAGTTTGTATTATGGATGAGCAGTGAGACATTATCTCCAGAATCCCAATTCTCAATGGGTGAATTCTCTGGACCTGCTAACCCCATTTTAAAAGTAACGACTTAGAATTACAGTTGGATTCTTGTATACGAAAACCTCACAACAGTATCATGTTGGCAACTGTACCCTAGGATACCCCCACAAATGTGGTACTGTAACCCACCAGAGTGTAAGATGTAAAAAGTCTTACACATTTTGCATTACTTTGTTGACTGTCTACATTATTGTTTAGTAAGAAAGTAAGTGGTTCAACTAAAGAAGTTGTGGAGATCTTCTTGGGCACCAGCGTGCCAGGTGTTTTGGATTGCCCAATGAAAGATATTCAGTCTGGATCCTGTACATATTGCAAGTCTGTTGTAGAAAGAGTAATTATTGGAGTCACCTCATTGGCATCTCCACTTTAAGAGTGCTAGTTCTTTTAGTTTTTTAATCACATAGAATCATATAAAAGTACATTACTACTATTGTTTAGTCATTGATGTGCATGATCTATATGGAGCCTTGATTTAAGATTAGGAATGCTGAAAAGCCTATAGGGTTAAGTAGATTCTTCCATTAATGACATATTTTATTATTTTCAGATTTTTAAAGACTTTTATGAAGGCACTATTCATTTTGGACCAACCTACAAGTATGATGTTGGCTCAGAAGCCTATGACACAAGTGAAAAATGCAGAACCCCAGCATGGACTGATCGAGTGCTTTGGTGGAGAAAAAAATTGCCATTTGACAAAACAGGTATGACTTGTTTGATTTTCCAAAGCCTATAAATAAAATAAAAAGTTACTTCATTGAATGGTGTAGGTTGAATACCTTTCAATGTTGAATCTCCGATATCGGCTGCGCAATCAAAGCACCGTGAACATGGGTCTTTCTTCAATGCAAGGTGTAAGGCCGTACTGGTGTAATGTAGCCCCCTTGAATAATGCACTCACAGTGTCACATCCCTAGTATTCACAACAGTCACATTTGGGGTTCTGCATTCAGAATGCCCTCACCTAACTATCACATAAATGGCAGGCAGAACATAACTAGCACATAAATGGGCAGACAGAAGGGTGTCTAAGGGGATGCCCCAAAAGAAGAGCTTAAATCTTACATTGTAAGTTTAGCTTATTAAAGTAGTTATTTTTTCAAATTGTGTATTCACGACCCCCTTCATTTTAAATACCCAAATGTAGTACCATACATAGAAAAGAGGCTGGTGAAAGTAGAATCTCACAAGTTAGTCTGAAGGACTACCAAATCTTCTATTAACTCTTTTGTCAAAGTCAATCGCCAGGTGCTCTGTGAAGGTGTGTACAGAAGCCGAGAGATCAGCTTTTTACATCCCAGTAGAGAATGAGGACTGCTTAATGCAGGAGAATCTGCTTAAAGTTCTGAGGTCACTAGCAGTGTCATAACATAAGTTAGTGCAATGCATTTGCTGTCCCTGTATATATTGCTTAAAACTTGCATTCCTGTCCAAATTCTAAAAAATGGCAATTGCTAGCAGGATACGTCCTCTACAAGTATACATGCCTGGGCCTTGTAATATCCAACATGTGAAACTTTAATCTCTTAAGTGATATCTCTTCTCATTTTTATAGCAGGCGTTTGTAATTTCTTTTGTAAGAAGCCAGTTCTTAAACATCAACAATGGTCTACTGGTATATGGTGTAATAGAGTCCTGCGTTACCCAGTGTCTAATCTGAAGATATCTCAATCTCTCCCCCCTCCAAGATCCCAAAGTTATTCCTAAGCTGGTTGAAAGAACAGAGACCTGCATGATTATAAAGGTCCCCAACTCTTTCACACCTTGACTTGTGCCACGTACAAAAAGGTGCCTCTGTTGTGGCTGGGCCACTTGCTAATAGTGGATTAGCTTGGGGGTGCTCAGCCTTCCACTCCCAAGCAGTACATAAGTGTGGGTGCCAGATTTTTGCTAGTTTTTTTCTTGAGTGCCATTGGCTTTCTCCACTATTCCTGAAGATTGTAATCGATAACTACAATGAACCCTTTGGTTTATCTCAAACGCTGTGCAGAATATTTGCAAAATCTCATTTTTAAAACGAGTTCCAGGATCAGTCTTAATAAAAGAAGGAAGGCCAGATCTAGGTATTAACTCCCTCATCAGCTGTTTAGCAACTGTAGGGCTATCTGATCTCCTGGTGGGGTATGCCTCAACCCAATCAGAAAACAAGCAGATAACTACCAAGATGTATTTCAAATCATTGCAATTCTGATTTTCAATAAAATGTGGTTTACGTTCTGTAAATGGATCTCCTGATTTGCCAATATGATTAATAACAATAACTGTTCTTTTGCCTTGATTATTCAGATAATATATTAGACATCGACTACAAACATCGTCAGCAACATTTCGAAATCCTGTATTTTCCCAGTACGTTTTAAATATTCTAAACAGACTATCCCTAACTGCATGGGACCTGACATGCAAATATTTACTCATGGTATATAACATTGAGTCAGGCAAGACATATTTATGCTCGCATTTCTTGCAGTGCATTAACAGGATGTATTCTGCAAGCAATTGCCATTTTTAAGTTTTGGACTGATAATGTCCCTTTGTTGCCAAGTCTTTCCCATTTTCTTTTCCCATCTTCTGGGGCATCCTCCTATAAATACCTCAATTCGCTCAAAGAAGTCTGTATTGATTTCATAAAGAAGCCAGTCATATTTTCTGCATTTTGTAATTAATTAGTTCTCAATTCTCCACTTTCACTCTATTGTACTGCAATCTCATCCGATAATGTGCAATATATTGCTACTTTTTCTGCATACTTATCTCCAAGTGTGACCATGTCCTTTACAGCTTCATGAGCAATATATTTTACAACAGCAATTTCTTTTGGCTTTTGAACAGCCTTCAGCAAATTGAATATGTAAGCACTATTTTTATTTGGGCTCCCGAAGATGTCATAAAACCCCTTTGTAACCATAACAATTGGATGCTCTCATAGCTAATACCCTAGCCCCTATGAAAAAAGCTAAGATCATAAGACACAAATCAGCCCCGTGGTTCACACCCAACTGAAAGCCATGAAAGCCCAGTGCAGACAACTAGAAAAGCTATGGAGGAAACAATATAAGGTCGAAGATATGAAATGCTTCAAAACAGCCCTCAATGCTTATCACCTACAAATCAAAACCGAGAAGAAACTGCACTTTACTAATCTCATCAAGGCAGCTGAAGACAACCAAAAAACTATCTTTAAAATAGTTAAATCCTTCACTAACCCGGCCAGCCTAGAATGTAAAATACCTCCGTCACAGAAACTGTGCGATGACATCGCAGTGTTCTTTGAAAACAAAATCAGGGACCTCAAAAAAGACTTTCCCGACAATCCACCCCAACACCACATAGCCCCAGACTCAGGAACGAAAGAGGAACTCAAGGATTTCAAAGAAATCAGCCTAGAAATATCCAGGAAGGCCATCCTCTCTTGCAAATCAGGCTCCCCTTTTGATCCTTGCCCGCCCAAAATCCCACATTCATTAGTGGACATAGTAAACCCCGTCATTAACCAAATTATCAACACTACTTTCAAACTTGCTAAAATCCCTGACCTTTGGAAAACGGCCGCTGTCAAACCCCTCCAAAAAAAGAAACTCTCGGACCCCACCACTCTTTCCAATCAGAGACCCATTTCCCTCCTCCCCTGTCTGCGCAAAATTGCAGAGAAGATAGTTAACACTCAACTGAATGAGTTTCTGGAAAGCTCAAACATCCTACATCCCAAACAATCTGGTTTCAGACCGGGACATTCAACAGAGTCAGTGCTGCTCCATACCTCAGATACCCTCAAGTTCGCACTGGATCAGGGCAGGGAGGCAGTACTGATTCTGTTGGATTTGTCCGCGGCCTTCGATACTGTCTCACATCACATCCTGTTGGATAGATTGAAACACGTCGGTATAAACAGCAAAGCCCTTGCCTGGATAACGTCTTTCTTGGAACAAAGAAACCAGACAGTCACACTGGGCAGCTACAAATCTGATGGTAAACTGCTTTCTTCGGGGGGTCCCTCAGGGCTCCTCCCTGAGCCTGACCCTCTTTAACCTATACATGTCTCCTCTTCATTCACTAATTGACTCCTTCAATATTGAAGCAATTGCGTATGCAGATGATACTCAATTGATCCTCATTCTAGATAAACATTCCACCGCAGCAGAAGAAAAATTCCATCTCTGCCTTACCGCAGTTATGAAGTGGATGGAAGCAAACCATCTCCGATACAACAGCTCCAAAACAGAAATCATGCTGTTTGGAAAATCAAATGATTTCAATCCCACCCTCTGGTGGCCCTCAAATTCAGACCCCCCGCCCACCACAGTAGACAGCACAAAAAACCCCAGGCATTAAATTCGACCCCACACTTTCCTTTTACAAACAAGCACTTACTGTGGCGGGTGTGTGCTTTCAAACCATAAAAACTCTAAGAAAATTCTTCGATCTACTTCCCCTGCATGCTAGGAAGACCGTGGCAGTGGCACTGGTCCTGTCGCGCCTTGACTACTGCAACAGCTTATATGCAGGAACTAATAAGACGGTGGTAAAAAGACTGCAAGTAGTCCAAAACTCCGCCGCAAGGGTGGTACTTGGGCTCCCAAAGCGCGTCTCTTCAGCTGAGGCACTAAAGACTCTCCACTGGCTACCTATCCATAAAAGGATCCTGTACAAGGTCCTAACCATTACTCAGAACGCCATAAATGAAACCGGCCCACAATACCTGAAAGGCAATATCTGGCCCTACAAAACCAAACGAACACTACGGTCTACTTCAGAAAATCTCCTCACCATCCCCAATTTTAAGTTGAAAACCCGGGGAGGCAAAACCTTGGCTGCACTTAGTACAAAGGCCTTGAACATCTTGCCTTCGCAACTTAGGCACACCCGTAACAAACCCACTTTCAGGAAACTCCTAAAAACCTGGATCTTTGGCACCCCGGACAATCAAATACTGTCACTAATAAGACCCCCTTACCATCCTCTTGCTGCCCGCCCCCACTTTTTCTTTTTTTCCTCCCTTCTCCCCCCTGCAAATACTTCTGCTGAGGTTTCCGAAAGCGCCAAGGTGCTCCTTGGAGGGAACGTCGCGCTATACAAAAATCCCCATTCATTCATAACTGAGCATTGTCATGGACAACTCTAAAACCATACTGGCTATCTTCATAAGTCATCTCATCGAAACCCTCTGGTAAGCAGCAAGCTCTGTCAATCCAACTAATTCTGCCATGTGTGCAGAAGTTGCGTTTGCCAGAAAAGATGCTTCTAAAGTCTCAGAAATGTAACATCCTGAATAAGCAGCTCTCAATGCTACACATTAGGCTTTTAAGCAAGAACAGAACCATCATCAAACAATGTCAGATCAGCCATTTCCAAAGGCGTCTCTTTAATGCCTGGTCTTCGTTTTCTACATAACTCAGTCACCTCTATACAAATATAATCTGGTTTGTCATCAATCTCATCATTTCCCTATCCCCACAACTCTTGTTTGAAATAGGAAGCAGTATTGCTGTGTTCCATACAGTGCATCGCCTAATAGAGATCTTCTCATCTGCAACTTTGACCTGCTCATAGCTAGTCTTTCTGCTGTTGGCTATATTCTGTCTTCTCATTGTGGTCAAAAGAATCTCAACCAAATACGAGGCAAAGGTGGTTTATTAGTAGGTGTAGGTAAGTACTTGCAACTAGTAATAACACCACAATTGAGGTACAGTCAATTCCTTGCTCAACCCTTGGTAGCTTGGCTGACCAGCAGTCAGGCTTAACTTGGGAGACAGGTGTGTAAAGCATTTAATATTGACAAAGTATTAAGTAAGATTCAAAACACAATAAAGATCCAACACTTATAACTATAGAGCAGATGTTTATCTATAAAATGACATAAAATTGACAAAATTCCAATGTAGGGAACCGAAGATATGAATTTTTAAACCTTAAATTAAAAAATGGGCTTCCTAGCGCCTAAAATCAGTGGTGGCCACCAGAGCTGGGTGTCATTCCGATTCCTGCCTCTGGCGTCAGAAATCTAGGCATTTGGCTGGATCCTGCACTCACCTTCATGGATCATACCAAGAAGGTGGCGGCCACATGCTATGGCATCCTGCGGGGTATAAGGCCGGTTTTAAAGTACTTTGACCCCCCCACTAGACAGCTTGTGGTCCAGGCATCAATACTATCCCGGCTGGACTACGGCAGTTCGCTGATGCTAGGGATGAATCAAGCAGAGGCCTCTAGACTACAAAGGGTTCAAAATGCCGCGGCACGTGCCATTGTGGGCCTCCCCTGACACTGTTCAGTGGCTGGCACGATCGTGGCCCTACACTGGCTCCCGGTCAGACAGCGAATCAAGTTCAAAGCGCTGTGTCTGGATTTTAAAATTTTGAAGTTTTCTTCGCCGCCGGCACTTGCCAACTTACTTACTCCCTATTTTCCTTCAAGGTCCTTGAGATCTGAGACGCTCCACCTGGCAGTATGCCCCCGTTTCAAATTGTGCAGAATGGGTGGCCGTTCCTTCCGGGTGCTTGCGGCAGGGTTCTGGAACTCACTCCCGGTCCATATTCGAGCTCTTGACGACCTGCTTGCCTTCAGGCAGGCGATTAAAACCTTCTTGTTTCCCGTCTCTGAATAGTTGCCCCTTTCTTTTATTGTGTGTTATGTTGTAGTGTCTGTCCAAGCGCCAGGACGCCCCTTTGCTGGGGCAGCTGTGCGCGATAAATATACAATTAACATAACATAAAAGCGAAATGCGCCAACCGTGGGTATCTGGTCACGCTGAACCAGGACATAGTCAGAGATTCAGTCCGAACATGATGGAACTCAGGTCGGCGTCGATGAGCGGTAGGGCCCGGTCAAGTTTTTACCTTCAGACGTAGTCACTTTCTTGGAGCTTTTTCTCTTGACATCGAGCTATCTACTTTGTGAATCTGGATTTCAGTTTGACAATGGCAGCCTTCTGCAGCGGGATACCTTGGTGAGTCCTCGAGGCCTGATCTTTGTTGCAAATGTCCCGGAGCTCTGAAGCTTTCAGCGGGGCAAACCTGAATGGTCAGGCCGAGTCGCAGTTCAACATAGCCAGTTTGACTCTTGTCGTTGAGGTCAGTGGACATATGGAGCTTTTCCAAAAAGCTGTCTAAAAGTTCCCAAACGTTCAGAACTTCTTCTGAAATTTCTATTGAGGTCTTTCAGTGTCCTCAACACCAGCCAAGGGTCCAGAAGCTCTGATTTGCCTCTTTGGGTTTTGGGGCTAAAATTCACACAATGCAGCTGATCAAATCCAGTATAGTCCAGAGGAAGCTGGTCAGCTGGGCTTGTCCTTGCTGGAGATGATGCAGGTGACTTCTTCGAGCACTTTTCTTCCTGTTGCTGATCAGAGATTCCACTCCCTGATCTTTGAAGTCAGGCAGAGTCCTCCCCTTGTGAAGCCTTGAGTGTGCAGCATGTTCAGTCCTTATGAGTGTAGTCCTCTTTTGTGCAGTCCGAGGGTTCAGCAGGGCAGTCCTTCTTCTGATGTTTCCAAGCAGAGATCTGAGGTGTTGTGCAGCTCTCCCATATTTATTTCAGATTCTGGGCTGGCCAGATGGGGGGCACCTCCAACCAATAGGGTTCAAGTTGCCATTCTCTGTGATTATCACTTCCTTAGACGTGTGGCATATTTTTGTCCCAGAATGCACATCTCAGTCCAAATCAAAATGGAGAAAATCTCTCCTGAGAGTTCAGGTCTGGCTAACCCATCCCATAGGTGTGGCTAACCGTTCCCTACACTTCCCTTCCAGCCTCTCTCCTAATATTATTAGAGGGACTCCCATCTGGCTTGGGGTGCAGGAAGTGGGGGTGGGCATGGTTCCTGTGTTATCCGTGCTATTCCCTTTGAAGAGCAGTTTAGCTACCTAGACCCCTTCCTGTCCTGGAATCTACAGGCAGCAGCTCTTCTCCCACCAGATGGTTTCATTGTTTCATCCCAGGCCACGTCACACCTAATCAGGAGTAGCTTGGCTCAGCCTGTCAAAGGCTGGCCAATCCAAAGAGGCTACTAAAGGGCTGCTTTAGGTAACTTGAAAAAAGTAAGCTCTAAAACTACTTTCCTGCAATAGATATAATAAATCCAACCTTGAAAAGTAGTTAGGTTTGTGGTAACTTTTGATACATTGAATCTAGCTCTCTAAATCCTTCACATGTTACCCTATGGAACTAGCAACATTACAATGGGGAAAAATGAAATTGGCAGTTTTTCCATGAGCCAGGGAATATAAAACATATTTTATAAAGTCCATGTGTTTAATTACAAGGCACTCTACCATAGGTTCACCTAGGGAAGACCTTAGACGTGACATATGTAATAAAAAGGTAGGTTTAGACTTTGGAAGTACTTTTAATTCCAAAGTTGAATTTGGACATAGTTTTATTTTAAACCAGCCTGCAGGGCAGTGATGGCTTTAAAATGACAGCAGGCACCTCACCAGTTCACATACAAGTGCATTAAATCCACTGGGGTCTCTAAACCTACATGCCCTACCATATACTAGTGACTTACAGGTAGGTGGTCAAACCAATTGTAATGACACCTAATTACCATATACCTTTTAAACAGAGCACTGGCCCTGGTTAGCAGAGCCCAGGGCACACGCAGAGTCATTAACCTATCAGTCAAAAAATAGAAGCAAATCAAGCTATGTAGGCCTAGGCATTTACTTCATATCGTACATGGTGTGTTTCACGAAATCTAGATTTCTAGTTTTAAAAATACCCTGCAATGGAAATTATAACACTTCATCATATGCAGTGTATTTATTCCAATCTGAAATCAAGTTATGTGTTCAATTTCCAATCTCTCATCACCTTGTAACCTGGTGTTCCTTCTGAGGGAAATCCTGACCCTCCCTAGGTACCACAGTCACCTTAGATTTTACAGTTAAATTTCCCATTATTCTCGCTCACAAAAAATTCTAAATAAACTCAAATTCACAATAAATTAACTAGCGAACTACAACCAATCACAGTGCAGCTCTGTCAAAGGTCAACTTATCACAGTGCAGTTGTCGGCCACTGCTTTGTTGGAACATCTCACCAATCCCAGCATGGCTCCCTGGGGGCCTAACCAATCGCAGCATGCCTTATTCATGAACATGGTAAGAACTGCAAAGCCTCTTTGAAACCAATAAACGAAATGAACCCTTTCTGTTTACCATAGATCGGAAAGAAGAGTCAATAAATCCAGAAAGACAATGTAACCACAAACCATGAAACTGCAGAAACAAGAGCAACATTTAAAACCAACAACAGAAAACCAAGAAAGCTGTGCATAAAGGTGTCCCCTGTGACTACAATTCACACTAGGCAGACTCAAGAGGTAATCCAACCTAGTCAGCATGCTTGCTCCTGTGCACTCAAGAGCAAAAATCACCAACCCAAATTAAGCACGTCAACTAGAAAGGAAAATGTGTGTGCAGCGCCTTGCATTATACATCACAATTACAGACGAGTGAAATCAATATATCTCAATCTAGGATTGGGCAAAGCACGATAATTAAATCAACCAATAGTACCAATAGAACTTCAAATGCGTTTTCAAAAATGAATAATACATCAACACAACAGTAATCATTCCACCAATTGAACCCGCAATCATCATTGCATATCCAAAGAACTCGCAACAGAAGCAGAAGTCAATTTCTCAAACACATACACCTACATGCTTCTCAAATTGATACACAAATCATATCACCCTATTCATACTTGCCTTCCAAATTTTTCAGGAATGCATAGCAAGTCACTTCTCAGGAGTCTCCAGCATCAGAACTCATGACAAAGTTGCTAAAAACCCTTTCTTTCCCAAACTGGGTATTCACCCCTTCGATGCTGATGACGAGCTCAGCTCGTCATCAGCTACGGCGCTCGTGTGCTGATGACGAGCTGAGCTCGTCATGTAACGCGGTAATTTGAAAATTGCCGCACACGGCGGGAAAAGCCGCCGCAGCGATGCGGTTAAGGATGAGGAAATCTCAGGAACCTTTGAGGACTACTCTAGGACCCCCAAATAAAAGAGGAGTTGCTCTTATGCAATTATCCTCTGCTACTAAAATTACTCTGCACTTCAGATCACCCCAAAATTTACCTCAGAGGTACCACTTCAGCACCCTTGATGTGGCGTGAAGTCACAACCTTCTGCAACATCAGGCCCAACATAGATTTAGCCGAGTAATAGAATAACTGGGCAAACAATAGCTTATTTCGATACAAGTTAAAGTGTTTATTAGAAAATCTCAAAACAAGCATTACAGAGAAAATGCAGACTATGCCATGAAGGCTTGAATACAGAGTACATAGTCAGAAATCAGAATTATATATTAGTCCTAATAAGCAGCAAAAATCATAAAAGAAACGGACAGCGTCCCTAGAGGAAAAAGGTAATGCTCTCCCTCACCCTCAGAATCAAGGGGTTTTATACACATTTATGGAAAGGTAATTAGCAAAAACTGCAAATTTATCGTGGCATGACTAGTGATAACTCATATTCAGACTTAAGATCATCACAAATATACATATAATATTAACCTATTTCTAAGGCAAGAAAAACTCCAGCAGCTTCTATGCTGTTGCTGTTGAGAGATGCATAACACAATATGAAACATTTTTCCAACAACGACCCATACACCGGTGTACGCTAGCAGTCTCACATTGGAACTTCTTGCGGATGTGTCCTTGGGATTGATACATTTAGAGCACAATGAAAGTTTCATTCACAATACATGCTCTCTAAGGAAAATAACCATTTACATCACAATGTCCTGCTCTCTGCAAAGACTGTAGGGTGAGAACACGCAGAGGTACATTGGTTGGGAGGGTAATGAGCAGGAGCACGATTAATAGTCTAATAAAACAGCATCCATATGAATAAAAATTGTGTCTGCGAAAATGTGGCACAAATAAACTACATTAATAAACGCACTTCTATTTCTAATAAAAAATGGTTCAAGTACAACATTATTAATTCTTCATTTACGACTAGATTCATCATAAAAATTATTAGTTTAAAGAAAAATTGGTCACCCTTAATTGCTCATTGATTAAAAGATACTACATAAGCATATTTGTTTGTGATTCAAGGTTTCTTGCTTTCCAGATGAAGCTTTCATTTGGTCTCTCCAACGTACTGATATATAATATTCTCGAAAAAGAGGTTTCATCTTGGTCGCTGCTAATCTCCACCGGAAGGCCAGCCCCTCACTTGCCCTGATTGCAGGTCCTCATGTTCAGGAGGTCAAACTAGTTAATCCCTGCCATTTTATTTAAGGAGGATACACTTTTGACGCACAGATATTGCATATTGCCTCTACCCAATTTAATGAGAAGTTCACCTGCAGTTCTTGGTGCTGAGCAGGAGTAGAGACATTTAGAATTTGTGATTTCTGTATGGGTTTTTTAATGCCAGAAGCTGCTACAAATAATCTACGCTCTGTCAGTAAAGCTGGGATAGATCGTAAAAGGTCTGTCAGCATTACAAGTATATTGTCAGCATAGATTATCTTATGGGCCTGGGAGCCAATTCTCAGCCCCTGAATGTCTGGATTACTCCTTACTCATTCTGCCATAGATTCCATGTACAACATGAAGAGGAGAGGAGATGGAGAGAAGCCCTGCCTCGCACCGCTCTCCACTACAAAAGGAACAGAGGTCATCACTTTGAAACCCATAGCTGCCATTTGCAGATTCTTTAAATACCTTCTCACTGATTTGCTGGGTTTAATGCCGGCTTTTTAGAATATGCTTCCTGCTAGGAGATGCTGCTGCTGTTCGAAGAGAAGTTGAGACAGCAAGTGTCAGAGACCAGAGCTGTCGCAGCTGGGTAGATCCTGAGCCAGAACGGTAGCTCCTGCCACACAGTACAGCCCTGGCCCCTTCCACTCAGCACCTGCCCAGAATCAGTCCCCCAGGGCAGTCACCAGGTGAGACTGTCCACAGGTTATCTTTGGAGCAGGCAGTGAGAGGTGAGGTTCCGTGAATTCTGAACCCTGGGTTCCATTTTGTGTATGGCAGCCATTTTGTGGTTGCCCTCACATAAGCCGATGACTGCGGCCGAACGAGTCTTTAGTACACGTACACTTTAGCTGACTTCTGAATGACCTGAGTGAACTGACCCCGTTGCCTGAAGCTGACCTTGTTAGGCCAGTTCCTTGCCCAGTACCTGATCAAGATTGAGGATCAAAGCACAGGACATTGTAGAGTTTGGTATGCACACACACACCCCTTATCCTGCTTCTTATCTGTTTTCTGTTCCTTCTTTTATGGTCTGTTTATGATATGGGTCGTGGTCCTTTTATTATGGGTTTGTCCGGCTTGTGTAAGAAGGAATGTTGGGCTTTTCTGTATAATTAATGGTGGGTCGGACAACTGAAAAGTGGGTTTGTCGTCATGCGATACCTTGCGCAATATTACCTATGATTGGACAATTGTAAATAGTGGGTGTTTGTCCTATTGGCTAATGTTTGGCAGACCTTGCATGTCCATGTTGGGCATTTTGCATGCTTGCAAAAGCAAGGACTGCCCCTTACTTTTATGCTGAGTTTTGTAACCCTGAGCATATATAAGGCCTCTGTTCTCTGTACTCCTCAGACTGCCTCATTCAGTTGCTAAGGCTTCTGGGTGACGTAGCCTCACTTATTTAAGTTTAATAAAGATGTCTTTTCATATTTCAGCTTCTGTGCCAAGTTTTTTTTCTATTAGTAAGTATTCCCTGAGAATGAAGATTTCATTTCTTCAGAGGTGCTAAATTTATCTCTGGTGCAAGGAGTATATCTAATTCTGGATATGGTTATTGTGTGTCTCACTTATGGGAGCCTACTTGTTTCAAAAGATAGATTTCTCTCTCACGGTATGAGCCGTGCTTAATTTGAGCCAGTGGTTTCCGGGGCTAGTCACCGCCACTTAATTGCCAATACCAGTGCTTGTGACAGTCTTCCACAAGGTGATGCTGGTGGTTAATTTAGAGATGACCACAACAACAGTCAATTATTAATTCAATATCTATTAAAAATTACTATTACCTGCCACCCAAGCCAATCTTATAGCTTTGGGGGCCTGGAATAGTCCGAATTGTCACACTTGTGGGAGTGTTACGGTTAGAAGTTGTGTTGTTACTATCATTGGCAGCATGGCAGAGACAATGTGTGGTGCAAAAGCTCTGGTAACCACTTATTTACAACTTAAGCACTGGGTAGGAGGAAGGCTACTTTCCCTGTCGGGCCGCTTTTGCTTGGCCATCCAAATTCACCCCCCCCCCCCCCCCAATATCCCTATGGCAGCACGTTGCATCTTCACTTACCAGCTTCCCTCCATGATCGCTCCCACACTCACCTGGCCATACATCTGCAGTTATTCCAGCTTGGATGCCAGGAGCCACCAACCATATGAATTTTGGTTTACTATTGGAAGCTGGATGGCCTAATCATACCTGACCTGGACCCCGTGAGATCTTAAACTCTGCCACTAACCCGTCTCACCAATCTGAGAGCTATAGGTGTTGGCAATGTTAATCCAGTGTGTATATCAAGAAAACCAGCCCCAGGGCAGTACACACATGCTTTAACATTGCCAATGCCTATAGCTCTCGGATTGGCAAGACCTATTTGCTTTGCCAATGCTTTCTTATCTTGCATTGAAGGCTCTTCATGCACTGGGCCTTTCTGAAAATTGTTTTGTCTGCTTGTTTTTCAGTGTTATGGGATTATGATTTCTGCAGAGATTTACCTTCAGGAATGCCATTTCTAATTCCATGTTTTATACATGATCTGGATTTGTCCCACCACAAAAAAAGATACTTTTTACTGTCACCATGGTCTTAAGCATCCCTCTAGCAGTGCAGCTTCTTCCTTCGAGGTCCTTTCAAGTAGCTATTTGTATTTTGGTCTACTTCAAGCAGGAAATCCTTGTTGAGCTCTTCTTTGACACAAACACGTGTATGGTTCTCAACACACCTCGGTATGGACTTCTGTTGATGTGCCTGACTTCAGTTTGTTTGTTCCAGACAGTAAAGGACTAGGCTTTGGATGTTGCAAAAAGCCATGGCCCAGTCAGTGACAAAATGCAGCAATCCAGCAACCTCTCCTATAGTTAGATGTGATCTCTGTGTGGAACCTGAGTGATGTTTTGTTGTAAAGTCATCCTGTGTACCCTGTGACCCCCCCCCCCCCTTGTTTGCTGAAGGATACTGCCAGTAACAGACTCTGACTGTGTCCAGGGCTCTGTGGACGGCCCCAGGCCAGTGCTATGTTGAAAACACAAGTGTAAACACACACATGCTTTAGGATACACCTATAATTGGCATGACCACCCTTTAAGTCCTAGCAGATAATAGGGCAGGGGGATTGAAACTACCCATAAGACCCAAGTACATGATAGGGCATGGAAGTTCAGAGGCCAGCAGCCTTTGTTGCACTTGCACGTGTGCACTGCTGAGTGCCTGAGTTCCATTAAAAAAGCAGTCCTGCTCTGCAGCACTGCTTTTAAATGTAAATTGTGCCAAAGCGTGACTTAGTTGGGAGGGGCACCTAAACAGGGGTAATCTACATTATTTTAACATATTAAGTACCCTCAGGGTCTCTCCAGGTGTCCCAGAGATGGAGGGTATCATGTAATTATAAGCAGGGTCCTTATAAAATATGTTTTATAGGCCCTGGGGATAGAGAAATCACACATCCACTTCCCTCATTGCAGTAAATTCCCTCCCAAAATCGACGGTATGCACTGTGGAGTGAGGATCTACATTACTTTTGCCTATTCAGGACCCCCAAAGCCCCCCCTAGGTGTCCCAGGGGTGAGGGGAGGGGTCATGTAACTATAAGCAGGACCATTTATAAAATATGTTTTGCATGCCGTGGTGATGGAGAAATTGCACATTTCATTTCCCCATTGTAGATACCTAGCCACATAGGATAACATTGCAGTAGTTTATGAATGCATACATGTTGCTAGAAATTGAATTCATATCATCCAAAGACTTAAAAGAAGAATATTGATAAATCCAGCAATATGCCATTGCTGAATTTATCCTAATTTGTCCAAAAAGGAAGTTATAAGACTTGATTTTCTTTTAGCTAAAATTCAGCCTTCCTGCAGACTTCCCTTATAGGTCAGAGTTAACAGGATTAGCCAGGCTGCTTTGATGAAGTGATAAGTGGCTCGCCAGGGGGAAGGCTAACTGCTGGAGAGGGTTCTGCTGCACTGGAATGCCAGAGCAAGGGGGTGGGGTCATAAAGCATGAGGCTTCAAAGGTGGAACAGGACAGGCAGGGAATGCCAGACCTACCTACCCCCATCCCCTCTGACCCAGCCAGATAGCAGGCTTAAGGAAGGAACCTGCAATTGTTAGGGGGGAGGATAGCTATGGAAATGAGTCGCACTGTAGGTTGGTTTAGCTAGTTCTTGCTCCTCTGCTGAGATTTCAGCCATCTTGAATTTTGCAGGAATAGTGCTATGTGGGACAAGAATATGCCATGCTTTGAAAGAAATTGTCATGATCTGGGGTGCTGCCATACACTTCATTGGACAAGATTGACTTCTGCTTGACCCCAGAGAACACCGAATAAATATGTGATAGGTGCAGAGCCTCTCAGTTCTGCTGCCTGAAACTACAAGGAAAAGGACTGTCCTGCTGGAATCTGAATTTGCAACCACAGGGCCTGCACTCTGACAGACTGTGCCTGCTGCACACTTTGGTACTTAAGCCCTGGGGACTGTGCCTTGCTTCAGGAAGGATTAAGAAGTGGATTCCCTGCAGCTACAGGTTAACAGAGCCGACCTGCATCATCTCCACCAATAGTCCCCAGCTTGAAGTGCATCCAGTGGACCTTTAGGAATTTGGCCAGGTGCATTATGGGAATTGTGGTTCCAACCTTCCAAGGAACATCTAGGAGATTAGAGACCCTTGGATGTGTGTTTTGGACACCTTGAACTTTTGGGAAAAAGCCCCAGAAATGTTTCTAAGTGTGAAGGTAAAATTTTGACTGTGGCCTCTCGCTTACTTTATCCTATCAGGGCTCCATCGCAGTTGGCCTGAAACTTTGACTTTGCCCCGGTCAAGCGCGACCAGATGTCTCAGAGTGGTGCTATAGGCTTTTAAATACTATAAAGTGGTAATTCTTTAAAAATTCAAATCTCTGGTTGCCTACATTGGATATTTTTCTTTTTGGTGTCTATATGTTCATACATTTATAAAAAATTGTTATAAAATGGTATGGGATTTTTATTGTGTGTTGTGTCTTACTTAGTTAATATATGGATGTTTTTAAATGCTTCCTATACCTAGTCAGGCCTGACTGATCGGTTACAGCTGCCAAGGGTTGAGAAGGGACTTATTTATTGAGACCTTTACTGGACCCTATAACGTGATAGTGGACTTATTACTGGTGTCAAGTGCATACTTACCCCTACCAATAAACTACTTTCCAACAGGTCTGGAAAAGGAACTGTCTTGTGCTGCATGGGAGTAATAAATGGGACTTTGATACCTTGGTTGGTGATAATAACCCTAGGCCCGTGCAGTCACCATCTAGGATTTTATGCAGAGTTTAAGGCAGTTTTAACATACTGGTACAATATCTGGCCCCACCATCATGTTTTTAGGTCTCTACCTGCGAAAGACTGCGCACATGCGCAGTCTCGCTGGCGAGACTTCATGGGGTACAGTGAACATCACTAGCGAGGTTAAGCCCCGCTCCTCATCTCTATTTGCTGGCCTCCTAAACAGTGGCCAGCCATTGGAGAAGAGGTCCTAGTGACGTTCTCATTTCTATCTAAGCCCCGTCTTTTTCAGATTGGGGGGCATGTTTTTTTACTTTCTTTCTTACATTCTTTGATGTTTTTAGGTCTCCGCCTACGAAAGACTGCGCACATGCGCGCAGTCGAGCTGGCGAAGACCTAAAAACATCGAAGGATGTAAACAACAGTCAAAAACACACTCCCCAGTTTGAAAGGGATGGGGCTTCCCAGAGGTCCTGACGGGAAGTCTTGCGGTTGCCCCCATTGTCGTCATCGTCGCCGCCGCCTCCTCTGCCATTTTCAGGAGCTGCTGTTGGTGCGGTGAGTGCTTTACTACCTTCCCCCCCTCCCTGTCCTCACATGAGGGTGAGAGCAGTCTGCTCCGTGGGGGCTCCGATATGCGATGTCAGCCGTCAGCGCTCTTTGTAGGCTGCCTTGATGCCGTTTCCCTTGGCCGTTCTGACTGCTGCCGAGTTCGGAGGGACAACAAGGTTAGCTGCCACCACCCCTATGCCCACCGTTGGGGTCCCACCACGTGGTCCACGCCCGGGAGGGACCCCGTCCCAAGCTTGTACCCAATCTGCCCCCGCCAGGTCCGCTGCCGTCTGTACTGGTGGGGCTGTGGGGAGTGGGACGGGGGTCAGGGCGGGAGAGGTGTTTGTCCCGCAGGCAGCAGCCGCGCAGGCAAGTCCGGCTGTCGCCGAGGTCATGGCCTAGCTTGTGGGTGTTATCCCACTCACAGGTATTTGGGTACAGCGAGTGAATGGGCCCAACCGATAGGGGCCCCACGAGGTATCCGGGGGAGGCCTAGTCACAGGCTAGTGGGATCCCTCGGCAGGCTTGCCCAACGGCAGAGGGCAGCTGACCCCTCGGCATCTGCACGCATGGGTCCCCTGTGGGTGTAGCCGGTGTGACATTGGTGCCCGGATTGGTGATGCCTGGGGCACCGATGCATTGGGGGATGTGGGGGGGGGGGGACAGAGAGCCGCGTTGAGCCCCCCTCCTTCCAGGGTTTCAATTGAGCCCGCTTTGCCGAGGGTAGACTGTATCCCTCGCTTTCTTCAACCCCCACGTTTCAGGAGTACTGTCCCTTTCTTGCTGGGTCAGCGCGGGGGAGCAGTCTTGGGCGCTTGCCGCGCGGTGTCTTCGGCTGATGGGCTGGGGCCCGTTTGGGGAGAGGCATCGAGCACGGGCAGCAAAGCGAGGGCGGCCCTCGGCTTGCGGTGAGGCACGTTCAGTTGGCTCAGTGGGGTTGCGGGGGCTCTCGCTACCTGGTCCCCGACTGCTTTCAGACTGGCGGTATAGTAGCGACAGGATGTTATGCATACCATTGGTTACGCCCGGCAGACGGGGGGGGGGGTTGCAGTGCAAACGGAGCAACGGGTTAGTTTCTGTTCTGCTGCGCTCTCCTTTTCCCTGCACTGCATGGGCCTGCTCTCAGAGCAGCCGGTGGGTTACAGCTTCGTGTGTGTGTGTGGGTCTGTGTCTGTGTGTGTGGGTCTGTGTATGTGTGTGGTTCTGGGTGTGTGTGGGTCTATGTGTGTGTGGGGGGGGGTCTGTGTGTGTGTGTCTCTCTGTGTGGGTGTGTGTGGCTGTGTGTGGGTCTGTGTCTTTGTGTGTGGCATTTGCGAGAGATTAAGCTATTGGCATTGTAAATGACAATGCCATTTATTTATCTGTTTTCAAAACCAACACATAAATAAAAATGTTGCCATTTACAATGCCAATAGCTCTAACTTTTGCAAAGGCGAGACCGTTGCATTGTAAATGATTGTTTAATATGTTATAGCCTCAAGCCTCCTACAATATCTCAGTGCACAGTTCACTTTGGACATCGCCCTGAAGTGATGATAACCCAGACTCGGCCTGACAAAACTGCCTGAGACACAGAAATGGACACTGACTTCCAAAGTTAGACTATATAATACTGCTCAATTACAAGAATAGCTTCTGCTGTAGGGGTTACCTATTTTTACACACTTGATCTACCTGCTGCTCCGACAAAGAAGATATTGAAGGGGAAAAACTCAATGCAGTGGGCCTTAAGTTTTGCTTAGCTGGAGAAGAGATGTTTGAGCTACAAATGTCAGCTATTAAAATAGAATACATGACAGGCTTGGTCATTTGATCAGATTTCTCTAAGAGCCGTATGAAACAGAAGGGCAATTGTTAATTCAGGAGGCTTGTATGATGCTTAATCTTCTGCGCTCTGTGGCTACAGGGTTGGACTGGCCTATAGGGCAATCAGGCACTTCCTGGAGGGCCTGTCTGACAGGTCTGTGGGTCGGTTTTGGCTATTTGTGAATCTGTTCTATGGTTTAGTGAGCCTGTTTTACAGTTAATTTCCATGATATTAGAAAGAAACCTTGCCTGCTCCAATCTGTGCAGCCTTCCATGCATTGCAAAACACTTATGCAGTGTGTTTTTACAAGTTCCAAGCTGTTCCAATTTGCAAATGTGCCACTTTTTTTCAGCTTTTAAATCCTCCAACGGGAGCCAGTTTTATTTTGGTGCCCGGGCCTATTTTCTGTCCCAGTCCAACCTTGTGTGGCTATGTCACACTTTGCTGCCAAAGAAACATCACATATTGTAATAGTGAGGAAAATGGCCTTGTTGACGCTGTCTGCACTGAGACATGTAGGTTAGCAAACAATTTCTGTTTTGTCATTCAAGCAAATCATTCAACAATGGTTCTTTCGTGATAATTTTTCGTAAATTCATTTTGACTAGGAGTCCACATACATTTAATCTCCCCAAATGTTTAGGATATATGCCACACACACACACCAGTAATAAAACAGGCATACTGAAAAGATCAAACATATATTTTATATGTGACGCTTAAAAATCTTTTCACCGAGAGCTACATTGAACCGATGGTGGTGCAATGCTCAAGGAAAGTGAGGAAGCCGCAAAACCAATTAGTAGTTGCATGATATTCAAGGATTAGTAGCAGGTGGGTAAACAATATCCCTGTTCCTGAGGATTCCCTTTACATTTGAGAGGGCAGACCAAGGTTGATGTGTTCTTCAACGTTTCAGCACCAATGGTCATATTTTACAGTCATCATCAGGACAAATTCGGTATCAACTGGTGTTGGCAGTGAAGTGCCATAAATGTAAAACAAATGTAAAATAAGCATTGCATGATCCTTCCAATGTTTTCAGAGATATTCCTGCTGGATTGCTGGTCACCACTATTACTGACAAGTGTTTCCTCATTGGCATAATGTAGGTGTTAGAACGACCGGGATAGGTGCACCAGCGTATATCTTGCCTACTTACATATATTTATATTTTTAATTGAATTTTCATTCTATTTCGATTTTCCTTTGTGAGCATTTTAGAATATGTTTCTTGAGGCTTGATTAGGTTACGATTCGTGGTTGCTGCATAATGGCACTTGTACCAAATTGCAATACATATATTTCATATCAGTGGACTCAGAAAATCGAAGATCTAGTGGCTTGACAGCATGAAATAGCTGCAATTTAAGAAAAACTAAAACCAAATCTACCTTTTCTCGCCGAAGAAAGCAGACAAAGCAACATTGTTGTTACTGTTGAGTTATTGGTTGAAATAGATGGTGGTAAATAGACCTCTCCGACCCAGTTAAAATGTACAAAGAAAAGATAAATGCCAATAGGAAGATTCTTCGTAAAGTCCTTATGCGTGGACAAAGAAGTCAAACAAACGGATACAAATAAGCTTAACCACAGTAATTATTATAGTATGCAAGAATGGCACCAGCATTAACTTAGTAGAAAGTATGAAGCATATGCTAACCAGACATGGAGAGTTCGGCTTCCTTCATCCTAAGCATGTGTGAATAGCCCCACCTGCTGGACTTTATGGGAAAAGGTACTAAACTGCACAAGCTGATAATAAAGTTATACTTGCAGCCAGAGCCACGGAGAAGCTTTTTCCAGTGTTTTAAAGTTCAGCCACAACATACGTCAGTGGTGTAAAGAAGAGGTTTAATTCAAGGCATGAGTAAACCTCAGAGTAGCACTTCAAACTAGTCTCCCCTTTATTCTGAAACTTGAGTGGTTATTGCCTTAATGTTTAAACAGGCCTAGTCCTTCTAACTCCAATATGGGGTGCATATATTTCTCGTTCGGCCACTATAAAATGTTGGTTAATTCCTTTAGGAAGTAAAACTTATTGAACGTGCCTTCTACGAAGTGAAAGGCACTCTTTCTTGTGTCTGTTATGTAAGGCGTTCTGCAAATAACTATTCCGCCTCTGTCATTCCGATTCGTTCTGTGGAAAACATTTGGGAAAACTATTTCTGGACGCATGGGATGAAGGGTAAAATAAAACTGAATATCTTTAGATTTCCGCTCGCACGTTTCCTCGAGGGCGTACATACGAGAGAATATTAATTCCATTGTTTATGAATAAGGAAATATGTGGAACAAAAGGATGTGATCTCTCTTATTAGTGTCAATCGATCTGCCAAGTCCGTGTGGTTCTATTAATAAACATAAAATATGTTCTAAATCTGAAGCTCATGGCCCCCTATACACCACGGATGAGATCTGTTTATCCTTTTCTTGGATTACCTAGAAAAGGTTACTTTGGGGGGGAGCTGCAGCTCTTTTAAAAGAGAAATTGTGTGAGGAATGGTTGTGCTCTAGCACCTGCCATTTTTGATCTGGCCTAGACATCGCATGTGCTGTCTCTTCTAGACCTTTTGCTTTTGACTAGTGGGCTTAGAGCCCACCCTTTGCTTACCATTGGTTGGCTTCATTTTCACTTTCATTTGCTTGCTCCTTATTGGTCAGTTGAGTAAGCTTCTGTTATTAAGTGTCCTTTTCGGATGGTCACCCCCACCACATTTTGCTACTAGATGCTGTGGTAATTGATCTGAAAGAGTGCTGGGCCCTGCTAACCAGACCCCAGCACCAGTGTTCTTTCCCTCAAAACTGTAAATGTCAATGACACATCCAATTGGCAAGTACTTTTACACCACTGTAAGGTCCTACTATATTGTACCAGTGGTACCCAAGGCAGGGATGTAAAAGGGGCACCAGGGCTGCAACACTTCTTGTGCCACCTTGAGTGACCTGAGTGAAACCAAAGTCTGCAGGACTGCCTCGTCACCCCTGCACAAGCAGCTTGCCTGCTCGAGTTCAACCCTCACACACCATGTGTGATAGGGTCATCTACTGCAGTTAATATATGCCAGGCCTTCTATAGCCCAGGAGGCAGGGTCCATTAAATTATATGTGTGGAATTTTATGTGTAAGCATATATTGCCCTGTGGTAGCATTTTTTAACGTAATCCTAACGCAAGTGACCGACCATCTGTTGGATAACATGGGCTGAACACAGGACATACCCAGATGTCCAGCTCCATTATGGAATGGTCGATTTCCTTTATGTTTGGTGCCAAACACCGTGCTTTGTAATCCTTGACACGATGGTCATGTCGAGGTTTAAACAGCATGTACCTTAAGACAGTGTGCACCCAGTTAAACCACTGTTCTCGTGCCTTGGTGGGCATTTTCGAGGCTCTGCTGCTAAGACAGAGACCTGACCTCATTCTGGGAAGTGTGTGCCATTCTCAGAGATGAGAACCAAAGGCCTGTGTGCACAGGAGATAACGCATCCGCCCACACACAAGGGCTAGCGAATAGAAGCATCACAGCGGTGAGCCTCAAAGGCTTCACTGCCGCTGCAGGACAAAGGCACTTGCCCCCCACTTGATGACAAGCCCTTCCCTGCCACAGGCACTGTTTTTGCAGGCGGGTGGGAAATTAGGAATTCAGGAGGCGTACACTTCCCTGAGGCTGACCACACCTCTAGGTTGCTGCAGCTAAAATATACAGGTGAGGATGGTTTTGGCCATTTTGAATTTAGTCTAAAAGGTGGGTTCTGACTAGTTTAGTGATGCACACCCATCGGATGTGGTCACTAAAGGGGAGGATTATCCACAGGACTAGATGCTCATTGGCTACTAATTCTCACACCACTAACACCCCCTAAATTGAGGATTTAAGGGGCGCCGTGGCTGCCAGAAGGTTAGATTCGACGTGATACCAAGAAGAGACTAATTTCCATGACAAGGCGGGACTTCATGAAGAGCGGCGCAAAGCTCTGCACCTGTGGTAGACACTTTGCACCTCCTGGATTTTGACTCGACGAGGCAAGAGACCGATACCAACAGGAAGGTGAACCCCTATGCAAACTCCAGACTTCACGAGAACTTCCTTGGGCTAGAGGAACTAGTCGTCAGGCACAACCCTCAGATTCCACGACCTTGAAATAATGTCCACTGAGCCGCTGGAGTTACAGTTCAAAAGTAACTGGTGGCTTCTGGGAACTGTAGTCCCGACTTTCAGTGAGGCTAAGTTTTCTACACCTTTCCCCTGGTCCTCTGGAAGACTGTTTCATAAACCACAGTACTTGCAAGTAGAAAGGCTTGTTGGTGGTCAGTCCGACTACTACCTGATTTATTCTATACTCCAGGAGAAGGGATCCACCTAGTGGCTTCATCATAAAGATCCTACATTTGTTTTCACCCTCTCTTGGCACACCTGCCAGTACCAGTTGCCGCGTATCCTGTTCAACACCATGGATAGCCCAGACCACCGCTGCTACCAAGACCCCCAAGTCAAGTAGTCTGATCTGCCTGGACACTTCTGGTCTAAGGACAGCTCCTTGCTTAAGGTCCAAAGGGTTTGCTCAACTCACCCCACCAGTACCTTTTTGCTAAGTTAGCCATTTAAAGACCGGAAGCCTGATTGACAGCTCAGTTTGACAGCTAAAGTGCACCTCTGCACCCTGCTCCCCTGAGCCAGGTAAATTTGTGCTAGCTTTTTTTGAATTGGTCTAGGGACTCCCGAGAATTTAACTCTGAGTGAGTTTCGTTGAACTCACTCTCCAAGTGTCTGATTGCATATATGTTTTTCATTGACTGCAATGTTAATGTTTTACAGTGCAAAGTATTGATTTATTTAATGCTTGAAAATGTATAACTCTGGTTATACTTTATGTATCATCTTTGCTTTGGTGTCTAAAGATTAATAAAAAAATCAGAGCTATTTTTCTAAATTGATTTAGGATTTCTCTTGAGTTGTCAATTACTTGTCGTCCATGTTGGTGATGTGAAATTCTTAACACATGTCCCTCTGAGTAGCCTGTCTGCTCTTTGCCACTCTACCAGGATAGAGACATGGTGTACAAGAGAGTACCAGGGGTCGATCTTTGTGTACTATGTTAGTATTACATGGTAAGGTACCTCTGACATACTACATAATACTTTACCTTGTAACAGCTTCCTTCCCCTTTGTGTTTGTTTGTCCCTTCCCATAAGCATGGACACATTACTTGAGTGCTTCAAATTCTGTAATTTGTAGGCACTACTCTTTTATTATTCGCATTTAAACACTCGATCAGAATGCATCTTTTTCAGCTGGCTCCAGCGTGCACTTCTCCCCCTCCAAGTTTCTTTGTTCTTTACTTGAACCCAGCCGCCCTATCACCTCTTAAATGCTTGCCCCACTCACATCCATGTTGCTAGACCTCACCGTTGTCTGTGTTGCTTGCTAGTTCCTCGTCTCTGTTGCTTGCCCCCCTCCCTCCTCATCGGTGTTGTGTGCCATCTGTGTTGCTTTCCCCCACCCGCCCTCCCTCGTCTGTGTAGCCTGCCCCCACCCACCTTCCCTCGTCTGTGTAGCTTGCCCCCACCCACCCTCCCTAGTCTGTGTAGCCTGCCCCCACCCACCCTCCCTAGTCTGTGTAGCCTGCCCCCTCCCACCCTCCCTCGTCTGTGTAGCCTGCCCCCTCCCACCCTCCCTCGTCTGTGTAGCCTGCCCCCACCCACCCTCCCTCGTCTGTGTAGCCTGCCCCCACCCACCCTCCCTCGTCTGTGTAGCCTGCCCCCACCCACCCTCCCTCGTCTGTGTAGCCTGCCCCCACCCACCCTCCCTCGTCTGTGTAGCCTGCCCCCACCCACCCTCCCTCGTCTGTGTAGCCTGCCCCCACCCACCCTCCCTCGCCTGTGTAGCCTGCCCCCACCCACCCTCCCTCGTCTGTGTAGCCTGCCCCCACCCACCCTCCCTCGTCTGTATAGCCTGCCCCCACCCACCCTCCCTCGTCTGTATAGCCTGCCCCCACCCACCCTCCCTCGTCTGTGTAGCCTGCCCCCACCCACCCTCCCTCGTCTGTGTAGCCTGCCCCCACCCACCCTCCCTCGTCTGTGTAGCCTGCCCCCACCCACCCTCCCTCGTCTGTAGCCTGCCCCCACCCACCCTCCCTCGTGTGTAGCCTGCCCCCACCCACCCACCCTCGTCTGTGTAGCCTGCCCCCACCCACCCACCCTCGTCTGTGTAGCCTGCCCCCACCCACCCTCGTCTGTGTAGCCTGCCCCCACCCACCCACCCTCGTCTGTGTAGCCTGCCCCCACCCACCCACCCTCGTCTGTGTAGCCTGCCCCCACCCACCCACCCTCGTCTGTGTAGCCTGCCCCCACCCACCCACCCTCGTCTGTGTAGCCTGCCCCCACCCACCCACCCTCGTCTGTGTAGCCTGCCCCCACCCACCCACCCTCGTCTGTGTAGCCTGCCCCCACCCACCCTCGTCTGTGTAGCCTGCCCCCACCCACCCTCGTCTGTGTAGCCTGCCCCCACCCACCCTCGTCTGTGTAGCCTGCCCCCACCCACCCACCCTCGTCTGTGTAGCCTGCCCCCACCCACCCACCCTCGTCTGTGTAGCCTGCCCCCACCCACCCACCCTCGTCTGTGTAGCCTGCCCCCACCCACCCTCCCTCGTCTGTGTAGCCTGCCCCCACCCACCCACCCTCCCTAGTCTGTGTAGCCTGCCCCCACCCACCCACCCTCCCTAGTCTGTGTAGCCTGCCCCCACCCACCCACCCTCCCTAGTCTGTGTAGCCTGCCCCCACCCACCCTCCCTAGTCTGTGTAGCCTGCCCCCACCCACCCTCCCTAGTCTGTGTAGCCTGCCCCCACCCACCCTCCCTCGTCTGTGTAGCCTGCCCCCACCCACCCTCCCTCGTCTGTGTAGCCTGCCACCACCCACCCTCCCTCGTCTGTGTAGCCTGCCCCCACCCACCCTCCCTCGTCTGTGTAGCCTGCCCCCACCCACCCTCCCTCGTCTGTGTAGCCTGCCCCCACCCACCCTCCCTCGTCTGTGAAGCCTGCCCCCACCCACCCTCCCTCGTCTGTGTAGCCTGCCCCCACCCACCCTCCCTCGTCTGTGTAGCCTGCCCCCACCCACCCTCCCTCGTCTGTTCAGCTTGCCCCCACCCACCCTCCCTCGTCTGTTCAGCTTTCCCCCACCCACCCTCCCTCATCTGTTCAGCTTTCCCCCACCCACCCTCCCTCGTCTGTTCAGCTTTCCCCCACCCACCCTCCCTCGTCTGTTCAGCTTTCCCCCACCCACCCTCCCTCGTCTGTTCAGCTTTCCCCCACCCACCCTCCCTCTTCTGTTCAGCTTTCCCCCCACCCACCCTCCCTCGTCTGTTCAGCTTTCCCCCCCACCCACCCTCCCTCGTCTGTTCAGCTTTGCCCCCACCCACCCTCCCTCGTCTGTTCAGCTTTGCCCCCACCCACCCTCCCTCCCTCGCCTGTGCAGCTTGCCCCCACCCACCCTCCCTCCCTCGCCTGTGCAGCTTGCCCCACCCTCCCTCCCTCCCTCGTCTGTGTAGCTTGCCCCGCCCGCCCACTCTTGCCTGTGTTGCTTGCCCCGCACGCCCACCCTTGCCTGTGTTGCTTGCCCCCACCCACCCGCCCTCGCCTGTGTTGCTTGCCCCCACCCACCCGCCCTCGCCGGTGTTGCTTGCCCCCACCCACCCGCCCTCGCCGGTGTTGCTTGCCCCCACCCACCCGCCCTCGCCGGTGTTGCTTGCCCCCACCCACCCGCCCTCGCCGGTGTTGCTTGCCCCCACCCACCCGCCCTCGCCGGTGTTGCTTGCCCCCACCCACCCGCCCTCGCCGGTGTTGCTTGCCCCCACCCACCCGCCCTCGCCTGCTTTGCTTGCCGCCACCCGCCCGCCCTCGCCTGCTTTGCTTGCCCCCGCCCGCCCGCCCTCGCCTGCTTTGCTTGCCCCCGCCCGCCCGCCTTCGCCTGCTTTGCTTGCCCCCGCCCGCCCGCCCTCGCCTGCGTTGCTTGCCCCCGCCCGCCCACCCTCGCCTGCGTTGCTTGACCCCGCCCGCCCACCCTCGCCTGCGTTGCTTGACCCTGCCCGCCCACCATCGCCTGTGTTGCTTGCCCCCGCCCGCCCACCATCGCCTGTGTTGCTTGCCCCCGCCCGCCCACCCTCGCCTGTGTTGCTTGCCCCCGCCCGCCCACCCTCGCCTGTGTTGCTTGCCCCCACCAGTCTATGATGTTGTTTATCCCTTGACCATGCTGCTTAGCCCTTGTCCGTGCTGCTTTAACCTCATTCACGTTGCTTAGCCCTTTTCTGTGCTGCTTAACCCCCATCTGTGCTGATTAACGCATGTCCGTGTTGCTTAACCCTTTTCCTTTTTGCTTGTCAAACGTCTGTGTTGCTTAATCCTTTTCCATGATGCTTGCCCAAACATCCATGTTGCTTGCCCCATTATCTGTGTTGCTTGACCAAACATCCATGTTGCTTGCCCCATTATCTGTGTTCCTTGTCCCCATCCACCCTCATCTGAGTTGCTTGCCACTACCCACCCACCCTTGTCTGTGTTGCTTCAAATCCTTGTCCAATTTGCTTGCCATCAAATGTGCTACGTGCCGTCGCCTGTGCTGCTGGCCATCGCCTGTGCTGCTGGCCGTCGCCTGTGCTGCTGGCCGTCGCCTGTGCTGCTGGCCGTCGCCTGTGCTGCTGGCCGTCGCCTGTGCTGCTGGCCGTCGCCTGTGCTGCTGGCCGTCGCCTGTGCTGCTGGCCGTCGCCTGTGCTGCTGGCCGTCGCCTGTGCTGCTGGCCGTCGCCTGTGCTGCTGGCCGTCGCCTGTGCTGCTGGCCGTCGCCTTTGCTGCTGGCCGTCGCCTGTGCTGCTGGCCGTCGCCTGTGCTGCTGGCCCTCGCCTGTGCTGCTGGCCCTCGCCTGTGCTGCTGGCCCTCGCCTGTGCTGCTGGCCCTCGCCTGTGCTGCTGGCCCTCGCCTGTGCTGCTGGCCGTCGCCTGTGCTGCTGGCCCTCGCCTGTGCTGCTGGCCCTCGCCTGTGCTGCTGGCCGTCGCCTGTGCTGCTGGCCGCCGCCTGTGCTGCTGGCCGCCGCCTGTGCTGCTGGCCGCCGCCTGTGCTGCTGGCCGCCGCCTGTGCTGCTGGCCGCCGCCTGTGCTGCTGGCCGCCGCCTGTGCTGCTGGCGGGTGTCTGTGCTGCTGGCGGGTGTCTGTGCTGCTGGCGGGTGTCTGTGCTGCTGGCGGGTGTCTGTGCTGCTGGCGGGTGTCTGTGCTGCTGGCGGGTGTCTGTGCTGCTGGCGGGTGTCTGTGCTCCTGGCGGGTGTCTGTGCTCCTGGCGGGTGTCTGTGCTCCTGGCGGGTGTCTGTGCTCCTGGCGGGTGTCTGTGCTCCTGGCCGTCATCCGAGCTGCTTGCCGTCATCCGAGCTGCTTGCCGTCATCCGTGCTGCTTGCCGTCATCCGTGCTGCTTGCCGTCATCCGTGCTGCTTGCCGTCATCCGTGCTGCTTGCCGTCATCCGTGCTGCTTGCCGTCATCCGTGCTGCTTGCCGTCGTCCGTATTGCCTGCTGTTATCCACGTTGCTTGCCGTCGCCAGTGTTACCCAGCCTCCCTCATCCATGTTGCTTGCCCCCACCTGGCATCCCTAGTCCTTGTAGCTTGCCGCCACCTGGCATCCCTAGTCCTTGTAGCTTGCCGCCACCTGGCATCCCTAGTCCTTGTAGCTTGCCGCCACCTGGGATCCCTAGTCCTTGTAGCTTGCCGCCACCTGGGATCCCTAATCTGTATTGCTTGCATCCATATGGCCTCCTTAATACATGGTGCTTGCCTCCACCTGCACTCCCTCATCCATTTTTAATACAAGGAATGGGTAAATCTTAGATTGGAGTCTTTGCGTGAGTTACCAAATGTACAAAACTTCTTTGTAACAATTATTTAACAAGAGCACATTATCACACATGAGCTTAAAATTTCAATTATTTATTAAAAATACTGTTAAAATATCAGTATACTTCTGAAGTCATATTGTACATCATTTCAAAGTCATTAATCACAATTATAAAAACCTTTTCATTAAAAACATGCAGATACACAATTTAATACGAAAATATATTTTTCCTTTTTGGTCACACTACAGTTAATGGTAAACAAACAAATTGTCGACGCGGCGTTTCGGTGATATACACACTCTTGAGACAAATTAGCAGCTACATTCTTTAAGTGCCCGTAGTCGCTTATTTTAAGAAACTGATTTTTTTGATAGGGCGAGCATTACTCCACAGAGAGTAATTTTGCTTTTTGCACATACCTATTGGATCTAGATGAAACCTCCAATGGTCTGTGCGGTTAAAAACTCTGCAAATCTCAAATAAGTCAAGCTGTAATTAAGGAGAGAGAAGAGATAATTACTCCATCCTTATACTTTATTTAGTCTACCAGCTTCAGCTTGTTTCTGCTTCCTCTTACCTAGAGATTATTTCCTTCCTTGCACGTTATTTGGATATCCAAGTATGTTTGCTTCCTGTCTTTGATTGCTATAGGAAGGATATGAAAAAGAATATGTATCTTATCCCCATGGGCATGGCACTGTTTTACTTCTCTTGCCTCCCCCATCTTTTCAAGACATATTCCCTTACCCCCAAAGAGGAGGAAAAACCAGTAGCGGGAAGATTAAAAAGGAATATAGTAATAATGAAACAACAATTATAAACAAACTAGAAAATTAAATAATATGAAAATCTTTGTCTATATTAGGAAATCATACCGCTTACCTAAACCTTACAGAGAAGAAGCTAGCAAGTCCCTCTCGTAAGGTAATTTTTGAAAATAGGATGGAGTAGGATCTGTCTTGAAAAGATGGGGGAGGCAAGAGAAGTAAAACAGTGCCAGGAAGGAAATAATCCCTAGGTAAGAGGAAGCAGAAACAAGCTGAAGCTGGTAGACTAAATAAAGTATAAGGATGGAGTAATTATCTCTTCTCTCTCCTTAATTACAGCTTGACTTATTTGAGATTTGCCGAGTTTTTGCTAATTTGTCTTGTGGGGCTACCAAATAACAGGGTGATGTATAAGCATAAAGACATCAGTGTGATGAGTATAAACATGAGCAGGGCATAATGGAGTGTCGTATATCTTTTAGATGTGCTTGTAATGAACAAAGTCCTGAAGAAGGTGCAAGATTGTGTATATCACCGAAACGCCGCGTCGACAATTTGTTTGTTTACCATTAACTGTAGTGTGACCAAAAAGGAAAAATATATTTTCGTATTAAATTGTGTATCTGCATGTTTTTAATGAAAAGGTTTTTATAATTGTGATTAATGACTTTGAAATGATGTACAATATGACTTCAGTAAGTATACTGATATTTTAACAGTATTTTAAATAAATAATTGAAATTTTAAGCTCATGTGTGATAATGTGCTCTTGTTAAATAATTGTTACAAAAAGTTTTGTACATTTGGTAACTCACGCAAAGACTCTACTCATATTAACGGGGAGGTCGCTTTAGAATGTAGTGACCTGCTAGAATTTATCCTTGATAAAATTGTGGAAAAGGGAAATCTGTTGTTTTTTGATTCTGTAACCCATTCCTTTTCCAGTAAAAAGGGTAACTCCCTCCTTCTTTTGGTAAACCTTAGATTGGCGCATGTCAAATTCTCCTCTTTATTCTGAAACTTGAGAGGTTATCTCATCAATACTTAAACTGGCCTATTTCTTCTCAATCCAATGTGGGGTGCACAAATCTTCCATGTGGGCCCTATAAAATTCTGGTTAATTTGTATAAGAAGCAAAATCTAGTGTACATGCCTCCCTCATCCGTGTTGATTTTCAACTAACCACCGTGCATCTCTTCCTCCTTTGTTGTCCCTATTGTTACTTACCCCCAGTCGCTCCAACCCTCTGTTATCCATCTGCTTGCTTTCCCTCCCTGCCTCTGATATCCTTGTGCTTGGTCCCTCTCCCTGCCATCTCTTGTTTTTGTAACCTGCAGTCTCACCCTCCCTCCATATTACCTCCTGCCTCCCTCTGTGTTGCCTTCCTTCACCCTCCCTCCATGTTGCCTTCTGCCTCCCACCTCCCACCTCACAATAAACAAAAAATAAGTGCAATAATGCAGCCATTGTTGGCTGCATCATAAGGTTTTTCCCCACACTCTCTGTTGTCAGTGTTACCCCTTCCATGGTGCTTCCTGTCCTGCCAGCAATAAAAAAAGTGCTATGACGCAGCTAGCACTGGCCATGTCATATCGCTTTAAAAAAAAAAAATCATCTAGTTAAGCCATTCTACTCTGCTATACAATATAGCTCAAAGAGATTGACAAGGCCAATAGCAAGACCTTTTGGCTTTGCCAATGCTTGTTAATTTTATAGATTTATACCATGATTTGTGTGAGGGTAATACTGATGTCCCATAAGTCACAAACAAGGTTCTGCCACTGCTGTTTGAAGGTAAGTATGTAACGAGAACAGAGCTCTTAACTCAGTGTGAACATTCACCCATATTGTGTGAACATGAGTCCTAGATAATGCAGTCAGGATAATGGTGCTGGCTAGAAGGAGTTTGTGATTGAAGGGAACCGAGTCATGTAAAGAATTTTCTGGGGTTTCACTGTTAATTCTAAAATTAGCATATTTAGTCCTACAGAAAGAAGTGATTAAAGTGAGGAATGTTTTAGCATTTACTTAGCACAGAGTATGTTTCAGCATCTTAATAAAAACATTTGTGTAAACAACAATGTGAGAAATTGTGTTATTGGTTGAGGGGGTGAAACCCTTCACAAGGAATAATCACAATCCTTGTCAGGGTGAACCTCAAAGTCACTAAATTAACCTGTGCTTAACCCCCTGGTAGCTTGGCACCAAAGCAGTCAGGCTTAACTTAAAGGCACTATGTTAAGTATTGATGAAGAACACAAGAAAAATTCCAACCAAACACATATAGAAAAATAGACTGTTTTCATAAATCATTTGAGACCAAAACCACAAAAATCCAATCCGTAGAACTGGAGATATTAATTTAAAAGGTTTAGATAAAAAGTAACGCCAAAAGGAGCAAAGCGCCAACTGAAGGACCTGGCCCTGTTGGACTGGAACAAAGTCACAAGTGCAGGCCGACTGCAAAGGATCACAGGCCAGGCAATGGACCAAGTTCAACACACACAGGGCTGTATTTATGTCCTTAGTGTGAGGTCTGCACAGCGTTGCTTTGCGGCATCCGGCATCTGAAAGAGACACGTTAGTATTAGATTCCTTACCTTAGAATATCCCCAGGCGTCAGACTGGATCCGGAAATTTTTGCGTAGCAGTACCCTTGCGTGTCGGTAGGCGTCGTCTGCGGCTCCGCGTCCGTCGTCGGCGGCGCCGTGATGATGTCGTCGGAGTACTTAGACGCCGCCTCCGCGTGCTGACGTCGGTTCTTCTTTTTACCGCGCCAGCAAGCGCAGATCTGGAAAAAGCAGTAACCCTAGTCTTTTTTGACTAACCCTTTTTGATCATTTTTTATCCTTTTTCGAGTCTTCAATTCCAACGGTGCCGTAGGGATGCCCGGGTTTAAGCACTGCGATGATTGCGACCGCCTGATGTCGGTCACGGATCCTCACCTCGTGTGTTTATCTTGTCTCGGCGTCAACCACGACGACAAGGCCTGCTCCGACTGCCGGGCCCTCTCTTCGAAGGCCAGACGGGAGCGGTCCCGCAGGCGGCTCGAACTCCGGCAGTCGGCCCCGCGCCGCGAGAGGTCCTGATCCCATGGGAGATCGAGGGACAGGTCGCTGGCTCGGAGCCATCACAGTTCCGAGGGTAGGCCGCACTCCTCCGGGTCGAAGTCGTCGTCAGGTAAGCGGCACAAGAAGTCCAAGCGGCATCATCGCTCCTCGGACTCCCCCCGACGCTCGCGCGATGCGGCCGGGGGTTCGGGTGACACCACCCACGCGGCTCAGCTTGAGTCGCGGGTGCCACGTCCAGCCCCATACCCTACGGTCCCTGGGCTCAACGCGACGCCGGAGGAGATCGAGCGCTTCCTCATGGCATGAGGAAACTCTCTCCTCCGACGGGCTCCGCGGCGCCTTCGGGCCCAGCGGACCCGTCTGGGACCCCTAGCGGGTCGGGGGGGATCTGCCCCGATGCCGTCGGGTGCTTCGGCCCCAGCGCCGCTGACGCCTTCGGGCCCGGCGCCGCAGGTTCCCGTTATCCCGACACCGCCGGCGCCTTCGGGCCCGGCGCCGAGGGGTTCAGTTGTTCCAGCGCCACCGGCGCCTTCGGGCCCGACGCCGCTGGACCTCCTTCGGGATCTGGTTCGTCGCCGGTGGACCTTACGACCTCCCCGGCGTCGGACCCTCAGGTGTCGCCTCCGGCGCCGTCCTCGGGCGGCGCCGTCCCCGGTTCCACCTTCGTTCCTGTTCCGGTGCCGGGACGGCCCCGATGGGCGCCGCTCCAGACGTCGTTTGGGGAGTTTCACTTCTATGAACAGGCCCCATTAGCTGAGAACCCTGAGTTTCAGGAGATGGGTGATGAAGAGGACTGGGAGGGGTCTGAGGACCCTCTGACCAGGGAGTGTCAGTCTCATGAGGACTGGACAGGAGACCTTGGGGAGGCCAGTGGCCTGGACACCTCTCCAGACACTGGTTTTGTCTCCCCTCCTACCGTGGCTTCGGAGGAGGGGGCAACATATAGTGTGGTGTTGATGAGGGCTGCCAAGGCCTTGGGCCTTGAGCTCCCCGTCGCGGCCGTGAGGACTAACCTCCTCACTGAGGTCCTTAAACCGCAGTCAAGCTCGGCCGAGCCTCTGCTGCCCTTTAATGAGGCCTTGACCGACGTTCTTCTGGGCACTTGGTCCAAGCCCGCTACGTGTTCGCCCGTAGATAGGAACGTGGCCAGACGCCACCGCCCAGCCCCGGGCGACCCATGTTTCCTGTCCTCCCACCCAACCCCCGAGAGCCTGGTCATCCAGGCCCCCAATTCCCAGACCGCATTCCCGTCGGCCCCGCCGGACAGGGAATCCAAGAGGTATGACCAGTATGGGAAGAAGATCTTCTCATCCCTTAGTCTAGGCCTGCGGTCTTCCAACACCGCCTGCCTCTTGGGACGTTACACCCACTCTGTGTGGGATAAGGTCGCGGAAGTGCTGCCAGAGTGTCCGTTGGAGGTATGGGCCAAACTCGGCCAAGCCCTTGTGGAGGGCCGGGATGCAGCCAAGTATTTCATCAGGTGTGGGCTGGATACCACCGACTCGCTAGGTAGAGCGATGGCAACGACGGTGGCGGTCAGACGCCACGCATGGCTGAGGTCCACCAACTTCTCGGCAGATGTCCAGAGCACGCTCATGGACATGCCGTTCGATGGCCGTCGCCTCTTTGGCGACAAGGCAGACCATGCGCTTGAGCGCTTTAAGGACTCCAGGGCTACGGCCAAGTCCTTGGGCCTCTCGGGCCAGCGCCAGCAATCGGCTGCCTTTCACTCCTTTCGTGGCCACGGAAGGGGTGCGCCCACATGCGCCGCCAGCCACGCACTGCAGGGCAATACCCAACGCGGTGGCGGCCGTGGGAACCGCCGTCCGGGCGGTCGGGGGCAGCGGCGATGTCAGTCCACACCTTCCCCCGCAGCATCCGCCTCAAAACCCTCCTAGTCCGTGCTTTCAGGCCCATGTGACGCCAGTGGGGGGCAGGGTTCGCCATCACCACCGGCTCACTGTCACATCGGACAGGTGGGTGCTGCAAATCGTCCGGAGGGGCTACTCCCTCCCCTTCGAGGCGACTCCTCCAGCCATGCCACCGCAGAACCACCGTGTATCGGGGGATCATTTGCGACTTCTGCAGGAGGAAGTTACGGCCCTCTTGGCCAAGGGGGCCATCGAGCGCGTTCCTGGGCCAGAAGTAGGGTGTGGTTGCTACTCCCACTACTTTCTGGTACCCAAGAAGGGCAAAGGGGGCCTACGCCCTATCTTGGACCTACGGAACGTCAACGGCTTCCTCCGGAAGGAGAAGTTCAAGATGCTGACACTGGCTCAGGTTCTGGCTGCCCTGGACCCAGGAGACTGGATGGTAGCGTTGGACTTGCAGGACGCTTACTTTCATATCCCCGTCCTGCCTGCCCACCGGCGCTACCTGCGGTTCATGGTGGGCCACGAGCATTTTCAATTTACCGTGCTCCCCTTCGGCCTTACCAGCGCCCCACGGGTGTTCACAAAGGTGATGGCGGTGGTCGCAGCTCATCTGCGCAGGTTAGGGGTTTCAGTCTTCCCCTACCTCGACGACTGGCTGTTGAAGGCGGGCTCGCCCCAGACAGTAGTCAGCCACCTCCGGACGACGGCGGACCTCCTGCACCAGCTGGGGTTCTCCATCAATGTGCCGAAGTCACACCTGTGCCCCTCTCAGAAGCTCCTCTTCATCGGAGCGGTTCTGGACTCGGCGCGGTTTCGGGTTTATCCGCCCGAACAGCGGGTCCGGGATATTCAGGCTCTGATTCCCATCTTTCAGCCGTTATCCCGGGTTTCGGTCAGGTTGACGCTGCGGCTTCTGGGGCTGATTGCCTGCTGCATCCTACTGGTGCATCACGCCAGGTGGCGGATGCGGGCTCTGCAGTGGGACCTGAAGTTTCAGTGGGCCCAGCATCAGGGCAACCAATCCAACCACGTCCTGATCTCGGAGGGCACTGCGAGACAGCTGCAGTGGTGGCTTACGGACCGCGATTGGGTCAGCGGCAGATGCCTCTCCCTTCCCCAACCGGAGCACGTAGTTGTGACGGACGCGTCCCTCCAGGGCTGGGGAGGCCATTTGGGAGAGGCGGAGATCAGAGGCCTCTGGTCTCCGGCAGAGACCCGGCTCCACATCAACCTGTTGGAGCTCCGGGCGATTCGTCTGGCACTGAAGGCATTCCTCCCCTCTGTCCGGGGGAGTGTAGTGCAGGTATTCACGGACAACACCACCGCCATGTGGTACTGCAACAAACAAGGCGGGGTGGGGTCATGGATCCTTTGTCAAGAGGCTCTTCGCCTTTGGCAATGGCTGGAAGGCCAGGGCGTGACCCTGGTGGCTCAACACCTGGCAGGTTCTCTGAACGCCAGGGCGGAAGAGCTCAGCCGTCGGTGCATGATGGATCACGAATGGCGTCTGAACTCGGACGTGGCGCAAGGCCTCTTTCAGCGATGGGGAGAGCCTTGGTTAGATCTATTCGCCACTGAAGAGAACGCGCAATGTCATCAGTTCTGCACGTTGGAATTTCCAAGGCGACACTCGCTCGGAGACGCTTTTCGTCGCGAGTGGAGTTGCGGTCTGTTGTACGCCTTTCCGCCTATACCACTTCTGCCCAGAGTGCTGAAGAAGATCAAGCGCGACCGGGCCCAAGTCATCCTTCTGGCTCCGGACTGGGCTCGAAGGTACTGGTATCCAGAGCTACTCAGTCTGTCAGTCAATCCCCCGGTTCGTCTGCCTCTTCAGGAGGACCTTCTGTCGCAGCAGCAGGGGACGGTCCTCCACCCGAACCTGTCCAGTCTCCACCTCCATGCTTGGAGATTGAGCGGCGACAGTTGAAGCCATTTGACTTGCCTCCTGAAGTTTGTAACATCATTCTGGCGGCCAGGCGGCCCTCCACAAAGTCGATATACGCCTGCAGGTGGAACAGATTTGTGGCATGGTGCACAGCAAAGGCTGTGGATCCCTTCAATGCCCCTCTTTCTGAAGTCCTTCTCTTCCTTCTTTCTCTTGCCCAGCAGGGCTCTGCTCTGGGCACTATCAAGGGCTACCTTTCTGCCCTTTCAGCCTTTCTCAGGCTGCCTGATCAACCTTCTTTGTTCAAGTCCCCTATTGTTAATAGATTTCTTAAGGGCCTCACACACACGTTTCCTCCTGTTCCGTTTGTGATGCCTCAGTGGGACTTGAACCTGGGTCTTACTTTTCTGATGTGCGCTCCCTTTGAGCCACTTCACAACTGTCCTCTCCGCCTTCTGACTCTGAAGACTGCTTTCCTGGTTGCCATCACCTCTGCCAGGAGAGTGAGTGAGCTCCAGGCCCTTTCTTGTACTCCACCTTTCCTTTCTGTCCATCCGGACAAAGTGGTGCTGCGTACCAAACCTTCTTTCCTGCCCAAGGTTTTCACGGCCTTCCACATCGGGCAGTCTATCACCTTGCCAACCTTCTTCCCGCTACCGCATCCCTCTAAAGAGGAAGAGTGGCTCCATCGTCTGGACCCAAAACGTGCGCTCTCATTCTACTTGGATCGCACACGCCAGTTCCGGGTGGATGACCAACTCTTTGTTGGTTACGTGGGCGCGAAGAAGGGGAAAGCGGTGCACAAGAGGACCATCTCCCGGTGGATCATCCTGTGTATCCAGGCATGCTACTCCTTGGCTAGGAAGGAGCCTCCTGCTGGATTGCGGGCTCATTCTACCCGAGCCACGGCGACTACCACTGCCCTGGGCAGGGGAGTGCCCTTACAAGACATCTGTCAGGCAGCTACGTGGGCGTCGCTGCACACGTTTGCAAGACACTACTGCCTGGACAGTCAAGTCCGGAGGGATGGCTTCTTTGGCCGTTCCGTCCTCCGGGACTTTCTTGTGTGATTTTGGTTCGCAGACCCACCACCGGGGTTGGTATTGCTGGGGTATCTATTCTAAGGTAAGGAATCTAATACTAACGTGTCTCTTTCAGATGCACAAGTTACTACTTGTGTAACGATATATCTGTAAGAGACATTAGTTAGTATTAGATTCCTTACCGACCCACCCATCCTC
This sequence comes from Lissotriton helveticus, assembly GCF_964261635.1. Taxonomy (NCBI): domain Eukaryota; kingdom Metazoa; phylum Chordata; class Amphibia; order Caudata; family Salamandridae; genus Lissotriton; species Lissotriton helveticus. The sequence continues at coordinate 1,369,567,562 of NC_136067.1, forward strand.
CCCGTTCTGCGAACCAATGTCTAGGGTTAGGGTTGTCCCCTTTCAGGGCCCTAGTTTCAATGGCACCAGTGTTGGTTTTTAACATGGCTCTGCGTTTCTGGCGCGGAAAAGCTGTGTCTAAGAACTAACGTCAGCACGCGGAGGCGGCGTCTAAGTACTCCGACGACGTCATCACGGCGCCGCCGCCGACGGACGCGGAGCCGCAGACGACGCCTACCGACGCGCAAGGGTACTGCTACGCAAAAATTTCCGGATCCAGTCTGACGTCTGGGGATATTCTAAGGTCAGGAATCTGATACTAACTAATGTCTCTTACAGATATATCGTTACACAAGTAGTAACTTGTGCATCTGTTCCGATGAGATTGTGTGGTCTTTGCTTCACTCTGCATTGGTTCCGATGAAGCTTTCAGCTGTGCACCAAGGCTTTGCGGGGCATGGTAAAGCTTGTTGTTTGTTCTGATGAAGCTTGTAGCTGTACATCGAGGCTTTGTAGGGCTTAGCGTTACTTCATGAAGAATTTCATGGAACCTTTAATTGACGCCAGGAGGAATACTCCCTAATACCAGCCTAGGGTCCAGGACCCTGGGAGGCACCTCTTTGGAAGCAGGAACTCACTCCAGCAGGGCTCAGGCAGGTCCAGTGCAGCCGATCAGCTGAGCAGTTTCAGGGAGGCATCTGGAGTTGTTGTGTACTTTGAAGTCAGTCAACTGACTCTTGGATTTACTCTTCTAGTCTTGGATTGAAGGAGGTGGTCCTTCAAGCATGAAGGAAGGCCTCAAACTACAGGGCAGGTCTCTGGTACAAGCAGGGCACTCCTCTGAGAAACCAGGCAGGCCTGAAGCAGCAGCGCAGTCCTATGAAGTACAAGGCAGTCTTTCTGAAGTCTTCCACAGGTCCAGGAGTGTACTGAAAAGTAGGTCTGAGGGTCCGATATTTATACCTGATGCCTTCCTTTGAAGTGGGAGAAACTTCTAGACTCCATCACCTCCTCCCCCCTCCCACCCCGGAAATGTCCTTCCTTCCCCTGCCCAGGCTCCAAGGGGCCTGGTGTGACAGTAGGCTGGTGTCAAGTTCTCTTTGAGTGTGCCGGAGGCAGTCCCTTTGAAATGTTAATGGGGCAAGGCACAGTTCTGCCTTGCCAACACCTAATCTTCCTTTGTCTCATTGTCTGGGAAGAATGCACAAAGGCTAACTGCCAACTATGCCCAGTCACATGACCCAGACCAAGGCTGCATGCATCAGATGGTTAGGACAAGAAAATGCCAAAGTAACATTTTCAGAATTGTGACTTAAAATCTGACTTTACCATTAAAGAATAACAATTCTTTTAAGATCAAAATGACTTTTCCATCTGTTCCCAATCAAAAGGTATCACTTATGAAATGTAATAAGGTAACCAATGTTATTGTTGTACAATTAGCACAGTGCACTAACAACTTACGCATTCCAAGAAAAACTGTTAGCAAAGAATCCCAGCCTTTGTGAAGCTGTAAGTATTGCCAAATCAGTGGAACACACTGCACAATGTATAAAAGAGATGAAGACCACAGCCGAAGTGGTAGCTAATATCCAAGAGTAAGTGGAGATATGTGAAATAAATAAGAATAACATGCACAATCCTCCTGGGAATGAAAGAAATTACAGATGCTACAGGTGTGGTAACAACAACCATCTTGCTAACAACATCCATTGCCCAGCTCGGAGTATTACTTGCAAGAAATGTAATAGGAGGGGACATTTTGCAAGGGTATGCAGAGAAGGTAACCCTCATGACGGAGAGGGTGCGAGTGTAGAGGGCTCCATAAGTAAAGAAATAAAATGTGTCATGCCCAGTGAGAAGAAGTATATTTTCCAACTTAAAGAAAATACTGGTACCATAATGTAATTTATCCCAAGCGTGACGTTAAGTTGAACAACAAAATCGTTACCATGTTTGCTGACTCATGCTCTCCTTTTACATTATTGAACTATAGAGATTTAGAATGCACTGACAACCAGGAAAGCAAGGCCTTGCAGAAACCTGACGTTTTCCCTACAGGCTATAACAAAGAACCTATACCCCTCTTAGGTATGAAAGAGATGCAAATCGAATTCAAAGGGAGAAACACCATAGGTAAAGTGTATATCATGGAGACAGGATCCAATTTGTTAGGGTGGCAGCACCAAAAAGAGCTTGGCATCATCCTTAACCCAAACATGGAAGAACAGGTCTTGCTCACGGATCAGATTTTGCTCAGCACCAACATCTGTGAAGAGTTGCCCAAACTGTTCGAAGACAGGTTAGGACTCCTTCACGATTACCAACACAGAATTAAACTCAAGGTTAATGCTAAACCATCTGTACGCAAGTTGTGTTCAGTCCCACACCAAATGAGAGCGCCATTGGAAAGAGAGTTGAAAAGATTGTGCACGATGGGGGTCATACAACCTGTAGACATGTCTGAATGGTTGGTGCCCGTTGTAATCTCAGCCAAGGCTAGTGGGGAGGGCATCTGTTTGTGCATGGACTTACAAAGCCTAAACGAGAACATCTGGGTTGAGAGGTACCCACTCCCCAACATAAACGAGATGCTCAGCACCATGGGTCAGGCTGAATTCTTTAGTGTCATTGATTTGTCTATGGCTTACCATCAGGTAGACCTGTACCCTGACTCCAGGCCTCTCACTGCTTTCATTACCCCCCAAGGAGCTTTCATGTTTAAGAGGATGCCGTTTGGGCTGGCATCCGCCGCGGCGATATTCCAGAAGATCATGCACCAGATGCTATAAGATGTAGACAATACTATGTGCTTCCAGGATGATATTCTGGTGTACGGTTGCTCTGTGGAAGACCATGACCGCACCCTTAGACTTGTATTCAGGAAGTTGATGGATACATGTGGAAGTGCAGGGCGGATATACAGGCGTGGAGGCTGAATGTATTGTCGAACAGATGTTATTTTATTGTCAGTAGTCACAGTTTTCTGTTTAGCAAGATTATCACAAGTCTCTTTCTCTGGTTTTGTATTCTCACTCTCAGGGTGGCTGGTCCTAGTGGCAACGGCCATTCCTTCCTCTTCAGGTTGGAGATAGGTGGGATGGGATTCGTATTCGTCCGTGGTGCCACTTCACCCAGAGGCTCGCCAAGAGAAAAGAAAAGGGAGCCTGACAGTTCACTGTGCTACAGGTTCTACCCGTCACCTACACCCAGTAGTGCTCAATCACAATTGACTGTGAGTCGGAAGGATGGTTTAACTAAGTAGGTTATTCAATGAAAGAAACTGTTGGGGTTGTCAGGGATTCAAGTGCAGTTGGTTATAGTGGGTACATGCTAGGTAATTAGGCACGGTATATCGTTTAGCAATATCACAACGGCCGCTCTCTAGCGTCCTCCGGTGGACACCACCACTCCTCCATCCAGTGGTCGTCAGTTTCCTTCGCCTCCTTGTCGCGCTGGTCGTTTTCTCGGCTCCTCGTCCTGGTCTTCATTTGCGGCGTCCGGCTCCACGCTTCGCGTCTTCAGCCCCTCCTTCCAGCCACAGGTCAAAGACGCCTCTTCCTGGTCTCCGTTTTACTGGCGCATCTCGAGCGTTTCCGGGGTCAGCTCCTCCTCCTCGCGATACGGAGCCGCTCTGCAAGGAGAGAGGAAAGGTACGTGTTTTCTTCCTACTCGTGTGTTGCCCGCATAGGTCCGTCCCCTCCGCACGGAGGAGTCTGGTCGCGGTAGTCCCGTGCCTTGCGGTCTCCCGAGGCTCACCTTCTCACAATGCAGGGTTGATGGTGCAGAAGTCTAAGTGTCAAATTAGAGTGACTTCAGTCGACTACCTCGGGCATTCCATTTTTGAGGAAGGTTTTAGACCAAGAAACAACCTGCTGAGAGCTTTTAAGGACGCTCCCTACCCTCAGAATATGGATGAACTTAAGTCTTTCCTCGGTCTTATGGAATACATGGCCAAGTTTGTCAAGGTTTTTGCATCTAAGTGTGATAGTTTACGTGAACTTCTGAAAAGAAACAAAGATTTTGATTGGTATGACTAGCACAAGTGCACTGTAGATGCGCTGAAGGAAGAGATATTGCATTCACCTGCTTTAGGTGGACAAGTGCACTGTAGATGCGCTGAAGGAAGAGATATTGCATTCACCTGCTTTAGGTGCTTTTGACCCCATTAAAAAGACAATCCTTACCACTGATGCGTCAAAAAAGGGGCTAAGTGCCACCCTGTCACAAAAAGATGGGAAGGGAGAAAAAATAATTGTTTGCTTCCAGGTACCTTTCTAAGTCAGTGAGTAATTATTCCGTAATTGAAAAGGAGGCACTAGCATGTTTCTGGGCAATAAAGCAATAAAGCATTTTTCCTGTGGGGGTTGAGTTTTACTGTTCGTACAGAACATAAGCCACTTACTTTCATCTTTATGGTGAAAGGGATGGAAAACTGCACTCCCCTGATAGGAAAATGGATCTTACGACTGGAGAATTTCAATTTTAGAGTTGTTTGTCCCTGGTGAGGAAAATAAAATTGCTGACTACCTGTTGAGAGCCCCTTTGCAAAATGAACAACCTGAAGAAATGTTAGACAGCCCCATCATGGTGGTGGATGAGCCAGCACTGACAGAGGAGGAATGGGGAAAAGGAATGGATGATGACAAAACTTACACAAACTTAAAGTGGTAATGAAAGAAGGATGGCCCAGCAAGTGCAGCGAACTAGAGGATAATCTCAAGGGCTTCTGGGAATCCGAAATGAATTAAGCACAATAGGGAACATAGTATTCTGTCATAATAGGATTGTACCACCTGTAAACCTCAGGAATAGAATAGTGGAACTAGCACACGAGGGGCATTTATGGGCAGCTTTACTAAACAATGGGTGAGGGAGAAATTCTGGTTCCCTAGAATGGATGCTATGGTAGAGCAATTAGTGAAGCACTGTGTTAGCTGTGCCAGGAGCGACAAAACCAAATCTGTAAGGAAAGCACCCTAATCCCCAGTTGAAGTACCCCCTAAGCCTTGGAGCAAGCTGGCCATGGACATCATCGGACCCATGGACAATTTGGGTATCCAGAAAAAGTTCATGTTAGTCTTAGTCGACTACACTTCCCATTGGATCTCATATAAGTTAGTGCATCGCACTAACACTTGTGCCGTTCTTGACTTTCTCAAAGACGTTTTTGCGAAGGAGGGCATACCATCCTTCCTTGTCACAAACAATGGAGTACAGTTTACGTTGCAGCATATGATTGACTTTTTAGCCAACCTGAAAATTTAACATGAGAAGACGGCCCTGTACTGCCCAAAGGATAATGGTCTGGTAGAGAGGGCCAATAGGCTCATCATAGAACACATTCAGCTAGCCTCTACCAATGGTTGGAAATTAGAATCATCCCTGCGTGACTGCTTGCGGGCATATCACACCTCCCCAATCTAGTAACAGGCATTTCCCTCTTTGTGTCCCTCAGGAGAAGAGAACACTGTACTAAACTTAACCCCAGTTAGTTGGAGGGTGGCAAATCCCAATTCAGTGGAAGGTAGCGAAAAAGTCAAACTGCACCAGGCGAAATACAAAGTTTGGTATGACAAAAAGAACGGAGTCAAAGCCCCAGGATGTAGGGTAGGTGATGTGGTGCAGGTGAAGAAGAATGTAAAGAGGCCACACAGTCTAAGCAAGTTCTACCCTCCCTGTCTCATAGCCAAAACATTAAAAAATGTGGACCTTCTTGAAAACGGACAATATTGGAGCTGTGACAAGATCGCAAAATGTAATGTGTTTTCTGTTGGTAAATAAGGGAGGTGTGTTGTAATCTCTTGGTACGCTCCCCCCCTTCCTTTTTTCCTTATCTTGGAATGTTCCGCTGGAGCTTGGTTTAGAATGTTGACAAGCGTCAGTTGTTGAGGAGAGTTGGATGGCCATTAAAGCATACTTGGAACTGCCTCCGTTTCCTGGGCTTGTACTTTTAACAGTTATCCTGTAAGAGAGGTAGGCCTCACAGTAGTGAATAACGGATTTAGAAGTTTTTCAATACCAGGACATGTAAACCTTAAAAGCACATGTCCTACCTTTTAAACACAAGGTGCCCTGTCCTATGGCTGCTTAGGGCCCACCTTAGGAGTGACTGGTATATATTAAATTGTGAGGTTCAGGCCTCGCAAAAGGTTTATTTTGCCACGTCAAAATGGCAGTTTAAAAAAGAACACAGGCTGCAATGGTAGGCCTGAGACATATTTTCAAGGGCTACTTAAGTGGGTGGCACAATAAGTGCTGCAGGCCCACTAGTGGCGTGAAAGCAAAAGACGGAATGCAGAGTAAACATTCACCCTCAGTCAATAAATCTGGGTTAAATCCATCGTTCTTTTGCTCACCATGCCACCCCAGTTCAGACCCAGTCATATGCAAATCTGTGTTGACCCTGAGCCTCATGGGATCAGTCCAGACCGAACTTCCAAGCCAGGTCTTCCCTGGACCGGAAACAAGCATCCTGCAACCAGTTTCGGGGCATCACCCCTAATCAGCCGGGCTAGCTTGAATCTAGTGGCACAGTTAGCCCGTAGTCTACGTCTGGGCATACCTGGCGCACTTAGCGCGAGAAAGCAAAAGACACACATATGATGGACGAATGCAAAGCAAATCAAACATTCACCCCCAGACAATAGATCTGGGTTAAATCCACTAGTAGCATTTAATTTACAGACCCTGGGTACATGCAGTAGCACTTTACAAGCGACTTATAAGTAAATTAAATGTGCCAATTGGGTGTAAACCAGTTTTACCATGTTTACATGGGAGAGCAAAAGCACTTTAGCAGTGATAAAGTTCACAGAGTCCTAATGTCAACAAACACAAAATTCAGAAAAGTGGAGTGGTGAAGAGTAAAGGTTTGGAGATGGCCCTGAAGAGAAGGCCAAGTCCATAAACATAGATCCACATGGTGTCAGGAATATTTCCAAATAGGTTCCTAATCACAACACAAGTAGGAAAAGTACATGCGGAGAGCACCGTCTCTGCCTTAAAGTACTTTTGCTACTTTTGCTGTTCATTAATTTTCCCAAGATTATGCATTTATATGTTGTGTGTAATATGGCATTACCACCGTCAAAGTCTGATAGGACCAGGGCTTGAAAAGTAATCCTGCAATTTGCAGGTGGTATAATTGGTTAGATCTTATTGAGAAGGTGGATCTCGAATGAGGCTGTTTGGGTTAAAAATACTGGATAAAGATATTTAAGAATTCAAGCAATATTTGTAAACTTGTAAGGCTTCCTCCTAAAGATGTTTCTCAAGAAGCAACTCTATCAGAACACTAACAAATAACAATGCCCTATATTGGGTCTCTCTTTGTCATCGTAAACATTGCAGGCAACTGTACATAATGGAAACTTTCAAGAATGGTGGAAACATCCCTCTGTTGCAATATTCTATTGATGTTGCTCCATGTTGTCTTCTATTGTCCAAGAAAAACAGAGTTCACAGCTGCAAAAATGGCAGTGGTTTCATTTTTTACCACAACTATTATTTATTTAAATTATATCAATTATGTTGTTGTTTGTATAGATTTATTTAAATCATCTACACAAACAACAAAAAGTAAAACAATAATACATATTTACCCTAGCCCACTCTTCCTTGATACAGAAACTATAAGTAAAATGTGTTGCTATTGTCCTCTACTTTAAAAGAAATCCATTCTAAAAACACCCCAATGAACTGTATTTTAAATATTGTTATTGATTCCTCGTGCTCTCCAAGCTCATTTATCTTGAAACAAAATTACAAATCTCAGCAGTTGAGCTACCTATGCAGAGCCATTTCAATCTATCATGACTGTTTAGAACCACCATCTTGAAGTATAAGGGGTTTGACCCATCATGTATGTCCATTCACATGCGTAAGCAGTAAAACACTATATGGGGTAGATCTAACTTCATAGTTTTGCCAGAGTCGCACCTGTTTGTTATCTGCCAAATAGCACTCAGATTATAAGCCTCCACCTTATCACATTTACTTGGCTATCATCTTAGTTTCATTTTTTTTCTTCTTTTTTTAAAATATCTTTATTTGATTTTATACCAAAAAAGACAAGACGATACAACACATAATACAACACCCCCCCCCCCCCCTCCGGTCGGGCAGGTCATAAAAGAAAAAATAAGCAATAGAGCATATATATAATAAAAGTAAAAAGTAAACTAATGAATTAGCAGATAATCATTCAAAGACAGATGAACATAAGGTTACAGAGATACAGGTGACAGTTAAATCATTACAACCAAATTACTACTATATATGTCACTGAGATTGAGACCATTCTATTAAGGGTGACCAGATGTTTAATCCTTTTATCCGACGCTTCCTGCCTTTAGTTTTATATATTGCCATTTCTAAGTTAAAGATTGCTAACAGTCTTGAAAACCACTGTTGATATGATGGGGCCATGGGATCTAGCCAGGCTGAGGCTATCCAAATTCTTAATACGGCCATCGAAATAAAAATCAATTCATGACTGGCATTCTGGTTGGTAAGATTTGTTAAACCCAGAACAACTGTTTCATCAGGTAGGGTAACCACTATTTTGAGAATCAGTGAGAGGAAATGTTCAATTCTTGACTTAAGAGGAGTTAAACAGGGACAGGAAGAAAAAATATGTACACAGTCCGCATTTTGTAAATTACATCGAAAGCAGCATGTACCTCTCCCACTACCCCATTTGGAGATTCTGTCCGGAGTGTAATACATAAAGAAGCATATTTTATAAAATTGGGTTTGTAGTTTGGTTGACATAAGGACCGTTTGCGATAGCCCATATGCATAATCAAATTCTTCTGTGGAAATAGTGATTTTACTTTGCCATTTCTGAGTGATTTTCTGTATATCGTCCGTAAAATACATCAATAATAAAGGATATAACCCCCAAATCCTGAATTTTTCCTGAGAGTGGCTTAGAATGTCGGCTATGGCATTTTTATTCAAGGTGCCCTCTCCCCTTGTACGTCATGACAGAAAATCTCTTATTTGGAGATACTTGAAGAAGTCGCTCCATTCCAAATGATACTTATCTTTCAAGGATTCAAATGAATATAGCCCCTCTGAGGAAAAAAAAATCCTATATGAGTGATTCCGGCTGTATTCCACCTGTTGATGCAGGTATCTTTAAATATTTCTGGTAGGGAGGGATTATTTTGAATAGGTGTGTAAAAAGATAAACGTCCCAGACCTACCATTTTCCTCACAAATTTCCAAACCTTGAATGCTCCTATGAGTGTTTTTAATCTCACTTGTTTGTGGTAGCTATCGAAGAGATATCGCCAAAGATAGCCAGTGCTTTTATCGCCCAGTATTATTTGGTGGATTGAAGGGGCGTCATTATCCACCGCTGTCCTAGTCCCATCAAGATGAAAGAGCTCATGATTATGTAGCAAAACTGTTGCCCAGTAATATGCCTTAAGATTTGGAAGGGCTAATCCTCCTCTTTCTTTGGGGAGCGTCAGCAGTTTGTAGGCGCGGCGGGGCTGTGTGTACGACCAGATAAAGTTTGTGAAGATACGCTCCATTGTTTTAAACCATTGGTCTGAAATTTCCAGATTAATGGCTCTAAATATGTACAGGAGTTTTGGAAAATAGACCACTTTTAATGCGTTCACCCGTCCGATCAAAGAGAAATGTAAATTATTGATACGGCGGAGATCTTTTTGCATTTTATTTAGTGAGGGTTTCAAATTCAGGTCGACGAGGTTTCCTAATTCCGATGTAATAGTGACCCCTAGATAAGTAGTCGATTCTGTTATGCGTGGATCTGCCATATCACATTTGTTATTGATAATTATTTGTGTTTTCCCTTGGTTCAGAGCATACCCTGCAACTTTCCCAAATCTTTCAGCCTCTAACTCAATGATAGGCATAGCCAAGTTTGGGTTAGCAGTGACAATGGAGATATCATCGGCATATGCAAGGGTCTTTGTTAAATATCCATGTGTCGATATAGGGGTTATATTTCTATTACATTCCAATCTCCGAATAAATGGATCGATGTATATAGCGAACAGCAGCGGGGAACACGGACATCCCTGCCTAGTTCCTCTCGAAATTATTATTTCTTTAGAGAGGCAGCCATTAACCATCACCATAGCCCGAGGACTGATGTAGAGTTTCTGAATTGCCTGTATAAAAACCTGCTTGAGTCCCACCCGGGACATAGCCTGCCAGAGGAATGACCAGGAGACCCTGTCAAAGGCCTTCTCGGCGTAGAGTAGTATTAACGCCATCGGGTCTCCTGTCACCTGGGTACTGTCAAATAAGCTGATTACCCACCGTGTGTGATTGGTGGTGTCTCTCCCGGGGATAAAGCCATGTTGAAATTTAGATATAACTTTATGAATAATTAATGAGATACGATTAGCCAGCAGTTTAGAGTATATTTTGGAGTCTGCGTTTATTAAAGTAATGGGGCGATAAGAGCCCAACTGGACCGGGGGTTTATTTTTCTGGTGGAATATGACAATTTTTGCCCTTGACCAAGAGTTGGGGGGTTGCCCTCCTCTGAATAAGTGTAGGCATAGGTTTAACAATATTTCTTGAAGCTGATCCAGGAATACTATATAAAATTCTAATGGAATAGCATCTAGTCCAGTTGCCTTTCCACGGGAGAGATCCTTCACTGTTTTTACTATTTCCTCTATGTCGGGGGCCTTCTCCAAGCTTTCCTGATCTTCTGTGTTAAATTTATTACAAGTATCTGTTTCTAAATGTTCTGTAATCTTCTCTTGATCTATTTATCCCTCTTCTGTATATAGAGCGCTATAAAAGCGCCAGAATGCTTCTCTAATCTTCCCTGAGTCGGATACCCTGCCTTCTATAGGGTCCTGGATTTCCTTTATAACATTCTGTGAGATCTGCTGTCTCATCCGGATGGCTAACTGCTGACCAACTGATTCACTAACCTCATATATTTTTTCGCGGTGGGCAGTAGCTTTTTTAACTGCTTTGATGGTATATACATTTGTAATTGCTGCTTTGGCTATTGCAACCTGAAGTTGAGCATTAGTTATCTCTTCTGTGGTAAAAGACCCTCTTGTTACCCTTATAAGATCTTCCTCCACCCCCTTTAAAGTTTCTTGTTACAATCTTAATGATTCTCTTGCACGCTTGTTAGTCCTAAGTGAATATTGTATAGTTTCTCCCCTAATTCCTGCTTTTAGGGCATCCCAAACGAAATCTACCGTTGTGCTCCCGGTATTCACCGCTAAGAAGTTAGAGATCCAGCTTCTCATGTGGTTGCAATACTCATTCTCAAGGAGCAGAGATCTCTCAAATGTCCAGACTTGTTGTGTCTTGGTCAATGATGTTGTCTCCACTGTAAATAGCAAAGGATTATGATCTGACATGATACGGGGTAGCTTTTCTAATTTGGATGAGGATTTCACTGAATTAGAAATTAAAAAGTAATCCAGCCTGGCATGTGTATGATGCTGATTTGAATAAAATGTGTAACCTGGATCATTGAGGTTACTATTCGAGGTCTGCCACCCATCCACTAACCCGTGAGTGATACATAATTGCTTAATAGCCCTAAAGACCTTAGTTTTTCGGCCGCGATAATGCCAGTCGTCTTTCATTGACCAGTCATGTGGAAGATTTATATTAAAACATCCACAGATTTTAATAGGTAGCGGCCAATTAGTGAGTTCATTAGAGACATGATTGATTGCCGAGGGGTCATCGCTATTGTTACCATAAATTGAGCAGATGGTCATTGGCGAAGATTGCCCTGCCTGAACTTCTGTAATCACCCACCTGCCTAGTTTATCCGATTTTGTTCTTATAAAATTATTCCCTACACCTTTGGCTAGAAGTGCTACCCCTCTAGCCCAAATACCCTGTGTAGTTGTGCCGATCACATTGTACCCTAGTGATCTTAACATATGTGATTGTGACCCTTCAATGTGGGTTTCCTGCATGCATACAATGTTGGCACCGATGGTCTGTAAGCCCACTGCCACCATTTCTCTTCTTGATATCATTTAAACCACAAATGTTTAATGACAATATTTTTAACATCCCCATCTATCTATCCATTTTTGTGTCGATAATGTGAAGTTTTTCCTTTCAATTCCCTAAAGAGTTTACCAAACAGCTGCCCGACCTGCTCTACCTCCCCCCCTCTTACCCCCCCCACCCGCCACCACCTTTGAAGGTTACCTGGCCCTGTCGGGACCAGGGGTGTGACATCGTGTAAGCGGGCCCTGCGTGCTGGGCTAGTTTATTAATGTATATTATATACTTATCTAATCCCAATTGAACCAAAACCTAGATAATATGATAACGTTTCACACTTAATTTTATAAACTAGATTTGTTTTCCAGCCTGCTCATCCATTCTACTAGTTCTCAACGCTTCCCCAAACTATGCTTCCTGATTAATACAAATTGGAATAGGTAATTCAGCTTATCTATTCCTTCTACAGGTCCTTGTATATGGTTTACATTATTTCCCTGAGTTTCTTGACCCAGTCCCTGAGATTTCTCGTAAATAGTCCTCCGCCTGCACTTCGCTATTAAAGCTTCTTGTTGAGCCCTTGAATATAATTTTCAGGCGTGCCGGATTTTGCAAAAATACTTTTGCTCCAATTTTTTCGAAGGGTCCAAATAGCTGGCGCATTTTCCATCTTCGCTCCACAGTAGAGTGAGCGAAATCCGGTCTCGCAAAAAATTTGAATCCCTTATATTCTCTTTGAGTGGTAGGTTCTTGCAAGGTCATAAATTGCTTCACGGAGAAGGAAATTGCCAAAGTAGACCAGCATTGCCCTGGGATATTGATGTTGCTTGTTAGAATGTTTTGATGGCATTAGGGGAAAGCGATGGACCCGCTGTATCTCCCTTTCCATATCCCAGGCTTCCAACTCCGGAAATAATGTTTTTCAAGAATGTTAATCATTGCCCCTCTAGCGTCATCTCCCTCAAAGTTTTCTGGAATTCCAAGAAACCTTAAGTTGTTCCTTCTAGTTCTGTTTTCATGATCTTCCACTTTGGCCATGAGATCCTTTATTATTCCATCTTGTTATTTTTTGTTTTTTTGGAGCTTCACGACATCAGTTTCGAGATTCTCGGTGCGAGTTTCCACCATGACCATTCTCTCAGACATCTCAGAGCAAATGCTGCCCACTTTTTACACTGCACCTTGTAGTTTTTCAATGGCCATGCGATTCTTTAGGCTATCTTTCTTCACATCCTCGTGGAAATTCTTTATTGAACTTAGCACCTCGCTCAATGAGGGCTCAGTTGTTTTTGACGTGATGTTTGTCCCGGTGATTTAATCATTGGACTTTTTCGGGTAGAATTAGGTCTACTTTTGGCATAGTCCGTGTTGTTACCGGGGTCTGTGGTCTCTTCGTTCATCAACTTTTTTTCTCTTTTGTGTTTCATCCTTCCCCCCCCCCCCCGCTCCTTTTTTTCCTGTCGTTAGTTTCGCTGGGTAATCTTGAGTCATTGGAGCCATTGGAGCCATTGGAGCCAGAGATCTCCAGAGGTACAGAGCCCTTTTGCACACCAAGACTTGATTCGCTTGAATCGCTTAGTTCACTTGAGTCACTTGAAACAGACATCCCTGTTTCGTATAGTCATCTTAGTTTCAACCACGGGTGTCAAGTCATTATCAAGAATAAGTTGAAACACCACCATGTTCATCGATGTATTATAGACTGTCCGGCACCTTCTCCTCATGGGCTTCTAAATCCTTTCAGAATGCATACTTTCTGCCTGCACCATTGGTTTGGAGCTTTTGCATGTTTTGCATCTCACCTCCAAGAAAGATTGGGCCAAAAGGCTGGTTAAGGGTTCATTGCCCTCTCCATTTAATTTCCCGGCACAAGAACCTTGTTCACTAGCTCCGAGTACTGAAAAGGTTTGTTTGTTTTTTAGTTTCTTTATTGGTATTTTTCAGTTAGTATCACACAGTTTCAGAATTGAATATCAAACATTAAGTCAAATTAATGTGTATCATCTCAATAAAAAAACAAAAACACAGTAATATAACATATGTCCAGCTTCTGGTTTTACAGAGTGTCTACCCTATCATATAACCCGACTGCAAAAAAAGGCAATAAAGTTCTGTGCGCCTGGATGACGGAAGGTTGGGTATCCCCAATCATGACACAAGTTCTTTATAACAAAACCCACACTCGGGAGGGAGCAATCCAGCACACAATCCGGGCTCCCCATCCTCGTGCGGCCTATAGCCAGGTTATCGCCTCTTCAAGTTTTGATGTTCCCATTATCTAGCTAGAAGATTTTTTTTTTCCTCCAAATATAATCACCTTTATTTTCTGTACATTAATGGTCTGATTGTTTACCATAACATACTCCCTAGCAGCATTAAAATGAATTTTCTAAGCCCTTTTGAGTTCTATCGAGCCAAATACATGATATGGATTGAGAATTTTCAGTGACCCCAGGTTTGGGGGGTACATACCTGCAATATCTATAGATGTTTTGCTACTAATCAATTAAAATACTGTCAGATGTGGCAACAAATCATACTAACTGGGCCTTGACCCTTCTTGTCCTCCTCCTTCCTTTCCCATTACTTTCTCTTACTTGCCTACAAGATACTGCTGAAACAGTGCAATCTGGTCATACTGGTATGCCGTACACGCTACACCAAATGACCAGGTCACTTCGCATATTGTCCTTTGATTGTAATACCAAGCATTGAAGTTGAAGGGGTGTCGTTTTGCTATCTAATATAACTCTTCATTATTCTTTACATAGGTGACTGTTTTAAAATTTTAAGGTGAATCCAGCCTCACATTACAGGTTTTAATAACCTTTAGCGTTGGCTCAATCACTGATCATGTATCTCGTACCATTCTTTTTCTGTCTCTTTGCATGAAAACTTAACAAAAATGATTTGACATTTTTAAAAGTGCTTTTTAAGTCCCCTGCAGTTTCAACCCTTACTGCTTCTGAGTTATCTGAAGCATGTATTCTGACCTAGGTATCAGTACACTGACACATCATTGGGTCACTGTTCATGTCTTGCAACCTTAGCATTTACCACAGGAGCGCTCTTTCTACTATGTCAAAATCAGATGTAAAGTCCACAAGCATTTGAAATAAGTGGTTGTCACAAAATAAGTGGTTGTCACATTTGTTGTATATTTTTACTCTAGTCAAGAAGAAGGTGTAAAGTAACTATCTGTTGTAGACATTGATGGCCTGAATCCCACTTGGTTGGGCGGGAGGTCCTCTTTGCTAATAATCCTGACTCAGTTCTGGGAAGGATCACCTATGCCAAAATCTATCTACCTGACTTGAGCAAAGTTACCAGGCTCTAGTTTGCCCCGATCCTCCCCGGTCCCTTCTTGTGAATGGAATAAATTACTCCCTCTTCATGGCTTAGTAATACTGGGGACCTGAATGTTGCGAAGAGTAATGCCACCAGAATATCACCTGTCCAGTTCTCTAGAATAAAGCTCATTGGGCACCCAATATTAGCCAAGAGCCTTCCCACTTTCAGATTCTTTAGAAGTTTAATAACGTTACTCTTCTGATGGTAATCCTAGCTACATCAGTACTATGTACTGTATCCGGAAATGTAATCTCTGACATACAGACCAGACAAACATTTTATGCAATTCTATCTCTATCTTACTTGTATAGTCCTCTACCTTCTTGCCAAACCCTTTGTCATGTAGTTGCCTCATCTTTTGTTGTTTTCACCCATTACAAGTGTATCTCCTCCTTCCTCAGCCTCTGTATTATCTATCTCTTATTACAAGTGGCTTTTCATATACAACTTTTGCATTTTTTATGCACACATTTTCGCACTGGGTCCACCAAGCCAACATGCTTGGGCAATTCTTTTCTGTAACTTTTTTGCGTTTTTGTTCCATTAAACTGCTTTATGTTTTGCTTTTTGCAATGACAGTGAACCTTTTCAGTTTCAAATGTTCTTGTATGTACTTTGCTATTTGCAATCCTCGAGGTTATGTTAAGTTGGGGTTCATTATGTTTTACCTTGCATTCATAATCCCTATGTTCAGTTCATAAGCGTTTTCACGTTAGAAAGTAGCGAGCGTTATGAAATATCGGTTGATATTTGTTCGTCAGCCTGTTACTCATTTGGTGAATGGTGCCTGGTCTCTCTAGAGTATTTTTTTAATGTCATTTTATTTTGGTCAGGAAACGTATTCTTGAGAGAAGATTTTTTTAAAAAGTTAAATTACACATTTTATTTTGTAAACAACTTGTGTCAGGAGAAGTGATTGTCAAAGGTGAGAATAATAAGATTGTTACATCGTCTTCTGCAATTATTATAGCCTAACCCCACTTCACACTAAAGTACAAGTGTGTTATGACAAGCCCTCTGCTGATGCATCCACTCCCAAACTTGAATTTCGGGACTTGCCAGTTTAAGAAATATTTGCTTTCATTTAACACAGGTTTAAAAATATTATAGCCACAACAAAAGTCATATTTTAGACATCTATATTAGCATAAAAATACAATAACCAGCAGATACCTAAAAAATCATTTATATACAAGGTATATATGTGATCCTTGTTATGTTGCTGATTGCTTTACCACTCTTTTGAAATGTATTTCAGCTGGAGACCTCAATCTTATAGACAATGATTTTGATTTTGGAACAAAAACAAAACACACTTGGTCGCCAGGCGCCTTGATGTATTATGGCAGAGCCGAGCTCCCATCCTCTGATCACAGGTAAGCCTAGACTTTGTTCTTTGCTATCCTGTTTTTAAGCTTTAATGGATTTCAACAAGGTGTGTATGGGTCTTACAAAACATCAGGTATTTAAGAATGACTTATCAACAATGTTTTGTTGTTCATTAAAAGCGTTTTTGCAACTGCAGAACTGTCATAGCAGTATTCTTCTAGTAAGTCCTTTAAGACCAGATGAAATGATCTCTAGATATTCTGTTTTTTTGTAAATAGTCTTATTGTGTCATTAGTTGAGTATCAAATTTGAAGACTACAATGAGACAAAAGGTTGACTAATTGGAGAATTTCATATTTGTTCGATATATTCTCATGTTTTTTTACTATGCATTTGTACTACTCGCATGTGGATTGCAGGAAATTTCACAGGATATTCATTAAATAAGAACCTAATTAGTGGCACTCCTGTTTTCTCAAAGTTTTTTTGAAATTCTTGTTATGGCCCCAATTTTTTACTGCTTCAAATGCATCAAATCTGTCTCAGTGACATGTACCTTGACCGCTTCGATTTTATTTATTTTTTAAATTTGGTTTTATTGTTGCATCATCAAGCAGGAGAACAGAGTAAATCATCTGCTGGCGTGGCATCAACATTCAGCCGCGGCCAGCCATTCGCACAACTTTTTTGTACATAAACCTAAGTAATTAGTCGGAGCTCGTTGGGGGGGGGGGGTGGACGTAGGCGGGTCATCAGTGCGCAAGGACTGCCGGAAGCTATGGAGGAGCATGGCCCATTCCATAGAAATGGGTTGTTTACGTGCGCCCCTGGCCTCCTCTTCCCGGAGGGCATCTTCCTCGGCCGCCGCCCATTTACAGACTGCTCCTGTCCATGCCGCTATGGGGGGACCCTCCGGAGATCGCCAGTGCATAGCTATACATCTTTTCGCCAGTAGCAGCGCTAAGGATACAAAGCGCCTGTGTGCCGGGACCCGTTTAGAGATGTGAAAAATGCCTAGCGCGCTGGATTCCCAGGAGGCCAGGGTTGTGAGGCCTGTGAGATCTGTCAGCGTGTCGTGTACCGTCCGCCACAGGGAGTGGAGGCCGGGGCAGCTCCAAAACATGTGGCGGAAGTCTGCACCGGGGGAATGACATCTGGGGCATAGGAATTGTGTTGTGGGATAAAACCTTTGCAGTCGCGCCGGCGTGAGGTATGCCCTGTGTAGTATGTAGTATTGGATGTTTTTGAAATGGGCGTTCCTAGAGACTCGTTTCGGGGCCTCAAGCGCCTTGGTCCATTCCGAATCATGTAATGCGCGTCCGATGTCCTCCTCCCACGTGGCCCGTAGGGTCGCCAGGGGGGCGTACGAGAGTTCTCGGATCGATTTATAGAGCCAGGTGATTAGGTGGCGTCCCATTCCCATACGCAAGACAGTGTGTATAACTGGATGCGTGCCAGGTTCGCCGGCCTGGAGATTATGGTAAGGACGGAAACCCTCAAGCAACTGTCGGTATTTGAGGAATTGACCCGGGGGGAGTGCGAACTCAGCGACCAGCCGGTCGAACGACTTCAGCTGACCCTCCTCAAAGAGCGACTCCATGTCCGTGATGCCGCAGTGAGTCCATTCGGCAAGCATAGGAGCCGAGAAATAGAATTCCCGTCTTGGGCAGCCAACCAGCGCAGTAACAGGGAATACGGAGTCCTCCCGGGGCTGACCGCTTCGATACCCATCTTTCACAGAATGCCAAGTCACTTTTTATTCACATTGGACATCACCCTCATGGTACAGATTGCTTAAACAACTAACACTGCCTTGTACAGGCTCTCTTCCAAAAAAAAGTGAAATGGTTTCCTCCAGAAAGTGACTTGCTGTTCAAGAAGTCATGCTATCACATCTAGATGGTTGTAAAGTCCTGTTCCATAGCTTCCCAGACTCCACATTAGCCCCTATGAAGGAACTCCATCATTGAGCAGCAATTCTGTTCCAGGGCCTGATGAAATATGATTACATCACCCATGTCCTGGTGGAATTCCATTGACTCTGCCTGCTGATCCACTATATCTTCAAAACTAACTCCATCATTTACAAAGCCACCACGATTAGCACCCCACTTACCTTGCAGACATCCTCACCATCTCTGGTGGCTCTCGGCATAATAGCAGCCAGAAGACCATCAGCCTAGAGACTAAAACGTGTAAAAATTAAAAACGAGGCTGTAGGTCTTTTCCATCTTTGCATTCATCCATTCAAGAGGACCTCCGCAAAGGTTCTTCATTTCAGGAAAGAGTTGAAGATGCACCTCTTTAAAGAAGACTACATCACGATGCAGTAATAATACACTTCTGCTGCCTGAATCCATCTGCCTCTCCTATCACTCATTGACTTTATGCTTGTCGTTGACCCTGTACAGGACTCTGGTGCCTTTAGGCTAGGTTTACACTGCACAAATAACACATACTTACATACATACATACATACATACATACATAAATACAACAGGGTGGGATTGACTGGTCTCTGGAGCCCTTTTCCTCAGTTTGCTCCTGCATGCCCTCTCCTTTTGTCTCTCCATGCACTGTTTGTTACTGAATAGTACTCTTCCATTTTTCACAAATGCAGTTATGTCCCTTTCAATAAAATGTCATCCTCTCATTCCTCTTAAGCAAAATACGTTCATTTTTGTTCCACAATCCCGTTAGCCAAATGTGCTGCAACGTAATCCTTTAATTTTTTCTATTCTCTATGCTTGGTAAAATTGTGCTATGTGTAAGGAAATTCCTCTTTGTGCGTGGTCATCCCGAGTTTTTGACTGATGCTGCTGGCTTATTCGACTCTGGGTGCACTGAGGCCTGCTAACTAGTACTTCAGTGTCCGTGCCCTGACCCTCTAAATGTGTATGTTGAATTGGCTGTATCCAATTGGAAATGTCTAACTCAACTGTAAGTCCTTAGTACATGGTACCCAGGGCACGTAAGTTAGAGGGGTACCTCGGGAATTGCAGCACTAGTTGTGCCACCCTAGAGGTCCCCCAAGTAAAACAAGTCTCCTGGTCGCCACTGCAGACTGGTAGAGCAGTAGTGTACTGATGGCTCGACTTTACCATTGAAAGCAGTGAAAAGACTCTTTTTCTCCAGTGCAGCTGTGTAAGTCACACCTTTGACAGGCCTACCGAGTCCTAAGGCAGGGTGCAATATATGAGTAACACTGGGTGGAGGGCTGCCCGATTGTTTAGTCGGACAGGCTGTCACGGGGAGCAGAGATGTGAAACCAGTTGCAAAACCGTAATTCCCAGGGGCATGTAACCCTGAGGCAGCCACACCCAATGGGTGATCTATTGAGGGCCACACAACGAAAGAGGGGTCTCACCATTTTGAGAGTGGGCAGAATGGTGCATCCTGGGATGGCCAAGCGCCACACTCCACAGGAAGTGTAGACCAGGAAGGAAGGAACTGGGTAGCCCATTGGCTACAAACCGCATACTACCCCAGGGACATTTTCCAACTATATAGTGGGCACCCCTGGAACCCCTACCTCAAATGTTAACTGACCTGGAATGAAGACCGAAGAAGGATTGCCCTGCTGCACAGAGGGACCAGCACCTGGACAGCTGAAGGCTGCACTTGGTGGCTAGAGAAGAGAGGGACTGTGCCTGTGTGTCCTGCTCAAGGAGTAGTTCTTTCCAGAGCCCAGCAAAGCCTAGAGACTCTAAGAGCCAGCTGACTGGCCTCCTGTTCGTAACAAAGGCACACAGGAGCAGAGGAAGCCTACTAGGGCACATTGGTAGCCCAGAGTCTTCAAGCCTTTATCACCGCCACTGTGCAGTGCCTGGGACCAAGACCCAGTGCACACAGTCACTGAACACTGGAGTGCTGTATGAGAGGAGAGGTGCTGGGACTCTGAGGATGAGCCATTGACTCAGGAAGGATTGGCCTGTGACCACAACACAGGGCGACTGGATTTCTGCCTGCCTGGAGAGGGCTTTGTGGGATGTCGACCCTGTGACCAGGACTACCTCACCCAGCTCGGGGACAGAGCAAGCAAGACCCCAGTCAACCACATTACATCCCTAGCGTCCTTGGAGCATCTTCAGCATCCTTCATCTCTTGCATCAGGACCACACCATAGGAATCCATTTCAACATGGATAAAGTGTCTGGACCAGCTTGAAGGCTGCTGCTTCTGTGGAGGTCACTGTTTCTCAGGACCTTGCTGGTCCCCCTGACTAGCACCCTGTCAGAGATGGTCACCCCAAGTCTGCTCTACCGCATTGACACTTGTCAAAGTTTTTTCAAAAAACATTATTAAGTGTCAAATTCTTTGAATTTGCTAATGTTTGCTCGTGGTTTAGTGAAATGCTTTGACTTATTATGTCTTGTAAATTATATATCTCCAGAACCCTTCAGTGGATCTTTTTAGTTTTGGTGTCTAACCTCTTATAAATACACAGTCTGGTTTTTTTAATTGGTGTCGAATTACTTGAGTGTCATGGCGATTTGCTCTTCAATTGATTAGGCACTGTTTAAATGTTTTACACTTGTTCCCTTGTGTACGCCTTGCTGCTCAGAGCCACAGGTACCCATGGTTGAGCTGAAGTTTTAACAAACAAAACCTAAGGGTTCTAAAGGGGTTGGTAAGTGCAGTACACCCCTTTTATTCCTGTCTCCCCCACTGCATTTCGGGCTAGGCAACACCCTTCTTCAATGGCTAACATTTCATAGTTCATCAATGCATCTGTAGAGGTTTGTGTATGTTAAGTCTTCTATGTTAGGTTCTTGTTATTTTTGCCCACTATGCATACCATCATATGTTTATTCTTCTGCTGTGATTCTGGACACCTGTATTGTGCCTCACTTCTGTTCCTAACACCATTGTTACACAAGGTCATGGCGATGACTGCAAAATCTACTGTCGGATCACTGCCCATAGTGGTAGCAACATTTTTGTGACTCTGGCACAAAATATGTATTAATGCCAGGAGTGTAGATGAGTTCACCGTGACCTATCATCGTGTTGTAGGACTTCATTTCTGTTGGTAGTGTTTTGATGGAGAGTTTAGGTTCTCATGTAGTGACAATTTGACTAAATCCATCATCATAAGTTACATCATTAAGGAGTTTGAAAGGGGTGGCATCATTATTTCCCCACAAGAATTCTGTGTAGGTCTATTCACACCTTTATTCAAGAGAACAATGGAGCAGTTATGTTTAGAATTCAAGACTTGATTCTAAATTGTAGTTGCTGTAAATTGTTTATTTAAAATTGGTATCTGATTCGAGAATAATTTCATTTTCAAATTCAGACCTGTTTTAGCTTTTGTGGAGGTGGAAATCCAAGAAGTTGATGTCACTGCCCAGGAGAGAGTTCTTCAGGCGATTTCCTCCACACAGGGGCCTCTGGATGCCACCGTAGTGGTGCAGCTACTTTCCCCAACGGCTGAAGAGAAGAATGAATTTCCAGAAGATCTGAGCTCTGAGTTGATAGACGCCTTTCAGAATTATGGAGTCATTATTCTGGTCAGGTAAAGGGGAAGTGTATGAACAGTGAATGCATGCATACTCAAGTTTCTATTCAAGATGCATCACTCTGAGATATGTCAAAAATGGCAAAATGTGCTCACAAATTAGTGATCTGCTATTATACTCTTTTGTAACTTTATCTATGTTAGTCGGAGATCACAGTATTATGTATATGAACTTCTTACCAGCACAGTGCTTTGATTATAACGCAATCATGTTTGATGGTATTCATGAGTTCATAGTAATGATTTGCATATCACTTCCACTGCACGGTTAGTTCAGTTCTTAATTGGTAAATAAAGAAATAAATAGAGGTGGATGCCCAAAGTTAGCCTGCTGCCAACACTGCAGAATATCAGTTTGCCGTATATAAAAGATACCATGTCTATTCTTTGTTCCACCACTCTACCCTCCTTTTATCTCACTAATGTAGTTTATTTTTCATTCCTGCCTCCACCCTTTGTCACTGCTTCTAATCCTTCGATTCCTCCTTCATTCTCCCTGTTTTGCTTTATTCCCTTTTTCTGGGCTAAAGTCTAATGATGGAAAATAAGTCCTGGCACCCAAATGAGTGTAGGAGCACACCACCTGTAACCTCCCGCACAATTTTAACCTTTCTTTAGGGTTAGTCTTTACCACTAATTATTGAAATCGGATTTGATATGCTTTCTTTCTGAAACTTTTCATAAACATTTATTTAATGTTCTCCCGACTAAGGTTCAGTGGTGGTCAGATGCTGGTAACATTCGCCGACAGCAGGACAGCACTTAATATTCTCGATTTGGATGGCATGAAGGTACTATTTAGTTTTGTTTACATTTTAACCGTTAATCTATACTGTAATATTACCACTGATTATACAAGACCTCTCTTTCTTAACGTTTCTTGTCTTGTTGAGGAAGAAAATGAGAGTAGCATTTTAAAATCTGTTGATGGGTTAGGAACAAATAATTATATAATCCGTTGTCCTATGTCTGTTACAAAGAAAATAAGGATGTCCATCTGGGGAGGTGTGGGTTTGTGTAACATGATCTGATAAGATGCATTAGGTCTACAAGTTAAATTTGATTATTAAACTAACATTTTATTTCACTTGTAAAAATACATCTAGTTAAAGAAAATACGGTAATTTTATTTGAAAAATGATGATAATTTGTACACTGAAGACATTCAATTTCCTCTTTGCATTCAAGTATTTGATTGAACGTATCACAGCTTGTACTGTACATTTGCGTGACTGGTATGTTTATGTGTTCTTACTCTACAGGTAAAAGGTAAAGCTGTGAAGATAAGGCCTAAAACCAAAGATTGGCTCAAAGGTTTTCAAGAGGAAATAGCCCGGAATAGGGACAGCATTGCCCCAATGTCACCAACTGCAAACTCCTGTTTATTGGAGGAGAACTTTGACTTTTCAAATCTGGATTATGAATCCGAAGGTTAGTGGAATGGAGACAACTAAAACCTCCAGTTGTGAGCAAGCTTTGTAGATGCATATGTTGGAGCAAGAGCTTAGATCCTTAGTCTTTAGCAGCTGCACGTTGTACTTGGTGTTCGATCAGAAAGGGAAAGAACGAACTGGCATAGCTCTAATAATATTTTCCTTACATCTATGTTCTTTATCTGTTACTATAGTTGTATCTATTCATATGGAATGATATTGATGTTTGTACGTCATTTGTTGTTTATACCACACGGTTGCCTTGAGAGTTTGAGAGCAACCAGCGTGTTAAAAGTACAGAACCCCTCCGATGAGAGCAGGTGCCCCTAGCCAGTTGCCCTCATTCACCAACCCCGTTGTCATAGAATTTGAGCAGAGCACCAGCCTGAAGAGTTCAGTTTTCTGAAGGTTCCTGAACGAGAGCTGGTTAGGCTCTGTTCTAGAAGACACACTGCTCCGAGAGCTAACTCTCGTAAGTAAATAGTGAACACTTGGGGTGAGATCGCTGATCCCTATTGGGGAACCTCTGACCCAATTTACACTTGCTGGATTTGGTGCTGGAGGAAGTTCACCTAACTCAGCGAACATTAGGTGGGCTTCCTTAATATATGCTGGGTGAAGGAGCGAAGTAATCACCTTTAAGGCTGTGTCAGACACCACTGTCCAATTGACTGTGAAATAGGATTCTGTTGGCCATGACATCTTGGGCATCTGATGTGTTGAGGAATGTCAGCACAGCTTGCCTTCCTTCATTTGAGGAGGGAGGGAGGGAGTTAAGACCTTTTCAAGAGCAGTTTGCATTACTCACATGGTCCCGAACCCTGATTGTAGATTGTGTAGAACATGGTTTTAGCCAGTGAAAAATGCAATGTCAGTGCTTTTTCTGCATATGTGTGATTTTGCCACACTCTCCATCTAATGTCTCACATGCTACTTAATGTGTGTATTTCTAGCTCAAACAGGTCAAATTAAAATCATGGCACACAGAGTACATCGCTGTGTCTGACACTTTTGGAACTTTAACAGGTAACTTTTTAGCCACTGATTTCCAATTTAGGCCCTGAAATAAGTGTCAATTTTACTCAGTTGTGTAAAAATCCCAAAATATATGGATTAAGAGGAAGGGCTTTCGCCTGCTTCAGGAAACACAAACTTAAAGTACTTACATTTAATTACAGCAGGTAGAAGAGAATAACTCATTTTCATGAAAATGTTTTGTTTCTTTGTTCACACAAGTACATGTTTATACCAAAGATGATGTTCTCAACGTATACAAAGTCAGTTTTATGAATCAATTTTCTTTATTGCCATTTCTTATAAAACCGAGAACAATAATTACACTTCTTGCTTACAACCAAGGAGGCAGGCTTGCAGTATCACACATTTGCAGAACTTACCCCCATCCCAACCAAAATAAGATCAGATGCAAACATTTTAAGCAAACATCACTGCTTTGCAAATAGTTGAACAAATAAATGTGACTGACAAGGTGCAGTTTCTGTTTGTTTTTTCTGTGTTGCCTCCTGGCATATTCAGCAGCCGTGATGGTGTAACACAGGGGAGGCAGGAGAGTCATGACAAATAGCGCTGAATGATGGGCCCTAGCTGGCCCCACTTAGAGCAACCAGTTCTCCTAAGGCGCTCAGAAATTAACAGACACCTATTGTGTATCAAATGTACTATACTATTCTTCAGTGCTGTTTCTTAATGTAAAGAGTTAATTACTGAGGCCCATGGCATGAACAGAAGTTAAATCCAACTCTGAAAACACAATGTAGAACATAACTTATGTGCCCTAACTAAGACACACTTTGATTGCAAAAGCATCTGTAGCATTTCTTTTAGAATGTGCTAAGTATGTATAGTTTTCAAGCTTAAAAATGCTGAGCATTCTTAAAATGCTGAAATAGCTATACAGTGATGCCACTTTCATTTGAATAATACACCACGTAACTAGTCTCCCCCCCCCCCCTATGCTACCTGTGGCCTCTGGACTTGGTTGTTCACTCCTTCCCTCAAAGTGTAAACTAGCGCATTGTACTTGTTACTTCTGAGCACAAACAGGTGACCAGACAGTGCTTGTGCCCAGCAGGTTTCCCCACTGCTGTCCTCTGTAGCATTCCCCACTCGTGCTCCGCTTATTACCATGGGAAGCCGCAAAGCCGCCTCGGGTCCTATCGGACCCTCCACTTAGTGAAGTTTTGGTGGTGTGTGGCTGGGGACCAGTACAGGAGACGGGGTGCATGGTGCACAGTGCTTGGTGCCGGATGGGCTGGGCCCAGAAGGGGTCAAACCAGTTTTCTTGTCTCTGCAGCAGGTATTTACCTGATAGAAGGTGGTCTCCGGTGTAGTGTATTGGGTCACTTGTGGTTGAGTTGAGCTAGACCCGGAAGGAGAAGCCGGAATCATCCATTTAGTTCACCACCTATTGCCAGTGAAGTCCCTGTGCTCCTTTGGGCTCTGCCGTAGATGTGGAATTGAGGGAGGGTGGGGACACAGTGGTAGCAGAGCTGCAAGTAGGATCCTCCTGAGTTCTGCTATCTCAGCGTTACTGCTACTACTTTTTCTCCCCTCCTCTGCTCAGTATTTCCTTTCCCCCTTCTCCCCAATTGAATAGGTGGGGATCAGGGGTTAAGGCAGTGACAGTTGGCAGCAGGTCTGCGGGAGCCAAGATGGATAAGTTGATTTTTTGCCACAGTACTGAGAGGGGGAGGCTCTCTCAGGCTTCAAACCCCTTTTAACTGTCTCCTGCAACAGAGTCCTTCTGGTTCTTTGGGCCACCCTTTCTTTTATCTCTTGTGATCCCTGCAAGAACTGCAGTGGGAGCCTACTATCGGTGGTGTTTGGAAGCTAAGTATCCCCCAATCCAGAGTTCACCTTTGGGTGCCCTTGAGTGCCTGTCAAAAGGACTCGTTCAGCCAATCTGCCACCAGCATTATTTATTTTTAGCCAATTAAAGGCAACCTATTTAAGTGACAAATGAAAACTCTCCTGCAAACGCTGCCTAAGAACACTAGGAAGAAACTAAACAGCAATTGCATAATTCTAAAAACTCTCCTTATAAGAGCCCAACTGCTGCAATACCTGATCCATTATCCAAACCAAAGGACTCTGGGTGCGCTGAATATGGCAGCCTTACCGGTTTACTATTGAATTGACCATTGCTGGGTCCATGAGTCCCATTTCCAATGCAGTGGCTGACACTGATATTATCACATCACAGGGAGAGGATAGTCCCTCGCCTTTGCGTCCAAATTAATTTCACCCAAACATAGTAAGAGTGACAGACCCAATAAAACATATACTCTGTTGAACAACCTCTGATCAAAACAATCAATGCTAGGCTTTGTTCTATATCAACACATTTGTCATCCTCAAAACAACCCTCCCATAATGCTTCTCCCTTAGAATCCAACCCTACAGTTAACATAGCACAAATGCTTAATGCCAACCCAAAGAAACTAAGCAATTTGCAGGAACCTCCTACTTACAGTAACCGCCTAGATTAATAGAACACCACACATTTTTACCTTCAACCTTTCTGAGGGAGGGTCCTGATGAGTTCTCTCAAAGTATTCTCAGACCTTCTGCTAGACCAATGCCAGTCAGGCACTAGCAAACTATCAAAACCTGACAAAGTAGAACAACATGAGCTTGCAAGTTCCCTGGATAACACTGATCACTTGTTAGACATGGATGGCAATATTCCAAAGTCAATCAATCATTCCCCTTTGATATATGAGAGTGAAATAATCACAGACATGACAAACCAAGGCCACTACACTACCAAAGATTAAACAACTCCTTCAGTTTATCCAATGCTCTTTCCAATGACTGGGATTAGCTCAACTCTCACAAAAATGGCTGACACCCTGGAGGCTCAATCAATTTTTATTGGGGAATATGTCTCCTTATTAAAAACGCAAAACCAACAGTTGATGGACAGAATGCAGAACAATGTCATACATTAAACCCAGTACTGAGATCTGGGCCTAAATCCATCATTTTTTTGAACTCCACACCACCCCAGTTCAGACATGGCCATATGCAAATCAGCCTTGACCCTGTGCCTCATGGGAACAGTCCAGCCCGAACTGCCGAGCCATGTCTTTCCTGTACCGGAATAAAGCATCCTAGGACCGGTTTCTGGCTATCAGCCGTTTTCAGCCAGGATACCTTGACTCCAGTGGTGTGGAGAGCATGGGACTCACGTCTGAGCATACCCATCCCACTCAGGGTGACAAATGCAAAACCAACAGTTGATGGACAGAATACAGAACAATGTCATACATTCACCCCAGTACAGAGATCTGGGCATAAATCCATCATTTTTTTTGCAGTCCACACCACCCCAATTAAGACATGGCCATATGCAAATCAGCCTTGACCCTGTGCCTCATGGGAACAGTCCAGCCCGAACTGCCGAGCCATGTCTTTCCTGGACCGGAATAAAGCATCCTAGGACGGGTTTCTGGCTATCAGCTGTCTTCAGCCAGGATAGCTTGACTCCAGTGGTGTGGAGAGCATGGGACTCACGTCTGAGCATACCCATCCCACTCTGGGGGACAAATGCAAAACCAACAGTTGATGGACATAATGCAGAACAATGTCATACATTCACCCCAGTACAGAGATCTGGCCTAAATCCATCATTTTTTTTGCACTCCACACCACCCCAGTTCAGACATGGCCATATGCATATCAGCCTTGACCCTGTGCCTCATGGGAACAGTCCAGCCCGTACTGCAGAGCCATGTCTTTCCTGGACCGGAATAAAGCATCCTAGGACCGGAATCAAGCATCCTAGGACCGGTTTCTGGCTATCAGCCGTCTTCAGCCAGGATAGTTTTGCATTTGTCACCCCGAGTGGGATGGGTATGCTCAGACGTGAGTCCCATGCTCTCCACACCACTGGAGTCAAGCTATCCTGGCTGAAGACGGCTGATAGCCAGAAACCGGTCCTAGGATGCTTGATTCCGGTCCAGGAAAGACATGGCTTGGCAGTTCGGGCTGGACTGTTCCCATGAGGCACAGGGTCAAGGCTGATTTGCATATGACCATGACTGAACTGGGGTGGTGTGGAGTGCAAAAAAACGATGGATTTAGGCCCAGATCTCTGTACTGGGGTGAATGTATGACATTGTTCTGCATTCTGTCCATCAACTGTTGTTTTTTCCTTATTATTTTTTTTTTTTTTTGTTAAAAACTTTTATTGAGCAATCACATAAAATTACAAAGATGGGCCCACAACCACACGGGCTGGCCGCTAAGTCACATAGCACGACACATGAAATAAACAATCATTTCCTAGGCCAGGCCAAATCGTAGAACGAAATTGCTCCAGACATAGAACAGGATACAACAATTTTCTACATAAAACATGAAAATAACCAACACAAACATAAGGCGAGTGCAATAATCAAGTCGGCCCAAATAGCAGAGGGGAAGGTCACTAAACAGGAGAACAAAAGTAAATCAATGAGAGTCGGTAAGGCCGTGAGGGGGGGGGGGAGCAGGGAGGACAGGAAAATCCTAGAACAGAGCGAAAAATTTCGGGAACGTCAGCCTAAGGAGACAGGGTAACATCGGAGGTGGCAACCAAGGGAGGGGTACAAATTCCCCCACGGTATGCATTCCATTGACCCCAGATTTTTGTCCACGCCCCCGGCCTGCCCCTAGCCACGTAGACTGTCTTCTCTCGGAACATGGACCAGTCCATGTTGTCTTCCCACACCGAAACGTCAGGAGGTCGGGATGCGCCCCAGAGTTGCGCAATGTCATGCTTCGCGACCATGTAACCCAGGGTCGCCCATCTAGTCTGGGCCACAGAGTAATCGGAGGGTTCCCACACATTCAGCAGGCATTGTCGGGCCTCAGGCCGCAGGTCAACACCAGTCACTACAGTCATCATCGCAAGCACATCCACCCAATAAGCTGCCACCACAGGACACTCCCAAAGTATGTGCATAAAGGTAGCGCTCATCCCACAGCCACGCTTACACAAGCCATCCGGGGAAAAACCCATCACGACCAGACGCGGACCAGTCACATACACCCGGTGGAGGATCTTAAGTTGCACCAAACGAAGACGGGCGGGAATGGCGACCTCCTTCGGGGAGGAGAGTGCCGACTGCCAGTCCTCGTCATCTAGTTCCAATCCATCACCTACCCACATCTCTCGGAGTCGGACCAACAAATCAGCGCGATTATGAATCAGCTTCTTGTAGATGAGCGAGATAGTGCTGTCGGGCAAGTGTCCATCTAGTATACGATCTTCAAGGGGGGAAGACTCGGGCAGGGCCACATCAGGAGTCAGAACCGAGGCCAAGGCATGTCGGACTTGCAGATACCGGAAAAACTCTCTATCACTCAAGTCGTATTCTGCCTTAAGGGCCTGGAATGATTTCACGCGACCATTCACACAAACGTCACCCACTTTACAAATCCCAATCACATCCCAGCGGTCAAAGCCCTTAGTAGACCAGAGACATCCCAAACGTTCAGAAGCATAAAGCGGAGGGAGGAATCCCGGGTAATAAAAATCCCTAAATACTTGAAGCCAGACTGGACCACCTGGATAGGGAATCTGGCCGGTAAAGAGGGCAAAACACCCGAGAGAACATACACACAGGACTTAGCCCAATTAATAACAAGGCCCGAGTTAGCACCGAACGAAGTAAGAACATCAAATAAGACGTTCAAAGATTTACGCGGTGATGTAAGATAAAGAAGAATGTCGTCCGCGTAAAGAGAGACGCGGTCTTCAAAGTCCGGTGACCAACGGATCCCTTTGAGGGAAGGTTCCCATCGAAGCCACGCAGCTAACGGTTCCAAGGCCAGCGCGAAAAGCAATGGAGACAGGGGGCAACCCTGACGGGTCCCTCTACCAAGGCTGAAGGGGACAGAAACTCTACCGTTCACCACCACTTGCGCTAAGGGTTCCACATACAACAACTTCACCCATCCAATAAATTCAGGTCCAAAGCCAAATTTTTCGAGAGCTGCCCAAAGATAGGGCCACTCGACCGTGTCAAAAGCCATTGAGGCGTCTAACGAGGCCAAAATGGCCGGCTCCATCAGAAGCCCCGCCCTCGCAACAGCGCCGTGAAGACGACGTAGGTTAAGAGCCGTGTTGCGATGTGGGATAAATCCGGACTGGTCCGGATGAACCAAGTCGCTAATGACCGTCAGCAGGCGGGTCGCCAGGAGCTTAGCCAGGACCTTAGGCTCAACATTTAACAGGGAAATGGGCCTATAAGACGAACAAAGGTCCCGCGGTTTCCCGTCCTTGGGAATTACGACTATCGTAGCAAGACGCTGGTCATACGGGAGAATACCCCGTTCCCGGGACTCCAAAAACATGGCACGAAGATAGGGCGCTACCTTGTCAGGGCGTAGCTTGTACAGCTCAATTGGCAACCCGTTCGGGCCCAAGGCCTTGCCCGAACGGAGCGAACGAATGGCAGTCGCTATTTCATCCGTAGTAAAAGGGGACTCCAATGAGACACGGTCCAGATCGGAAACACTGGGCAAAGCTATATCGCGCAACAAAAGGCGAGAGTCAGCCACATCCCGTCCAGACACAGGGGTATACACCACACGAAAATACTCAGCAAAACATTCAACTATTCCAACCGGGTCTGTCACTCCGACACCATTCGACGACTGAATCACAGGCCCCACACGATTCGCTCTCTCTTTCTTATCCAACCATGCCAACAATTTACCCGCTTTGTCCCCTACATCATACAGACGACCCTGCTGTTCCCGGAACATCAGTCTAGCCGCATCCGTGACCAAGGATTTATAAGCAAATTGTTTCAGACCCAGGGCGTGGAGTTTATCAGAGGTGATCTCAGACTCTAAGTCGGCCTCCCTCTCCGCAATCTCTATCTCAAGGTCCACCACCTCCCGATTCCTAGCCTTCTTGGATTCAGCAATTAGAGAAAGGGCCTGCCCACGAATCACTGTTTTAAAGGCCTCCCACAGGGATACCGCCGAGGAAACCGACCCCTCGTTGTCCAAAAAGTAAGCATCTAAAGACTTAGTCAAAAGGTTTCGGGTCTCAGGGGAGGCAATATACCAGGGGTTAATAGGAGCCACTCGGCCCACCGCCTCCACCCCCAACTCAAAACAAAGCCAGAGCGGAGAATGATCGGAGATGCCCCGGGGGAGGTGTCGGATCTCACGCACCGCCGGCGTCTGCGCCGCGGGCATCAGGAAATAATCCAGTCTAGACAGACTCCCATGGGCCCCCGAATGGAAAGTGTATTGAAGCTGGGTAGGATGCAGGAGCCTCCAGCAATCCACCAAACCAAACGTATCCAAAAACCCACCTAACCACTGTTGGGCTAAAGGCGTATCCCTAGGGGGGTAGCGATCTTGTAGACCGGAGATCACAGAATTAAAATCGCCTGCAAGAAAAAGAGTACTATCAGGAAGGTCCAACAACACACGGCCCAAATCGGAAAAGGTAGAAGTCTGTAGGCCGGGGGGCACATAAACAGTAAACAAGGAGAGGGTACGACCTTCATAGCGACCCACGAGGACAGCATAACGCCCCCGAACATCAAGGATCACATCATCAATGGCTAGGGGGAGGGAAGCCCGAACAAGGATACCCACCCCCCTGGAACCCGTGGTAAACCCCGAATGTGCAGCAAGGCGATATCCCCACCTATTCATCGCACGACAAGCATTGCCCACCAAATGAGTTTCCTGCAAGAAAACAATATCAGGAGATAAACGGCGTAGACATTTTAACACCACACTCCGCTTAATGCGATCTCCCAGACCATTAACATTCCACGAAACAAGCCTCAACCCGCTACCCCCCATCCCACACAGCAACCCCGAAACCCCCCCGCAATGAGCATGACATAAAAAGGAGCAGAAGCCAGATTGATTCGCCTTGAAAACATAACACAAAAACATCGAACATCCCAACCACCCACCCCCAACAATCAAGAAAACACCCCCCACCCTGCACCCCTGCAAAATGCTAAATAGCCACCCCAACATGCAGTGTGCCTGTCGCCCAAGAACCCCCATTCTACAAAAAGAACCCCGGAGGAGGAAAGGCTCCGGACCACCCGCCACCCCGAGTAATACAGATAATGAGGAGAATACACAAACAGTAGAGGCACTGAGGCATTAAATCCCTGAAGACTTTACTCTATTCGAGGGCCCAGGCGTAGGCGGATTGTTCAGCTCTCCACACCACCCTCAGCACCACCCGGGTGGGCGGCGGACTCAGTCCCAGGAGATCGATCAGGCAGAGAGTCCATCCAGACATTCACAGAATCAGGCCGATCAAAGAAGAAGGTTCGGTCGTTGTACTCAACGCGCAGCCTGGTCGGGAAAAGCATGGCGTAGCGAAGCCCCATGTCTCGGAGACGTTTCTTGACATCCCGGAAGCCCATACGCTGTCTCTGGACCTGTTGAGAAAAGTCCGGATAGAAGTACACCGTGGCGTTCTCAAAGGCCACCGGGCCCTTCACACGCGATGCTTGCAGGATAGCGTCCCGATCCCTATAATGGAAGAGTTTCGCAGCAATAGGCCTCGGCGGGGCACCTGGCTTACCCTTGCCCCCCGGAACACGATGGGCACGTTCCACAGCAAAAAACTTTGTCAGACCAGACGGAGAGAGGTGGTTCTGGATCAAGTCCTCAACAAGGAGATCAACAGAGTGAGGTTCTGGATTCTCCGGAACTCCGACCACGCGCACATTACAGCGACGTGCCCTGTTCTCAAAGGCCTCCAAGCGCCGGGTCATGAAGTCGTTCACCCTGCGAAGGTTGCCGATCTCCGTCTGTATCTCCGAAATGTCCTCCGTGAGACTGGATGACTTGAGATCCAGTGACTTCACCTTCTCATTGGTTTTCGACAGGTCAGCACGAATCAAGTTCACATCAATGGCCACGGTGTCGATTTTGTGGGCCAAAGCTTCATATTGTTGGCCTATCGTCTCCTTCATAGCAGAAATGGCGCCCATGATGTCCTGCAAGGAAGGCTCCGTTGACGCGTCCACAGTGAGATCAGCATTACTTGATCCGGGCAGGGCGGCTCCGGGGGACCCCTTGGAATGGGTGTAGCGGTCCATAACGTTAGACTGGACCGGGCCCCCACGCAGGGGCGTCTTGGTCTTCCGAGTCTCTCGGTCCCCTCTGCCCGCCATATCAGAACTGCGTCACCAGGTGATTAACCAGGCTTGATGGAATGGCCGCAGGAAAGTAGGGCCTCGGGACCAAAGAACCGCAGCTAGGGTACCACTAGTAGGAGGGCCAACAGATAGGAGAATAAGCAGCCAAAGGCCCGATAGCCGTTCCGTGCCCCGACTGCAGCCCAAGCCAGGCTCCTCTGCCAGATGTCTCAGTCTGAGGCAGAAACGAAACCGAAACTTAAGAGGGCGACCCACAAGTCGAATCTCCCTGCCGTTGTTGTTCAACTTCAAGACGGCCACTGAGCCTCACCCAGTCCCGGGTGTACCTCGAGGGTGGAGCCCGAAAGATCGAATCGACGTAACTCCGGAACCCCGGGTCCAAATCGAATTCCAAAAAGTCCAGGGCAATCAGCCCAGTGTCCTCTACACAAATCCTCGTAAAAAGTCAGGATAATTTCAGGATATCATGCCGGGAGTGGCGGGGGTCTGGGGAGCGCTGTGCTCACGCGGCCATCTCGGATGCCCGCCAAGCTCCTCCTCCGGTTTTTCCTTATTAAAAACAGCACACTGAGAAATAGTTGCATTGGACAATTCCAACAAGATCCTAGCAAGCATGGAAGAGAAAATGACAACTCTAAGAGAAAATGCTTCCAACCTGACTAGAATGGATGACCTAATAAGTCTCTTACAATTACCGCCTATGAAAATGTATTCAAGTTTAAAACTGGATGCTATCTTGAACTCTTTTCGATATCTTGTGACAATGGCCCGGTTACTCGATCCGTCACTTGCTCCCCAAACGTCCTTTGGTAACTCTAACATTCCAACCACATTGGAGGGCAATCCTCAGAAGCTGCCCACACCTGGGTTCCCTTCTGATACGTCAGGTTCCAGCTAAACTGTACAACTTACAGGTGGCTGCAATGTCTACTTGCAATCATAGTGGGAGGGCTAAAGGAAACCCAACAGAATCTGCACCCTTAAAGACCTACCTTAGTAAATGACGCCTAAAAATGCTGAAAAAATAAAATATTAACCTGGATAAAGCCAAATAGGCTACTTCCTCTGGCATTATCAATTCTCTAGCAAACCAAAAAAAACGATTAGTTTTATTTTATTTTTTTAAACCGGTCACATGTGCCGATTGAACCATCAGTGCTGAATGCAGTGTGAAAAAGTCACACCAACATTAACTACTCTGCCATCTGGGAGGTTCTGCAAGTGACCACAGTTCTGCCTAGCATGCATCTTAATGGTATTTCAACTTAGTCAGGTGGGAGCTGCGACAATTACGAAATCGCACAAGAGCATTAACATAAACAAAGTTGACTCATACATGCTGCATTTCATAAAGCAACTGTAACAAAGAATGCAAAACAGTTCTGACATTTAATTGGGACTGGAACTGCTTTCTATAGCCCAACATTTGATTACCCTATCCCCTTCGGAGCTAGAGAAAAATACCTAAAGACATATTTCCCCAGCTGAACTTTTCCATCACGTACCTTCACTTCATTTCATGACTGCATGGAAATTTCAGAGGAGATAGCATTATTAACAACTCAATGCAAGAGTTATCGAGTCCCGGGCCCCAACAGGATCCTGATAGCTATAAGGAAGCATGATCCATTGTGGAGCCGGATACTGAAGCCTTTTTTTGATCATGTTCTATTTTCCTGTCATATCCCAGCTTCTTGGCAAGGGTCTATAATCCACTGCCATAAAAAAAGGACGCAGAAGTGATCCAGCCAACTTCCAAATTAAAGCCTTTTTAGACACAGTAGGGACATTCTTTGCAAAATATTCACTGTCTCTTCTCATGGACTGGGTAACAACTAATAACCTTTCACAATATCACTTTACATCTGCTGTGTAGATTACTCTTGTCACGTTCGAAAAAGTAAATCGCAATCTCCTATGGTCCAAGCTCACAGCATTTGATATTGATAGTGCCTTGCTACTTCTGATCATGTCACTTCACTCCAAAACGTGGTTGCAAGTTAAATTGTGGGCAAATCAGCCATTTCTCCTAAGGTCATGATAGCAAGTGTCCGAGCCTCACTTCTCTTTTCTCTTTATACTTTGGATATAGGCTCCTATGTACATAAATCCAACGTTTGTCCTCCAAAACTGGGAAACCATCTGATCAGCTATCTAGCGAATGCTGACGACCTCGCTATTTGTTCACAAACTCCACTAGGCCTTCAGTGCCATCTCACTGCGCTGAATTAATTTAACCTGATAAACAGATTATCAGTAAATATTGCAAGGGTGAAAATTATTTCCTTTGAGAAGAGGACTAGGAAATTCAACTGGAACCTTGGACAACAAACAGTCGAAATCGCAAACACTTATGACTATTTGGGCTTCACTTTGGATACAAAACTTTCCACTCTGCAACACTAAAATCAAAGTCTGTAGTGGTAACCAAAGCCTTAAAAAGGTTTGCACAATTATACACCACCCAAACTGTGCCTTTAGTAACAAACTTGTTCCAGGTTAGTCCTATGCTTCAGTAGCAGTCAAAGAAAAGAATATAGACAAACTGGAAATCATTTTCACACAAAATGTACGATCCTTTTTTAATCTCTGCACCTCAAGCCCTCGTGCTATGATTAGTCGTGAGCAAAAAAAAAATATTTATTAACGCTTTTCACTTGTCTCAAAAAAAGTACTATTTTTGTGAATGTGTCCTAACAAGTGAAGATTCAATGAGGGACAGGATCTTGTGCAGAATACCTCGAATTTCTATCAATTTTCTGTGAACAATATCGTATTAAAGCTCACAGGTTACCGTCAGTTGAAGATCTATTAAAAATGTCGAAATTTAATCGTAAATATGTTATTAGAAAAAGTTTGCTTGAATCATTCCAAAGGAATAATTTGTTGACGCGTCTTACTACAAACATGCGGGATACCTCTTGGAATCTTATCTGCAGCCTAGGCAGCAGTACATTGACCAAGGTCTCAATTATTTTATATCTCCCTGAAGCAGTTTGAGGGCACGTGGAATAATATCCACCTTAGTCCCTCTTGTAGCCTTTGTAACAACTTTAACAAAACTTTAGAGCATATTCGAAGTCTGTGCCCTGGCGTGAATGATATACGTAGCCAATATTTGCATTCAACTTACACCAAACTCTCTTTTCGAATGATACAAGAAGCAACTAGGGCATGTTTCTCTTTACTAATTAAATACCTTATTTGGAAATTGACCACGTTTTTGGACAAAGCCTATAACAGACTTTAATCTGTAGATGGTCGTTACCAGGAAGCCAGAGCTGTGACCATTTAGATCTTTATAGTAAAGCACTTTAATCTATTTGTGGTCCTTTTTTCCCCTCTCGACTAACATACTGCATTTAGTTTTTACCAATTTATATATATTTTTCAGGATTTTATACAGTACGGAGTCTTATATCTTTATACTCAGTCCTGTAGATGACTTTATTTATTCTAAGCATCGTAGGCAACTTTATTTGTTTTTATGGTTATGAACTTTAAAAATCTATACAATAAAGTATATTAACTCACTAGTCTTTTCATGCCGCATAATTTGCTGTATATTTTAGTAAGCTGTATCAATTAATTCATTTAGTTTTCATTGACCAAATACATACAGTACCACTGATTATACCCTCCAAGTTTAGTAATTGTTTTGTCTTTTTTCTTGAATTTTGCTTGGACATGGCAGTTCAGAAATTGGGTGGTAGTTACCAAGCCTTGTGAATGTGTCATTTGCTTCCTTCAAAAGGTGGGCTATAGTGCTATATTTTATTGTGCTGAGGGTAACTCCCTTGGCAAAATATTTTCCTCATGCTTGGTGTAGGCTGTAAGCATATAAGCGAATTAATCATGGTTGCTGTGAACAATGGCTCAGTGGCCTTATGACATCCTTTAACGTTTTGGGGGACTTCTCACTAAATTAGATGTGGAAGAGAGAAGTGTAGTGTAGTTCCTATTATCCCAATAGGCTCTGCGCATTGGAATAATATCTTCAATAGTATAGACGTAGGACAGAGGTTAACTAGGTCTTCTACTGTCGATATTAGACTTAAAGTTTAATGTTTGCCAGCTAGCTCAGAGTTCACTAGAAACTTTCTCGAATAGACAAGGAGGAGTTTAACCTCCCTGGATAGACAAGAAGGGATTTAGTTTCTGACAACCATAGAACATGACAACTTTGCTCTCCCCTAATCAAGAGTGTATCTCTAGAGTCGTGTGAAAACAAAAGACAACTTATTTTACTCAGTCAGTACAGTGCATTCTTAGTTTCACCAGATTGTAGAGAAAAGGAAGAGACGGGTGTGTTCAATAAAAAGATGTTATTTATTGATCAGTCTCTTTTCTCATACAAGAGAAATGAATCGCTATTATTGCAATACTTATAGTTAAGTAAAGTGCATACAGTAATAACAGAATTATAAAATAATACTGTAAAAGCATTGATATGGTTTCTTAGCCATATGATACTTAAAATGGATAAGATAGATACATACATATATACATTGACTAATCGTACTCAACTGGTGCTTCTAACTATGCCTACCCCAATGTACCTGACCTAAGCCTAATACGTGGGCGGGAGTAGATAAGTAGCAGTTTAAGTTAAGTTTGCTTTGCCAAGGGTCTGCTTCAAGAATTCTCTACAAAGGGTTATTCAGGTTTCTGGTTTCAGGTTTTAAAGTCTTTATTTCGATTTAAAAATAAAATCTTAAAAGACAGGTACTAACGGACATTAATTAATAATAAGAACATATTCATTAAAATCATATGCATAGTATTAAACGGCATAAAAGACAGTCCTGAAACATACTTGCTGCAAAAAAAAGAAAAAAGGGACAATACAGTTATATAATATAAGATAAGAAATGGGTAAAAAAACAAAAAAAACAATCATTTTCAGGAGCGGATAGACAGACCAAAATGCTCAAACAGAGGTACAACAATCTCCAAGATTAAACTAATGTTTTGACCTGAGTATCCAGGCCCATCCCAGGTATTTGGCCAGACTCACTGTGATAACTTCTGAGGTGATAGTTTTTAATACACAAATGACCTCTTGAGATTTCCTAATAGGCAGGCGCTGGAACAGTGGTTTTAGCCATTTGGCCCGCGGTGCCGAATATCTTGGACAAGCAAACAGAAAATGGCCCACTGTTTCCTTATGGCCCGGGCACCATCTACAGTGATCCGTGGTGCAAGTTGACCATTTTTTCGTAAATGTGTTTAGTGGCAATGCTCCCACCCGGAACTGGTGGTAGAGTTTCCTGTCCAAAGATTTAGAGACTGTATCCCAATATTGTTCACGGAATGGTTCCAACTTAAAAGACAGGAACCTACCCGTGAGATTGATAGAGCTGGAAGCATTGACTCTAATCTGGCGGAGCGTAGCCCAATACAGTTCTTTAAATGCTAGTTTAGATGGAAAAATACTGGTGGCGGGGGATGTCCAAAGCTGCTCTAGCCCCATGTCCGTCAAAATGGATTTTACCATTTGGAACCAGGGGATTTTCCCCGAACCCCTGATTGACCTGACTTCTGCTACCTCCTGTGCAAATAAAGTGAGGTCGGGGGATGTCCATAAGCGCCTCCAGAAAGCAACCAGTCTAAATCTGGCCATCTCATTAATCGGGGGACATCCCAGGTCCAAGCAGAGGGGAATAGAGGGGGACGACTGTGGCAGGCCCACCAGGTTTCGCAAAAATTTACACTGTATTTTAAACAGACCCGTAAGATCCATATGGCCCCACAGATCTGCACCATATAAAATTGCTGGGTTGATTTTGGCATCATAAATCTTAAGCGCTGGGATAACCCGCTTAGTAATAGATCTTTTTTGCTCACTTAGTAGGCAGCCAGTGACTCGGGCAAGCTTAAGGTGTTGAGCACTGACTTGGGATTTCCATCTCAGGCGACTGTCTAGCGTGACCCCCAAATATATCATGTTCTCCACTTGGTCCAGTTTGACACCACCCATGCTAACTGTGCTTCGGACAGGGCAGTTCTTTGTTAGGACCATGAACTTGGTTTTTCCCACGTTCACCTTTAGGTCGCTGATGGCACAGAACTCCTCAAAGCGGTCCAACGCCCGCTGTAAACCGCAACGTGTTCTGGAGAGGAGTAAGGTGTCATCAGCGAAGATGAGCATTGGGAATCGCTGTCCTGCCAGCATTGGGGCGTCCGTCGGAGTAGCTTCGAAAAATTTGACCACTTGGTCAATAAACAATAAAAAAAGAGTTGGTGCCAGGACACACACCTTGACGGACACCTCTAGTAACTGGAAAGGGTTCCGTCACTTGACCCTGTCCTCCCCATCTCACCCTCGCAAAATTGTCCTCATGTAGTTTGGTTATTAAGCCAAGAAGTTCCTCAGGTATTCCCAAACTCCTCAAGACTTCCCACAATTTGTCCCTCGGGACCAGATCGAACGCGGACTTCAGATCAATGAACGCTGCGAAGATGGTCCCGCCGCCAAGCTGGACCACCTTCCAGTAGATCAGACAAAATCTGAACACCTGGTCGATGGTACTCGTTCCTGATCTGAAGCCCGCCTGCATCGGAGATAGTATGTCCTCTGATTCGATCCAGCCTTGGACCCTACCCAGGACCATACGTGCAATGAGTTTTTGCATGGAGTCAATGAGACTGATTGGGCGGTAATTACCTGGGTTAGTCCTACTGCCCTTTTTATAAATAGGTAATATCTCCGCCCCCTTCCAGGATTTGGGTATTCTTGCACCTGCAGCTATAGAATTGGCCACCTTGGTAATATATGGCGTCCACAGAGCGGGGTTGGCTTTAAACAGATCGGCGGATATGAGGTCCATACCCGGCGCTTTCCCTCGCATGGTAGAATTTAGTGCCAATTCGACCTCTCTTTCTGTAAAGATAATAGTCTCACCTTGGGTAGGTGGGTGGAGTACCATCACCAAAGGACAGGGAGGTTTCGGATTCTCGGCGCAGAACTGGGTCGAGTAAAAAGTCACCCATTCTGTGGGGGGCACGTGGTTTGCGGGAGTGCGTGCATCCGGATCCTTCCCCCACTTAACTATTTCCCAAAATTTAATAGGATTATTGGATGTGGAAGCTTCCAATAGGTCCGACCAGTACTTATCCTCCCACTCCTGTTTTGCTTCCCACTGTGTTTTCCTATAGGTTAGTCTAGCCGCTTTCACTGAACCCATGATCCGAGACTTAACTGCTTTAATAAGGTGAGTGTGGGCTTCCCTATTTATTTATTTTATTTATTTATTTTTAAAATTTATAAAGCGCAGCGTATGCCCTTGGGCGTCTTGGCGCTAAACTCATGTGTGCCTCATAATACTCGATTACAGTTCCAAACAAGATAACAGGAAGGTTATTGGTCAAACAACCATGTCTTCACTAATTTTCTGAATTGTAGCAACGTGGAGGTTGATTTTATGGCTAGTGGAAGAGTGTTCCAAAGTCTAGCTGCTGCGATGGTAAAAGATCTATCTCCCCACGTAGCTGTTCTGGTTCGTGGTACCAGCAAGTTGAAAGAATTGACTGATCTTAATTGTCTATTGGGGCGATATAACAGAAGTCTCTGTTTGAGGAATTGGGGTCCATGTTGCTGAATTGCTTTGAAGGTGAGACACAGTGTTTTGAACTTAATCCGGTTTTTAACCGTCAGCCAATGGTAGTTCCTGATTACCTGTCTAATTGGTCCATATTTGGGTGTCCTGGAAAGCATTCGCGCGGCAGCATTCTGGATAAGCTGAAGCTTGGCAATCACCCGAGCTTGAGCATTAAGAAATAAGCCATTACAATAATCCAAGGCTGATAAAACAAGTGCACTCACCACCGTTTTTCCTCCAGATTCTGAGAGAAATGGAATTATTTTTTTTAGAATTTTGAGTTTAAAAAAAGCAGTGGACGTTGTTTGATTAGCATGATCGACGAAATTTAATTTCTCGTCGAAGATGACTCCTAAATTTCGCACTTTCTGCACAGGGCATGGTAAGGCTCCAAGGAGCGGATGCCACCAGATAGATGACCAGATAGGAAAAAGCTTACCAAAAATAATCACCTCAGTTTTATCTGAGTTCAGCCTTAAACAGTTGCTGGCCATCCACTCCTTAATTGCCAGCATGCCCTCCTGAAACCGGGCTGCTACCTCCTCCCCATCCTTGTTAATAGCTAGCTCCAATTGTGTATCATCGGCATAGGTGGTGAGACTCATCTGGTAGATCTTGATTACCCTAGCTAAGTCCGACACATAAATGTTGAAAAGCGTCGGACTTAGGGATGAGCCCTGTGGAACTCCGCATGGTAGTGCTAGGTTGGCCGATCTAAAGGGCCCCAAGGTTACTGCCTGTGTTCTCGCAGCCAGGAATGAGGTAAGTAATGCTCGAGCCATAGAGTGAACACCCAGCTCCCCGACACGGTCAATCAAGGTAGAATGATTGACCGTGTCGAATGCAGCAGACAGATCTAACATCACCAATACCGCTGTGCCACCTTGATCTCTTATGGCCCTGATGTCATCAGCTGCCTTGATGAGTGCAGTCTCAGTTCCATGCATCCTCCGGAAACCAAACTGAGGCTCATCAAGTAAGTTGTTATGTTCAATATACTCCGAGAGTTGGATATTCATTATTTTTTCAATCACCTTGGCTAGAAAAGGCAGGCTGGCAATTGGCCTATAGTTTTTTAATAACTCTTTATCCAAACCTGGCTTTTTCAAAAGTGGTTTTAGTAGGGTGTTCTTTAATCTGTCAGGGAAGACACCTGATGTAAACATCGTGTTACAGATTTGCATAGTAAAATCACTTATTAAGTCAATTATAGGAGGAAAAACCCTTGGAGGACATGGATCCAAAGCCGATCCAGATTTAACTGACCCAATAATAGCTGTGAGTTGATCCTTCGGTATCTTTTTGAATTCGGCAAAGGAGCATTCAATTTGCCTGTTAGGTGGATTACACTGCAAATCTTTTGGTATATTACTGGTTGCAAATTCGACGTAAATGTCATTTACCTTGGAGAAGAAAAAATTTGCTAAGGCATTACAAAAAGCTTGAGTAAATGGAGGAGCCAAATCCTGTGATTGACCCGCTAAAGATTTTACTATCTCAAACAGTTGTCTGCTAGAGTTCTTTGCCGATTCTATCTGTTCCTCATAAAAATTCTTTTTGGCCTCAAGAATCATTTTTTTATAGACTGCTAGTGTCTGTTTATATTGTATTTTACTCTCGGAATCATAGGTTTTACGCCACCTTCTCTCATGGCTCCTGCAGGTCTGTTTTTGTCTTCTTAGTGTTTCCG
Source organism: Lissotriton helveticus (assembly GCF_964261635.1). Taxonomy (NCBI): domain Eukaryota; kingdom Metazoa; phylum Chordata; class Amphibia; order Caudata; family Salamandridae; genus Lissotriton; species Lissotriton helveticus. The sequence continues at coordinate 1,369,610,614 of NC_136067.1, forward strand.
TAAACCAAGGTGCTGACGGCATCTTTCTATTTTTGGAAAATGTTTTTTCAGGAACAGCTATGTCTATCGCTGACCCTAGCCATTCTGAAAATTGTTGCATCGCTACATTAACATTTTCCGAAATATTCGGCCATGTGTCAATGAGAGAGGTTCTTAATAAATCTTGGTCAATATCGTTCCAAACCCTAAAGGATTCTTGCATTGGGAAGTGTTGATTACTTTTTTTAGTTTGGGTAATACTAATACTACTCATAATGACAAAGTGGTCAGACCAAGTAAGAGGTAATATTTCATTTATTATTATCTCATTAACATTCGTAAAAATGCCATCTAAAGTATGGCCAGCCTCATGAGTAGGTGTTGTAACCAACTGGGTCAGACCAAGAGTGGTAAAATCGGCCAGGAGAGAAGCGGTTTCGGAGTCATATGAACTTTCCAAATGAAAGTTCAGATCTCCCAAGACCATGAAGGAATCATCAATTGCCAGTGGTTCAATAAGTGGCAGGAAGGACGACAAAAATTCAGCACGAGCTCCTGGTGGTCTATATATTAGTACTCCTTTAAGGTTGTATGAGGGAGTGAGCTTGATGGAAAACTGCAGTGCTTCACAGGTTTTCGAGGGTAAGGACAGAGTTCTGACTGGAAAGTTGCTCCGGGCGATGATAGCCAACCCTCCACCTCGTTTCCCCTGTCTATCATGTCGATATACAGAATACCCATTGGGGACGGCCACCACAAGATCCGGGCCAGATGTATCCCCCATCCAAGTTTCTGTAATGAAGAGAAGATCTATTTTTTTGTCCTGTATTAAGTCAGTGATTTCCTGTCTATGTTTTCCCAGAGACCGTGCGTTTATAAGAGAGAGAATAATATCACTATGCTTGTTGTTAGATGTTTGATATGATATAGTTTTTTTAGCAACCAGCGGTATCTGATAATTACAACCAGAGCAGAAAGTACTCACTTTATCACCATCATTAGGCTGGTATTGGAGGCATCCCTGCTTCCTACACGGTCTCAATTGTTGTAGATCAGCGACGGAATAACTCTTCCAATCGCTCCTCACTGAACCAGGGGTCATGGCGCTGGGCGCGGATCCGGCGCGGACGGGCGCAGACGGGCTCGCCTTTGGCGCGCCTTTGGCGCGCCGCCGGCGCGCCCGCTGCGCGGACGAGCCATCACTCCCCTTTTATCCAGTGCTGAGGAGGGTGGGAGGCGTCCAGCTACTGGACCGCCACCCTTCCCTCTCCCAGTATGGCGGCTATAGTCCCAGGCTTCAGCACGTAATCTGCTGACCTGTGAAGAGCGTGGGGAAGCGGCGCTTCCTTCTGGTGAGGCTCAGAGGTAAAAATGAACAAAGTTTGAAATAAACTGCCACAAATAAAATATAAATGCACACGTTTTAAAATTGTAAACGAGCCCCCGGCTTTCCGCCTCAGGGGTAGAGACCACAATGAAATCAGTGCGCTGCACTCCTGGTGCTGTTTAAATAGTCTGGGAGGGCGGGAGGCGTCCAGCTACTGGACCGCCACCCTTCCCTCTCCCAGTATGGCGGCTATAGTCCCAGGCTTCAGCACGTAATCTGCTGACCTGTGAAGAGCGTGGGGAAGCGGCGCTTCCTTCTGGTGAGGCTCAGAGGTAAAAATGAACAAAGTTTGAAATAAACTGCCACAAATAAAATATAAATGCACACGTTTTAAAATTGTAAACGAGCCCCCGGCTTTCCGCCTCAGGGGTAGAGACCACAATGAAATCAGTGCGCTGCACTCCTGGTGCTGTTTAAATAGTCTGGGAGGGCGGGAGGCGTCCAGCTACTGGACCGCCACCCTTCCCTCTCCCAGTATGGCGGCTATAGTCCCAGGCTTCAGCACGTAATCTGCTGACCTGTGAAGAGCGTGGGGAAGCGGCGCTTCCTTCTGGTGAGGCTCAGAGGTAAAAATGAACAAAGTTTGAAATAAACTGCCACAAATAAAATATAAATGCACACGTTTTAAAATTGTAAACGAGCCCCCGGCTTTCCGCCTCAGGGGTAGAGACCACAATGAAATCAGTGCGCTGCACTCCTGGTGCTGTTTAAATAGTCTGGGAGGGCGGGAGGCGTCCAGCTACTGGACCGCCACCCTTCCCTCTCCCAGTATGGCGGCTATAGTCCCAGGCTTCAGCACGTAATCTGCTGACCTGTGAAGAGCGTGGGGAAGCGGCGCTTCCTTCTGGTGAGGCTCAGAGGTAAAAATGAACAAAGTTTGAAATAAACTGCCACAAATAAAATATAAATGCACACGTTTTAAAATTGTAAACGAGCCCCCGGCTTTCCGCCTCAGGGGTAGAGACCACAATGAAATCAGTGCGCTGCACTCCTGGTGCTGTTTAAATAGTCTGGGAGGGCGGGAGGCGTCCAGCTACTGGACCGCCACCCTTCCCTCTCCCAGTATGGCGGCTATAGTCCCAGGCTTCAGCACGTAATCTGCTGACCTGTGAAGAGCGTGGGGAAGCGGCGCTTCCTTCTGGTGAGGCTCCCTACATTTTTTGTTATACCATTTCTGGGGACGGGTAGGTGCTTTAGTAGTTCCCTGGTGACATGGTTGTGAGAGCAGGGATTTTAGATCATCGAAACAACGGTTATGGAGGTTTATGATGTTATTGGCCGTTTCGAGGTTATCCTCCAACTGATCATATGTCATCATTTCGTTATATATGTTGTTAACCACTGTGGTGACCTTATTCCCAAGTGTTTCGTCCTCCACAATTTTGGACCATTTTAACCTCTTCCTATCGTTTGTTAGGAAGGCGTCCCCAGTCTGTGAGGTACCGGGTTCCTCTAATCTCACAAGTCCTGGCAACCTTAGTTGCAGAGACAAGGGGTTATGGTCGCTTTCTGGACGGGGTAGTACTTCCATGTCCACCAGCAGGGGCCAGTCTCTTAGTTTTAACAGGATGTAGTCAATACGACTTCTTCTTAACCCGTTATCAAATGTGTAATTGGCTTCCTGATCTGAACTTGCACGGCCATTACAGGCCCGAAAACCCCTGTTTAGACAAAAAGCCATCCAATTCACCGCTGCCTCAGTTGCAGTTACCGGTTTAGCGGACAGCAAATCAGGAATGCCCCATACTGCATCCTCCGCGGAGCCCCAACTATCCCCTGGGTCGAGTAACGGCTCAAAGGTACAGTTTAGGTCTCCTGCAAGGAGAGTAACATGATCACTATCTAAGGCTGCCAGGTTAAAGTCCAATACTTCCAACAGGGGGGGGGAGCGGCCTCCCGGCAAACCTCGAGCATATATATTGATCAGGATCAAATCCCGATGACCAGACTTGCTCAGCTTGATAATAAGGAGGTCTGGGTTTAGTTCTGTAGGGTGATATCCCAAGGATTGTTTCACCCAAATCAGTAAGCCCCCTGAGGGCACGCCCTTTGGCACTTCTAATGGCGGGTTTAAAGAAATTAACATAACCCTGCCTGAATATTGGGTCAGTTGCCCAGGTTTCCTGGAGTAGGATGATATCAAATTTATCCATAAACTCCAGCCAATCTTCAGAGTGAATACGGCCCTTAACCCCAGCAACATTCCAGGACACAAGGGTAAGTATTTCTGGGGTGGAAACCACGGGAGGGGCCACCATATCTAAAACTGCAAGGGTGCCCTATCCATCCCCTCCGTCCCACCCAATTTCAATTCTCCCAATGGTGTTCTGGTTTTTCCCAGTCGTCGAGGGGACTCCCACTTCCCTCGACGTTGATTTTGAGATCCCTATTAATGCTGGAACCCCCATACACTCTTCCACTATAGGTACAAGCTGTGGAGACTCCTGACTCGGCCTCACAGTCCGAGACCCAAGATTTTCTATGGGTTCGGGTAAGCAAGATGTAGTTTGAAGTCAATCAATGGCCTCGAGGTCAGATAAAGGGCCAAAATGATTGAAAAGGGGTGGGAATTGCGGAAGTTGGGGTGTCCTTATCATAGGGTAACTCCTAGTGGCGGGTCGTCCGTATTTAGGGCCCTTTAAGGTAGAACTCTGCCTGTACGGGTAAAAGTATGATAGGCCCAAGGTCTGGACATCCCCCTGTCTGGCAAACCTAGCTTCTCTACGAATCGTATCCACCACCCAAGGGTCCTTAAACGAGATTAAGATGCAATCACCCTCCAGATCTTTAGTGCCATGGCCCACCCAGTCAACTCTTCTTACGAACAGGATTTCAGTTGGCGAAGATGGAGGTAAGGGTCGATTTTTATTTAACCAATAAATCACCTTATTACGCAGGTCACCATAGGTCTCCCTCTTGCCAGGTTGTAGGGGGGCTACACCAGTCAATACTATTGTATATAGTGTAGCCTCCATGGGGAGGTCAGCCCGCGGGGTAGTGTACCTGGGGTGCTTTTCTGCCATGGGATTTGTAATACTACGGTGGTTAGCTAAGGGCCCGTGGGGAGGATGCCGGGGGATGTTTAGACTAGGTTTTGCCAAAGAAAGTGGTTTGATAGTATGGGGTCCAGCAGGGTTTGATCTATCCGGTTTATCCGTGGGCTTCGTCATGTGGGTGTGTTGAGACGGGGCCTCGGATACCTTGCTTGAGGTGAATTTAGAAACTCCACCCCTCATTGGTCTATTAGTTACTGGCCCTGAGGATTTATGGTTAGTGGAATTATTAATAAGAGTGTTAGGAATGTTTAGTGTCTTTGGGGCTGGGTGTGAAGAAATAACCCCCCCTGGGCTCGTGCCATTTAGAGATGATAGCAGGGCTGAATTCGTGTTGGCTACAGCCTCCAGTGTGTCTATTTTTAAGGTCATTAACCTAGTCCGCTCCAAAACAGGTAATAAAAGATTTTTCATCAAAGCCTCAATTTTTGCCAGCAGGGATTCGTCACTATTTTGGCATGTTGGGCATGGATTTGAAGATCCTAAGGAAATGAGGGAGGGGCATAAAACATTTGGAAATGCACTAGGGCATTGCTTTTCGCTGGGATGGCCAAGTGCCGGTGTGGGGTTGCCAGTAATATCTTTTAATTTAGGCATCTTACGTTCTCTCCCTCCCATGTAACTCATGTCTTGCTTTCTCTTCCTTGATACCATGTCTGTGCCTAGGGGGTCTATGTGAGTTAGCATATTAGACACAGTCTTGGGAGAATCAGGTGATGAGTGGGCGGGTTCCGAACTATATTCGGACACTAGACTATCCTGGGATGCGGTTTCCCCACTTGCCTCATGGTCGTCCAGGTGGTGTTCAGCATAGACTGGTGTATGTACAGGAAGCTCAACCCCCTCACTATCCATGTGGACTATTGCATCAGTAGTATCTAAATGAATACAATTAAAAGCTGCATGTGCATGTGCGTGTGCCACGGGACTAGGAATCGTGGCCAACCTACCCAGCGAAGAGCGTTTTCCGCTGACTAGGTCAATTGAGAGTCGTTTTTCCACCATAGCAATTTCTTTTTCTAAAATTCCCGTGGCACGTGTAATAAAAGCATCCAATGGACCCGATACCACTCCTTTGGGTGTTTGGATTTGGACAGTGCGTATTTTGCCTGATCTTAGGGGCATGATATCTAATTAGCACCAGCTACGGTTATGAAGACTAGGCACACTGTTTACACAGAATGTAATAATGGCTTGGTAGCCCTCACAGTCAATAGAATGTTTCTTGTGTCCAACCACTCTCTACTAGGGAATGGGTTGTTGCTGACAAGTCCGCCTACCTTACATGCATCACAACGGTGCAGGGGATATGGGCCGGGGCCGTCCTCTGCCGTCCTCTGCCGTCCTCGAACGGCCTCAAACGGCCCGCTATTAGCCCGGTCTTTGCCCCGGGCTGCGTCCCGCGCTGTGGAGAGATTGTCCCAGTTATAGTAGCGTTGAGAGCGGGGGGCGGGCCGACAGGGAGAGCGGACCGGAAGTTGATGACGGTCTTGCAGGGACTCCTGGGAAATGGAGTCCCTGGCACGCTCGCAGCCCTGCAGCCCTCAGCCCAAGTTGGTTTTGCCCCCGGTGGATGACTCAGTCAGTCAGCTGCCCCTCTCGACGATGCGGCACCCGCGGAGCGGGTGCGGCGAGGTCCGGTGTCGGTGCTTGTAGTGGCCAACCAAAGGTAAGCGCGTCCTGGCAATGCGCTTCTGCGAGTAAAATAATGTCCCACTGGTGGATGAGCAGGAAGGGGTTTAAAAAGCCCTCCAATGGGCGGGGGGCAGGCCGACAGGGAGAGCGGACCGGAAGTTGATGACGGTCTTGCAGGGACTCCTGGGAAATGGAGTCCCTGGCACGCTCGCAGCCCTGCAGCCCTCAGCCCAAGTTGGTTTTGCCCCCGGTGGATGACCCAGTCAGTCAGCTGCCCCTCTCGACGATGCGGCACCCGCGGAGCGGGTGCAGCGAGGTCCGGTGTCGGTGCTTGTAGTGGCCAACCAAAGGTAAGCGCGTCCTGGCAATGCGCTTCTGCGAGTAAAATAATGTCAGTTCAGTACCTGGGATTTAGAAGGCTGGAGGGTTGGTATCTCTATCTCAGGGCTTGATATTCCAGCTGCCTGCGAGGGCGGCTTGGAAGCGCCGGAGCTGGATTTCTCGGCAGGAGAAAAGGCAGCGTCTCTCTCTCAGCGCGTCAGAAAGGAGGGGCAGCGTCTGTGGGCTTCGCGGTCAGCTGGGCTCCTCGGCAAGTCTCGCTGCTCCAATCTTGTCACCACCTCGTGTGTTTGCTTAAGGCAATGTCGGTATTATTTATACCTGAAAGGTGCCGAGATTGACGTAAGGATGGACATAAATACGTCAATAAGGATGTCATACGAACTGGTCGTTCGCACATTCTTTACTGAAGTTCTCGGCTAAATCAAAACAATGGCTGTGGGGATTTCCCAGGTCGTGGTAGGTTTGATTTGTTTTGAGAACACCGTATGCCTATTAGGGGGCTGGAGAAATAGTGCTTGCCTAATGAGATGGCATGCGCTATGACCTAATCAGATAACGGGCTTCTGTGCCGTTGTATGGCTAATCAGATAACGGGTTTCTGTGCAGTTGAATGGCTGCTAGTTAATTATTAACCAGACAAGGGTCAGAAATAGGGGGATCGATACAGTACCCATAGTAAATACATCACAGAAGCTTGCAAGTGGATGTACAGAGGTTGAATACTTTAGGCCCAAAGACCTACACAAGTTCCTTTCCCTGCTAAAGGTGTTCAAATGGGCTGGGCTTTTGGGCGTCTGGTTTCTTGTTTCCTGCTAAATACTAAAAGCCTCTTTTGTTTAATTTGGTACCTCGTTGATAAGTGTTGCTTTTACGCCTTTTCTCTTTGTTGTAGATTGCTATGCGACTCTGGCACGTGTCTCCTTTTGGTTGGCAGAGTGCTCCATGTGAGCTGGTGTTTGCCAGAACTCAGTATTGGCTCTTAATTCTCAATAGCGACACCAGTGACAGTCCACCACTTGGTGGCGCTGTTTGTTCTAATTTTGAGGTGAGCACAACAGTGTGTTCTCACCTGTTTCATTTACCATGTAATGCAATATACTTTTTTTTTTAAATCCCTGACCCTCAGGCAATTCTAACAGCTTTTTTTTTGGGGGGGGGGGGTTGGGGGGCAAGCAAAAACCGAAGTGTCATTCTTGTAGTAGTGTGAAGTAGTTGTGTTGGTATGGCATTGACAGCGCTGGCAGGGGAAATGGGAGGAGGGAGGTGCAATGGCATACCGAGAAGAAACCACGCACCTACGTTTTTTTACAAATTAAGCACTGGACCGTTAGCATTGCGAGATCCGATACTCCTATTTCATTTTGGAGAGTGCACGTTTGATAGTTCGGAAGATTTTTACCTGGTTTTCTCACTCTGAGGTGGGCCAAGTTGTAAAGTGTTTATGTTGTGGTGCAGCTGTGTCCATTTTACGTCTGCTGGGATGAAGCTACTTATTCTTCTGTACTTCAGTTCATAAAATGTGACATTTGTGCCATTTAGATGAATCCCCTTACAAATAGTGCGCAGTAGTTATCAGCGATAGCAGACATTTATGCTGCTGTGTGAAGTCCTGTTTTCCTGATACAGATCTCAGACTAAACTTCCACCATGGACCCCCTTTCTGTCATGCTTAATTATTCCTCTAAATTAACCCTTAGTGTTTTGCTAAGACCTAGTTGACAGCATTGATTTGTACATATGGACGCCATCTTGATTTCTTCTGATTTCTTTTTCTGCTGGATCCATTCCTCGAGGTGTGCAGTGTGAATCACACCAACCAGCACCTGTATCCCTCTTCTATTCCCAGGCATTAGCTATAGTTACATACACATCTTGTGTCCTCTGTTGTGCTACCTTTAATAAGCAAGGTTTACAAAACCTTTAATGTCCTTCCAAAATGATATGCAAAGCAAGCTTGAGTGATCTGAATAGACAACATGCTGGTAATTGCACATGCCTGTTCTGAATTCTCTCACAAAAGATTAGCTAAAAGTACGTGTTTCAGCACATCATTGCTTGCATGTCACTTTTTAAAATGGCGCCTTGAGCCCATCCCATTTAATCCATGCTAGATTTGTTGAGCGGGACGAACTTTAATTAAGAAACAAAGATCTCAGGCACTCACTACCCACCGACCTCCATTCTCGAATTCGCCACTACCAACCAACTTGCCAGATTCGGGGGGAGTTCTTTCTCTCATCTTGCCTCATCCCACTGGAACAAACTAACTTTGCAGACTCTTAAAACAGGAACACAGATGGATTTGCTCAGGGGCCGGAATTTTTTTAGCCTACTTTAATCAGGGCTGATTTGCATGATTGCACAAACGCTATTGTCTGTCAAATTTAGACATCAATGGTGCAAGAGCGATTTATGACAGACCCTAAAAACACGTATTATTTCTTCTTTTAGAACGTTTTATGCACATTTATACTCCTTTGCCTAAGACTTTTGTTAATCATACTTTTTACATTACTTTCTCTTTCCACTGCCCAGGATTCACCCACCAAAAGGTCTCATGCTCTCTCAGGTCCACCACCTACCACATCTATCAAAGAGTGCCCTGTAGTCTCAAGCTGTGTCTTCTCACAGAGCACCAGAGCCTGTTTTGACACTCCAAGAAGGCCATCAGTAGCTAGATGCCTTGCATGGTATTGCCTGGCTCTCATCTCCCCTCACACAGCAGTTACTCGATCGGGGCAAAACACTGCCGGAGCTCCTTGGGGGCCTCCATTAGCAGGCTGCTGCCCCCACTAATGCAGCCCGCCCAGCCGCAGTCAGCCAGACTCCCCATGTTGAAGCACAGTTCTTAGGAGGAGCCACTCATGCCTCCTGAGTATCTGTTGATGTTCTAGTACCACCCTGCTGGGTGCCACATGCCCTCTTGTGCAGTCTCCCCTGCGTTCTGCCTCCTCAGCACGGCTCGACTTTCAGAGCAAGTACGGGTCTATGCAGTAGTGTAGCGGGAGCACGGGGACAGTTGCCCCAGGCACAAAATTCTTAGGGGAGCAAAATTTTAAAGGAAAAAAAAATTGTGGTGGAAGGGACTCAGGAAGTGCTAACCGTCCACGTGTTAGGGGGCGCAATACTTGCCTTGCCCCGGGTGCTGGCAACCCACGCTATGCCTCTGGGTCCATGTGATGCAGGGTACGACTCACAGACTGCACACTGGCTCATACAGTAGACGGTGACATGCTGTACCAGGCAGCACACTTTATTAAACGACACTCTGTAGAAGATGGCATGCTGCACACCAAAACATAGATGGCACACTCAACCTCGGGTCAGTGAACACGGTTTTACAAGAAAGATGGTGGGTGGTCCCTGGTGTCTGCAGAGGCAAGTAACTTTAAATTCAATTGCGTTATTCCACCAGTGAGCAACACTACCCCATTGCAAGTACATTTGAAAAGTAGTACTTACTTCTAAAGCTTCACATAGTACCAAGTGGGGGAATTTCTGATATTTATCTTTACAGGGATTTCTTTGTATGGTTTTAATCACAATTAAGTTTTGCACATAGTGTCGCACATAAAGCATGGAATGTCACGCCTAAACAATGGTAATGTCACACATAAGCAATCTGAAACTTGGCAGCTGTGAAAATAAGAATAAAGTAGATTATTGCAGCTCATGATTACTCAACAGAAAATATTGGTAATAATTCTCTGATTGAGAATCAGGGTGGTAGATGAAACAGTGAGTCACGAGGAGTGCCAGGTTTCAATATCTGTTTTGTAGCTTTAAAACTGTGATTCATTACAGTATTATGCTAAGCCGACCGCTGAGGGAGAACTCTGTATGCCCTTGTTTGCTAACCGGTTATAATAATTCCTGTCCCAACAATCTTTGGTAGGGGTTCACTCATAACATAATGCAGTTAAAGCATGAGTGAAATATCGGCTGAGCCTAATCTTGTAGCGAAATTTGACAAAAGAAGATAATTCTGGGAAAAAGAACAGTGGTATGCACACTTTTCAAAATTGTTAGAAAGGATTTCTCGAGCACCCACAATTTGTCTGAGCGCTTAGTACAGGCCGGTCCTTTGTTTTTTATGTACTTTGAAGAAAAATGTTTAAAGGCGTGGAAGATGAGAACTTTCTGTCATACTTGGCGATCTGGAAAAGTTGTGGAACACGCTCAAGACCTTTTTTTTTTTTTTCATTTATCCTCAACTTTTAGGACAGATACGAGCGTTGGTTACCAACAACATTTTAAACACCAGGTACAATACTACAAATCCTGGGTTTTTCCTTAACTGTATTATCGAAGCAGCCTGCATTCCTTTGTGCTAACACTGTGTCTTATTCAAGATGATGGACAAAAACTCAGATTCAAAACCTCTGCCTCTTGAATTGTGTACTTCGGAATGATTAGAATTTCACTCCGTTTTTCTACAATTGTCATGTCATAATATAATTTTCCCAGGGAGTTTGCCTTCTAACTCTTCCTGTGTAAATCTATGTCAGGATTGCGCCTCCTCACCCCACCTGGTTCTAAGAGGTGTGTTGAGTGGTGCCGGAATAAATTAGAGAGGGGGTTTCCCCTAAGATGTGCTTTGCGTATATATTTTAGCCCCTACTTTGTAGAGTATAGGTTTAGTGGTTGTCCAACCTGCGGTCTATTTTTCCTGGCAGCTTCCCTGCCTTGCTCTTCCCCTTCACCATCCATGACAATGCCATTGTAGAGTCGAATGCATGTGTCCAGCTTTAAATCACCTAAACATGAATGGGGCAGGAATGTTTCTTTATGTTCACCTTCACTTGACCAAGTCAGTTAAAGCAGGTCGACTTGTGGCCTGAGAGTTGTGACCCCGGAACAAAGAACTGTGGTATATCCTTCTATACTTTGGGAATGGGTCCTCTTCCATAGGGCCCTCCATAACAGTCCACTGGAGTCTGAGACTATCTTTTTTACTGCCCCATCATCCTCATCTTACAAACTAGCTTGTTTATTTAACTACAAAAGTGGTTGTCCTATTTAGTTTAGCCATAAAAAGTGTGTGTTTGCAAGGCACCTACTTCTGCTGCTGCAAGAGGCTGCAGTTATGTGAGAATAGCATACCGCTCCCACTGGACCAGTCTTTGACTCTTCCCTGTTGTTGAAGTTGTTGATTGCCTTTAATGATTTTTTAAAAGATAATTTTATTGGGTTTTCCAAAAAGTTAAACTTCAACCCCATACATTGACGGCAGTAACAGTGATCTTGTTTCGTATTTATGAAGAGGTCAGGCAGGTTGATACAGGATGAAATACAATTCAGTCTTCTATATCGCTCCTCAGCAATTAGTAATCGCATTTAAGATCACCGTAGTTGACAGCAGCATGAGGCAGTGTTGAAACCCCATGATCCCACGGTACATCACACATTGGAAGCCCAGCGGGCCCAGTACCCCCAACTCAGTACCCCCCACACCAACCCACGACGAGGCAGCCGGCAGCAAATATTCAGTCATTAAATATATTGCCAGGAGTTCACCCCTAGAGACTCCATCCAATCTATTCGTGGGGCACCTCCATTTTTCCCACAAAACTGTAAGGCCCGCCTAAATTATCACCTGACCTCTCCCCTTCCCTCGGGGGGACCCGCCATGCAGCCCATTACTCACCCACTCCTCCATCACCATCTATCTCAACCATTCTCTGCGATCTTCAAGAGGTGCCATATTTTCTCAAACTTTCGAAGACTTACCCGGGCTTTGTACACCTATCCAGGTTCCCTCCCACTTGCACAATGTGGGCTTCCCAATTTCCGCATCACACCACGCCACGGCCAAGGCCATATTACAGCAGTTCAGTGTATACCTATCCAACATCTGCTCCCCCCTAGATGCCTAGGGCTATCATATGAGGCGTAAGTTGGATCAGTATTTCATTTACCCCGATGCTCTCCCAAAGTGTCCTCACCGGCGGGCACTCCCACACCTTATGCAGCAGGGTACTTCTCCGACCACAGACCCTCAAACATAAGGCAGACTCTCCATGCCCCATTTTGTATAGCCTTTCACACGTGTAGCACACTCTATGCAAAAGTTATTATTGTACCAGGCGGAAGCCAGCCCTTATCGCCTCTTCTCGTGGGTAGTGGCAAGTTTTCCCCTCGCTTCGTCTTCCATCCTCCCTAGGTCCTGCTCCCACCTGTCTCTCTATCTAACAGAGGCAAACTATGCGGCAGTAGCATGGTATAGACCTGAGAGATTGCATGCACATGTAAGGGGGACACCAACACCCGAAATTCCAGAAGTGACTCCTCTGATAGGTCTGTTGAGAGAGCCTGATGTTTCCTCATAATGCTCTGAATCTTCACATATCTGAGATATTACACCCGACAGGTCATACTCGGCATGCAGCTCCGGGAATGGAATCAGCCCCCCTCTCTTCAGATGTCTCCCACCATAGAAATTCCCACGCGTCCAATGCCCACGACCTTCAGTCGCTCTGAGCTCCCTCAGTGTATCAGACTCCCACAGAGGTGTCGCAAAAGTGAGCTTCCCCTCCCATCCTAAGAGTCACATTGCCCTCCTCCATATGTCCACCGCTAGGGCGGTTGGCACGGACTGCGATTGCGTTCCCCCCGAACCCTTACAAATACCGCAGGTGACCTGACGGTCCCAGCTCCCATCTTTCTGCTATCAGTGAGGGGTCCTGCTGGCCTAAAAGGACCCAGTCGTTCGCACTAACAAATGAACCGCCCAGTAGTACAATTTCTGTTTGGGCACGACAATTCCCCTGTCCCACGCCTTCCTAGTTAATGTCGCCGGGGCAATCCGGTGGGCCCTTCCATCCCACAGCTGAGTGGCACCATGTAGTACGGATTCTGGAGACAAACAAGAATTTTGACAGGTATATCATATTATAGAGCCCACCCCTCCCCATTAGTGACAACAGCAAGGAGCACAGTGGCCCCAGTCCTTCGTATACTCCTCCAGAATCCTCTCCAGATTTTCCAGGAGGAACAAGTCCTCTCCTGTAGTCACATACATGCCCAGGTATCTAAAACCCCGGGGTTCCCAGCGCACCGGGAGGGACACCAGGGAAGAAGCCCAGTAGGACAGAGGGAAGGCATCCTATTTCTCCTAGTTAATGCGGAGCCCTGAGTAGACCCCGAAGATATTTAGGCTCTCCAACACACATGAGAGAGAGCGGCCCAGGTATGATTATATTGCTCAACACTAAGCTCGGCCCCCCTCCCTTTTTTCTAATTTTTGCATTAAGAGGCTTGGCCGGGATGCGCATTGAGCCAGTTGAGTGAATCTGAGATATGGTGCGGGAGGCTCACGGAGACACTTCTCCTGTTCAGATTTGGACCTTCACTGAGCCGGGAGAGGTCTGGGACTGGCTGGAGGTATGGTGCAGAGTTGACGTTCGGGGCGACCCAGATCGGTGAGAGCGGTAACAAGGGAAAACACAGAGATGCCAGGATCCAAATCAGGAAGAGGAAAATTTCACCAATAAAAACTCTGACAAATAAGCCAGCACTGCAGGAACTTAGTTAGGAGGTTCGACCTTCCTGGTGCCCATGAGATGCAGAGAGACCTCCCAAAGATAAGGTTGCACAGTCTGGATGCATGTATGGCCTTCGGCACGGGCGAGTGGCCGTACATGTTTCCAGTTTTAGAGCGCATGGGGTTGGGCGGAAAGTTTATCGAATGGCTGCAGCTGCTATGTACCGCACCTCCGAAGCATAAATTGTGACGGAAGAATTCACATACTTGGGTATCTATATCACCTTCAGGGAGGATCTTTTCTATGAGCGTAATCTCCTCGCTCCACTGGCTCAACTACAGGGAGACATGCACCACTGGCATGCCCTGCCGCTATCCCTGCTGGGAAGAGCGGCGTTATTTAAAATGATGGCCCTACCGCGGTTCCTTTATGCTCTGCAAAATACACCCTATAAGATTCCCAAAGCGTACTTCAAGTCCATAGACAGGGGGGGTCAGGAACCTGCTCTGGGACGGGAAGCCTTCCCTTATATCAGCCCACAAACTGACTAGTGGCTGGTACGACGGAGGAATCGTACTCCCCAACATTCGGGCGTACTACTGGGCAGCCCAATTGGTAGTCCTCAACAAATGGGTTTACTGCGCACAGGGTGATCCGTCGTGTCATATGGACTAGTGGTTGATGGGAGTCGGGGTACAGCGAAGCACTATTTACCAATCCCAAAAAGCAGAAGCTAACGGGGGCCCACTGCCCAACTGGTTGCCATCTGGCATATAGTTACTAAACATCTCAGATGGGGGAATAAGGTGACATTCGATACAACCCTCTGGTGGGCATAGTGCCTGGGAAAGTTGGGCTGCCACCAAGGCTTTAATAAATGGGATACCATAGGCATCTCAAGATGAATGATCTGTGGGCAAGGGTGGGGGGGGTGGGGGGGGTGGGGGGGGAAATAATCCTATTTACAGAACTGCAGAAAGTATACAAGCTCTCCAAGAAGGAACTCTTTAAATATTACCAAATTCAGCATGCTCTCAGGGGGGCGGTCCCCGGAGGGTAGGACGTACCGGAGGCATCACCATTAGAGAACAGTCTCCTATCCGAGCATATGCAATGCAAAGCCATTTCCCCGACCTACCATAAAATTATCAACAACTTACTTGACCCGCTGCTCACTCTACGTGAAGTGGCAATATCATCACAATTGTGTCTCATTCAGCTGAAAACACTCCATAGATCATACATCACATGCACCACACTGGTGGGCAAGACTGATGAGGCTGGGTGGAAAAGGCTATATGGGAGGGTGGTCACTTTCTTCCATATTTTCTGGGGGTGTCCCTTGATTCAGTCATACTGGGAAGCAATAGTTACGCGTATGAAAGATGCATGTGGGGGGGGTTCATTCCATTGTTGCCTAAACTGTGATATTGAATATATGGGATGCAACTCATATGAATTGGACTGAACAGCTTTGGACTACTATGGGCCTCATGATTGCAAAACATAATATTGCCCCGAGGTGGTGAGCAGCATAGCCGCCAGCCTTGGTGGATTGGGATTGAGACATGGACTTGTTCATGATTGCTGAAGTCGAGGTCTATAAGAACAGAGGATGCCCCCGGAAGTGGGACATGGTTTGGGGAAAATGGAATTCTTTCCGAGGGAATATTTGCAGTCATCCTCACGCCCGGGGCATACGTACAGATGGAGCAAGTGGTAGAGTGGGGCCTCGGACGAAGACAGGTGAGGTGGTCTTTAATGCTTAGGTACATAAGAAGTCTCAGTAACTGTAATTGTCTTCTATGTCTAGTGAGACTGGTCAACGTATCGCTTCTGCATTGCTTTGTTGATATGCTTAATAAACTGATTGTACAAAAAAAAGTGCGGGAAACAGTTCAGTTTGTAGAGGGGCTTTTGTTATTGAGCAAAAGCAATTAGGTAAGATTCCTCTGCTTTTCTTTCATGTTTATTAATTTAGCCAGAATTTCTTGGCAAACTGTCCAACCAATATTTCCACTTGCATAAAGAGAAAGAGGGGTAGCTTCTTTCAAGAAGATGCTTCAATGAAATACTTTGCACTTGTATTTGTGGTTGTATAGTTTATTTCCTTTTCAAGAGATAAAAAAGAGTTGGGATGCAGACGTAAAACATGTGGAAGGTGACATAGGGAAGATACGCGTATCTTACTTGAATTTGTAAGTCTAATAGTCAGTGGTTTGAATATGTCTTTTTGTGTTACATGGATATAAAAAACTCAGTCTCTATACTTCGCTAGTGTTGGCAGCCATGAAAGCCAGATGCCTTTAATGGCGTTGGAGTTAAGATATAATCATAACTTTGTAGACCAACTGAAAATCAATCCTTTTTTTCAGGTGATATTCTGGATGATGATTGTGATGACTTTGTGCCTCAGCACCTAGTGATGGAAGATGGGACATGTCCAGAAGATTTCTTCGAGGGACCTGAAACTCTGACTGTTACAGCTGTGGCTGCATCTGCTCGCCAATCTCCACGAATTCAGAAAAAGAAACCTCATTCTTTCAAAGGTAAAGATTGCTTCTTTTTAAGATTTCCTTTTCGGTTTGGTTCTAATCGATATAGAGCCTTTAGCCAAGTTAGTAAAGCAGTAAACCCGTACAATTGTATGAAATCAAAGTCATCTCACTGAACAAACTGGTGTCTAGCTATACCAGCTTACCCTGTACTCAGTTTTGGCATGTGTTTTGTTTTAAAACTGCTTATATGTACATTGTTACGAGCTGTGATTCGTACCTATCAAGTTTTTATGTATTTATAATGCTTTTGCGCTTTGCACTTTTATGTTTCATTGAACCAAAATAAAGTTCATAGATTGACTCATGAATAAGGTACTGGGAGGTCGATGGTGGGGTGGGTGCAATACCACACTAACCTAAAGCATTATTCAGGATCATGTTGATTTTCCTCATTCCACTGTGCACAAGATTGCCTACTTATCACCTTCCCAAGGTCCGAGTCGGCTCCCTCAAAAATGTGTTGTCTGACAAGGTCCTGAATATTTAAATAGACATCTTGCATTCACCTTTACCTTCCACTTCAGTCTTCTGCACTAAATTCCACTGATCGAAAACCAGGCCGAATTCCCCCTTTTGTACCTCAGTTTCCTAAGCTCACAAGAGTGTTCTTTTTTATAAAGTGCTCCACTAAGCTGTGAAGTAAGGATCATGCTTTATCAAATACTTAACATTAAATAACCTCAAGATTGAACACACAACTGTAGTAGGTGCACTAGCCCACCAATCTATGTTATTGGCATTGGAACTGCAGCAGATGTTCAACCTCCTATGCTATCTCCTTAAGAGTGGGTCTGTAACCTGCAGGTGATACAATGCCTGCTGCATATATTCAACTCCATACATCTATTTGTCACCTTTTCTCTTGCTCATTTTGAAAGAGAGAAGTCACTGCACCTCTTACACTCAAGAACCCTGTACCTCAATACTTTTCACCACCGACACCCCATCTACTCTCCCTCTCATTCAATCTCTTTTTTCTGACTACTTTGTTTTGCCTGGTACACATGGCAATTATGGAGAAATCTCAGACTCTACACTTCCCAACCCTCAATCTCATGGTCTGAGATATGCCCCTATCTAGAGTCAGCTTCGAGGTGCAAAGTGGTGTGGAGTGGTGTGGCTCACTGGTTAGAGGCAGCAGACCCGGAAGCAGAAGACGGCCCGGGACCAGGGTTCTATCCCCGACGCGGCAGGGTCGTGGACCAGGGTCAGCGGACTTGATAATTCTCGCCTCGGTGCCTACTCTAACCAGGGATCACACTCGGCAACTCTGGGCATTAGCTTGCCTCATCTCCACAACGGCCCCCCACATACGCCGGGGATGCCTGGTTTCACCTTGGAGATACCCAGTAGGGACCATCTCACAGGGAAAGCCAGGACGGGTTCCCCAGCGGTCTACAGTGCAGAGATTCTCCTTCGGGAGTCGATTCTAGCGCTTTAGAAACCCACAATTAATTAATTAATTAATTAAAATGTTGAATGTGTGAATTCAATTCAGAGCTGCTGATTTACATACTCACTATTTCTACCCTCACAAACTCTACTTAGTAAGCAGAATTTCCAGCAACAGTATAGAATTACCACAGTGCTAGTGTTAAGGGTAAGGTGTGGAAACGTGTGTTACCAAGGGTCGGGGATGGGGGACGCTATTGCTGTATTAGGAGCTTTAATGGTGTATCACACCCAGTTACCTAAAATTAAGTGCAAAGTTAAGTTTGAACATGTAAATTAGGCATGTAAGATGCCCAGACATCCCCATATATTATATAAGTGCCGAACAAGGAATACAAACTAGAGGCATGATCAGAGACCATGGACCAGAACAAAAAGTTGCTAGTGTTTAATCTGACAGAGACTTCACTAATGGAAGAATTACACCAACTGGTCCTTAACAAAAGCCTTGACTTTGTTCAGACACCTACCCTTGAAAATTCAGACTTCACAGCTGAATTCTGCAGAAAGATCAAACTCAATGCCTTCTTTAGAGATAAGGTAAATCCAGCAATGGACGGAGACACCAATTTGAGGACAAAATCCCCATTCTGCCCATCAAACGTAATGGTACCAGTGGAAATCCTTGCTTTAGAACAAGCCTTATTTAGAAGTCAAAGCCATCGACGATGCACCTTTCAAGCCTTTCCACAACACCTCTAAATATGAACAGCTGGCACTGAAATAACTCACAGATAACCAGGATTTGGTAAGCAAGACAGCCGATAAAGGTGGAGGAATTGTTGTACTGAAGAAAACCAACTACCGGACACAATGTATTACTCTACTCTCCGATAGCAGATACTACAGACCACTGGCAGAAGATCCAACACCCAGACTACGCAGGACAATGGAAAACCTGGTGCAGGAAGCAAAAACCAACTACTGATTATTAAAGAAAGAGGCAGAATATTTACTTGCGAATTAACCAAGAACACCATACTTTTATTCGCTGCCCAAGATGTCTAAAAACAAGATGCCCATGCCATACCTCCTCCTGACGACCAATAGTGTCAGGCATCAGCTCAACTTGGGACCACTGTCACAATTCACCAACTACTTTCTGCGAGCGATTGTCCAATGCACTCGCACCTACGTAAAGGACACCAGAGACCTTCTGAATCTACTTAAGGACCAACGATATGACCCGTAACCTACTAGTAGGATTAGACATTGAAAGCCTGTACACCAGCCTACCAGAAGACACTGCTTTGAAAACCATTGACGAAATCCTACTTGAAGAGGATTGGAGATACAAAACACCAAGACACTTTATCCTAGAATGTTGTAGATTGACACTGACTGAAAATTTCTTAGAGTTGAGGGCTCATTATACCTCCAGATCCATGGAACTTCTACAGGCAGCACAATTGCCCCATGTCTGGCAGGCCAGTATGTCAGCACCTTTGAAGACACACATTTGCTGAACATCTCTTATCCATTCCAACAGAGGATACTCTTCTGGAAATGATACATTGATGAAATCCTCATCATCTGGCAGGGAAATCCAGATACAATACAGGAATTCCTAAGGTGGCTCAATACTTAAGACCATTTCCTAAGATGCTCCTGTATGGCACATGAGACCACACTAGACTTCCTAGATGTCACCATCTTCGCCGAAGGCACAGGTCTAAAACGAAAACATATTACAAGCCCACAGATAAAAACATCCAAGACTATCTACTCCATACTCAACAGTGGAAAGTGCAAAAAAAACTCCAATACTGTTATCCGTCTAGGGTCCCCAACCTGTGGCTCATGCTTTGTGTGCCACTTAACCAAGGCAGCCAAGACACTAGACCACAACGACAACCTCAGTCGTCTTTAGGAAGGCATACAAACTACAATACAACACATGTGATCTACATGATGACATGTCCCTGCCGACTCAGATACACTGTAATGACATGCAGAAAAGTAAAAACACACATAGGAGATCATAGCAATATCAAGTGCAGAGTAATGACAAAGATGAGCAACTACTTTTTGTCAACAAAACACTGAAAATGAACTTGAGTGGGTGATGCTTGAG
This sequence comes from Lissotriton helveticus, assembly GCF_964261635.1. Classification (NCBI taxonomy): domain Eukaryota; kingdom Metazoa; phylum Chordata; class Amphibia; order Caudata; family Salamandridae; genus Lissotriton; species Lissotriton helveticus. The sequence goes on from NC_136067.1 coordinate 1,369,630,578, forward strand.
ACACTAGACGACTTCAGCAAAAATGCAGAATTCCTCCTATTTCTGAAAGATCAACGGTTGGTCTATCGACTCATAACCTTTGATAAAGGCCTGGATGAGAATATCCCTTGGTGAGCATTCAGCAAGTAGGACCTATATGGGTGGACAACAGCCAAAAGAATGCCCAACTGTTACGCCACAGAGCAAAGTGAACCAACAGAGCACAGTACACGACCATAGGAATAGTGAGGCCCTGGCCAATATGAAGGGAAAACTACACTTGGAGGGCTTTGAACTCTACAGCGGGAGAGCATGCTTCCAACCAAGGACGATTATATATACAACCAAAAATAACAAACACAGCAACCTACAAGACATAATACTATATGAGTAATAATAGTCTTCCGCCCCTCTGTTAAAAAAGCTGTTAAAAAGATAATTATGCGTTCAAAAAAATAATATAGAATCAAAGAACCAAGACACATTGCAGAACCTATTGTGGTTACATACAGTATTCAATCAAAGATACAATATTAAAAAACAAGTTTAATGCAGTGTGTTTTTGATCTTGACTACATCAAACACACAATGTGTTAAGACACTATTTCACATCATTGTGCAAAGCAACACTTAGTCTTTTTTCAACAGCACACCAAGCCATCCCTAGTGACATTGTAGAAATGCAGCGCACCACATGGGGTAATCACAGTACACATGTGGATAATCACTTCCGTGTATATACCCGGGCACTCCCGACAGCCAACAACATCTTAGCCGGATGAGACACGAAGGACACACGCTGGACGGTCCAATAGCAAGTAAATGGGTAGCTTTACAGGAGAGATGCTGTGTACTTAGAATATGCATACCATAGAGACGCTTGAAAATCCAAAGTCTACTGTTTGATTAAGCTTTAACTTCAACTGCCATTTTTTTAAACTTTAACATCTAGCAGTCAGTTTAAAGCTGTGTAATTATACAAAACACAGTACATAGACACTTGAGATTCCTAAGCCTACAGCCAAGCATGATTAACTGTGCCACTTTACCAGTAGGTAAAGACGGACAAGGGAAATTCTATGTACTTATACCAAGCGCACTATGCAGATGCTTGAGATTCCAAAGCCTTCTGTTGGAAAAACTGTAACTCAAAGTTGCCAGTTTGACTAATTTCGACCTTAAGCGGGCGGTTAAAAAAAAGGAAAACGTTGTGCACTTATCCAGAACACATTACATAAATACTTAAAATTTCGAAGTCTACAGTCAAGTTTGATTAGCCGCGCTGCTTTACCAGTAGGTAAAGACTGGCCCCTCCAGGCCTACACGCATCCCATGGGGCCATTTAGACCCCTCATAGAGGTAACTAATGTTTTATTTGCCTTTTCTTCTTTATTCTGCATAAACTGTCACCTTTCCACCAACCATGCCCTACACAACTTTAAGTACCACAAACAGCAGCAAACCAACACGAACACTGCCAGTGGTTATAATAGGAACCAAACAAACTTGCCATCAGAAACTAAACAATGGCTGGACATAGTGATACAAGCGCAATTGAAAAGGTGCCAAAAGAAGAGCTCATACAAAAACTAATATGCATTTCTGCATTTAAAGTATGCAACGGACGCTTCCTAAGGTCCTGAAATTCAGACCAATCGGCTAATGTGCCGATTAATTCATCTAAGGCACATCAAAAGCCCACATGCCCATTACCAATTATTCTCCACAACAGAGAAAGAAGAATCACATATCACTATGAGACTCTTCACATCTTAATCATCACCATACATTTTTTAAATCACCACTACACTTTCCTTAGAGATCCACAGCTTCGACATAGTTAGCAGGGCGCTGCTGTATATTATCATAGCATTGGCAACTAGAAGCCAAACCCAAGGCAAATAAGGGCCTTAACATGTCAACCAGGTTGCACACAAAAAAAGAACCCACAATGGATATGGGTAAATGCATTCCTCACGATATCACACTGGGTGTTTAGGGAAACAACCATTGGGAAAGAACAATATATTTACAAGATTTTGCAGACTCTAATCTCTTTGTTTTCCTTCCAGTTATAGGCAGCAAACTGCACCTATAATGATGACCCGTCTAGGGCAATGAGCAGACCCTTGACGAAGAGCTGCATGTTAATTCACTTACCTGAGACTCAAAGTCAAGGGAGGGAAGGAAGAGCAAAATGTTTTAACGAGGTCCTACATCCGAGCTCCTCCCGGAGAACAGATCAGTGCTAATCAGGGTAGGGGTAGTTCTTCCCTGGCCAAGATGGTCACAGAAAGTTGATCCACATGGCTGTTTGTCCTGTCGCTGAAAGACCTGTTGGTCAGATCTTGGTGCCCTCGCACACCTGTTAGGGTGTCATGCTTCATCATTGGGCGCTCCTCGTCAAGCCGTCGCTACAATGGTTGATGGGCCAGGGGCATCTTTGTCGGAGATCTTATGATCCGAAATCGCCATGTAGATGAATGCATGTGAGGGGGCAGTGTACCTAGTGATATGAGTGATATATGTGAGTGGTGAATAAAATAGACTCAGGTATCATAGAACTGAATTTTATAAAGGTAGGATACTCGGTCTAGATTAATAGCAGTGGTGTTCTCATGTGGTCTTAAAGTACCAGGATAGCTTTCTGCAACCATCTTGGCCAAGGAGGAACTACCCCTACCCTGATTACCATTTATACACTTACCTGTACAGCCCTCAGAACTCCTACAACAAAAGGGATTCATTCAACCCGGTCCTGACGAAGGCCATAGATTTGTAGGGGCAGCAGAAGGATGAAACATGTCGACCAGACTACTAGATGTTGATGACCAATAACTTGTCCGAACACCATCTCTATGTGTTCGAGGCATATGAGCTGCAGAATTCATACTTTTGCATAGATCGCCATCCTGTCTTGGGCTCGGATGCTTGCACCTTGTTGTTGTCTTGGAAGAAGTCTTTGTAGTCACAAGATAGGTGACTCCTCCCTAGGATGATAGTGCGCATGGGCATCAACACCACCTTTCTTAGATCATTTTTTCCCGCCATCGGGTTTAGATGTAACTTCAGCGCTCAAATTTGGTACCGTGTTTCCAGACCTCTTTGACGTGCAAAACCTCACAAATCTACGGTATTGTTTCGTTCTCGTGCCTCGACGCGATAACTCAAGAATCCACCGGTTCCGGTTGTCGCCGCTGGGCCTATCAACGCCATTCGGCCCTACAGCTAATCGCAAGGACTCCATTTAAAAAAAGCCCCCAGTGTGGAGCTAAATTTCCACACAGCGACCATCACAAGGTCTGCAACCTTTGTCTCTAGCCTGAACATGAAGAAAAACATTGCCAGGCCTGCACCTCTTTTCGATCCAAGAAAACTATCCGTGATCGCTGGGCTCGACGACACGTCATGGCCACAATCGGCACAGTTTCAGAAGATATCTTCAATGAAGGCCCAGACCTCCCAGAGGCAGAGGATTCAGAGGAGCTCGATATCGTATCCGAGGCTGATGACGACGACTCCGATGACTACATCACTCCAGGTCAACAAGTGAGTACACCTGCCCCTGACACTACCCTACCCAAAAAGAAGGCTCTGGTCCAAACTACGCCTGAAGGCCATAGTTGAGACCGAAAGAACACTTCAGAAGCCCCGACTCCGAAGACAAAAGAAAAGCCTTCCGGCGGCTCGGGACCGAGCAAGCCACACATCAGTGCCCCAAAAGCACCATCGGTACCGAAAGCAGGAACAATTCCCGCTGTCGCTAAAAAGGCCTCAGCGCCAAGTACTTCGGCACCGAAAAACCAAAAGGCCTCGGAACCGAAGACACCTCAAAAACCTTCGGATCCGGAAAAAGACACCGAAGCCGAAGGACATAAAAACCCCTTCAAAGGCTCCAATCAAACCTAAACCACGCCTGAACCGAAAAAAACGGCGCCGAAAGCACACACCAGCGAGGAGGATCGGTTCCTACCAGATCCCATCGATCCAAAACAGAAAACACTGCATGTGGACCCTAAAACAGGCCAAATTACCAGTACCCCCTCGAACAAAAGAAAATTCGACACCCCACTCATTCCTTAGGTGCCTGTGAAGAAAAAAGATTGTGCATTTCACCATTTAGACCCTCTTCTCCTGTTATTCCCACTGAGCCTTTCTCTCCTCCAAAGTATCCTATACTTCCTCCATACTCACCACCACCACAGGATGATGATGCCCTAAGGGATGGGGGTGGATATAATGACCCCTTCAAGGATCCTGATGATGACACTAACATTCCATAGGACACATGGGATGACTACGGTCACCCTGTAGATCCTCCAGACCTCCCTGATCCAGAGGCATACCCAACTAGACCATCTCTCCAGATGACAACAATGGCTTTAGTCAGCTCATTGATAGGGCTGCCTAACATCATGGCGTGCAAATGCATTCAGACCGTACAGAGGAGCACTTCCTGGTAGACACTTTTGCACAGTCACAAAGGACAGTACAGTTATTACCCATGCTTAAAGGTGTCATTAAACATGCTCCAGACATCTTCAAAGGCCCCGTCAGGACCAGGATTCTCAATCCTCAGATTGATGAAAAATATAAACCCGCCACTAATGATCCCACCTACATTAAAGGTCAACTCCCCTTAGATTCCATGGTAGTGATCAATGCTAGGAAGCAGGCCAACTCCCAGACCTCCGGTGATGCCCCACCTCCAGACAAAGAGTCAAAACTGCTAGACGCTTCCGGCAAACGAGTTGCCTCCCAAGCAGGTAATCACTGAAGGATAGCTAATGCACTAGCATTACTTGCCAGATGCGATTGGGCTCACTACGACGAGCTTGAGGGACTAATGCAGCATTTGTCTGACCTATACAAGGCCAAAGCCAATGATTTGATTCAGGAGGGCAAGTTAATAATGAACGCATCCATTAAATTTGCCCTCGATGCTGCAGACACTGCATCTAGATCAATCAACACTAGTGTGTTACTGCGAAGACATGCATGGTTGCGCATTTCTGTCTTCAAACAAGAAGTACAAACTACTATCCACAATCAGCCATTCAATCAGGAACAACTTGTTGGCCCAGCTGTAGACACAACATTAGAGCAAATGAAAAAAGACACGGAGACTGCAGAATCTATGGGTGCATTACAGTCTCCGTCTACACAAGGCTCTTTTCGTCGCTCCTTTTATAGGGGTGCATCCAAAAACATCAGTACAGATACTGCTTCCTCCTCCTACAAAAGTCCCACACCACCATCCCCCAACAAGGGATATTTCAGAGATGGGTACAGGAGAAATAACAACAAAGGGAGAGGCCGAGGTAACAATACTCACACCTGGTAACAATACTCACACCTCCCCCACTAACAAACAGTGACTTCCCTCCACTCCCTCCAGACCATTCCACTCAGTTTGGAGGGAGACTCTCACAGTTCCTACCTGTCTGGAATTCCATCACTACAGACAAGTGGGTAAGACAAATTATCCAGTATGGTTACTGCCTGGAACTTATTGCTATTCTCCCCAACAAACTGCCCAAACAGCGTCCAATGTCCACAGAACATCTGACGCTCCTCAAGCAAAAAGTTCTCTCACTGCTTCAAAAGCATGCAATGGAACCAGTTCCCCTAGAGCATCAAGGGACGGGAGTTTACTAACTATATTTTCTAATCCCCAGAAAGGATGATACTCTCAGACCAATACTGGACCTCAGACCTCTCAACTGCTACATACAGTCAGATAACTTTCATATGATCACTCTTCAACAAGTCCTTCCACTACTGCAACAAGGCGACTTACTTACAACATTAGATCTCAAGGATGCCTACTTCCATATTCCCGTACACCCTGCTCACAGGAAATATCTAAGAGTCACAGTGGACGGCCAACATTATCAGTTCAAGCATCTCCCATTCAGGGTAACCACAGCACCCAGGGTCTTCACAAAGTGTCTCGCGGTGGTAGCTGCACACTTGCGCAGACAGCAAATCCATGTGTTTCCATACCTGGACGCTGGCTGATAAAAGCCAAGTCACACAGTCAGTGTGTTCATCACACTCACCAAACAACTCTACTGCTACACCACTTGGGGTTCACAATCATCCACGCCAAGTCACATCTATAGCCCTCCTACCTACATTAATATCTAGGGACCACCATAGACACTTTCAAAGCTCTAGCCTACCCCAATCCAGACAGGATAGCAAGTATGCAAACCCTCATCACAAAATTTCAACCACACACTCCCTTCCAGCTCGAGTGCTTATGCAGCTCATAGGAATGATGGCTTCTTGCATTTTCATAGTACCTCATGCAAGACTTCAGATGCGCCCCTTACAAGAATGCTTAGCACGTCAGTGGAATCAGGCTCAAGGTCAATTTACAGATCTGGTGTTGGTGGACAGCCACACACATCGCTCTCTGCAGTGGTGGAACACACAAAACCTTTCTAGAGGGCTGCCGTTCCTACAGCCAGTTCCACAGGTAGTGCTAACAGTGGACCTAACACTCACCGGCTGGGGAGCCCATCTCTTAAACCATATAATTCAGGGCAAGTGGACCACCCAACAAAAACTGCTCCACATCAATCACCTAGAAATACTAGCAATATTTCAAGCATTAAAGTCGTTCCAAGCACATCTTCTCAACAAAACTATTCTAGCCCGCACGGACAATATGACAGCAATGTATTACTTACAAAAACAAGGAGGAACACTCATTGCAGCTGTCTCAGCTTGCACAAAGTATATGGAGATGGGCCATTCCACAAAATATATATCTTCTGGCTGAACATCTTCCAGGAGTGCACAATCAGATTGTGGATGTAAATGTAAATGTACATGGATTTGTATAGCGCAAATCACCACTGGTTTCTAAGCGCTTGCTTAGGGAACCCGTCCTGGTATTCCCCGGTGAGATACCCCGGCAGGGTATCCGCAAGGTGAAAGCCAAGCATCCCGCCGCAAGGGGCCGTTGTGGAGATTAAGCAATCTATTGCCCAGAGTCGCAGAGTGTGAACCCATGAATCGATTAGGCACCGGAGCGAGAATTGTCGAGTCCATGGACATTTTAGGACTCAAGACCCCGCCGAGCCGGGAATTGAACCCTGGTCCCGGGCTGACCTCTGCTTCCAGGTCTGCCTCCCCTAACCCGTGAGCCACACTTCTCCACTCCACTTCTGCTCAGTTGTCAGACACAGCAGATACACGAATGGGAACTTCATCCTGAAGTTGTTCGACCATTTTTCCACATGTGGGGCCACCCAGACATAGATCTGTTCGCCACACACGCAAACGCAAAATGCCCAACCTTCGACACCAGGTTTCCACACCCATTGTCCAAGTGCAATGCAATATGGATGAACTGGTCAGGCAGATTTGCGTACGCTTTTCCGCCACTCCCACTCATTCCACTAGAAGTACACAAGCTCAAGCAACAGTATCTCAAAATGATCCTAGTTGCTCCCACATGGGCATGGCAACTAAGGGTCACAACACTCCATGAAGTCTCAGTAGTTCCATATCAAAAATGACATCTCTCCCCAACACTGCTAACGCAGAACCATGGAGAGATAAGGCACCCAGATCCAGCATAACTGAATCTAGCGATCTGGCTCCTGAAGTCCTAGAGTTTGTTTACCTTAACCTCCCACCGGACTGTATGAACATTATCAAAGAAACCAGACGCCCTATTACTAGAGCATGCTATGCAGCCAAATGGAAATGTTTCATCATTTACTGCAATCACAACAAAATTGACCGGCTATATGCTTCAATTCAGAACTTCCTTTGCTATTTACTGCATCTACAAAGATGTAATCTAGCTTACTCATCCATAAGATTACATCTGGCTGGCCTTGCTGCCTACCTGCAAAACAGACAACATTTGTCATTGTTCAGAGTACCTGCTAGTGAAGCTTTAATGGAAGGCCTTAAAAGGATAATTCCTCCCAGACTGCCACCCTCTCCATTGTGGAATCTAAACATTGTACTTACTAGACTCATGGGTCCTCCATTTGAACCTTTACACAAATACGAACTGCAGTTCCTTACGTGGAAAGTAGCTTTCCTTGTCGCAATCACCTCTCTCAGAAGGGTAAGCCAGATCCAGGCTTTAACCATGCAAGAACCATTCTTACAAATACATCGTAACAAGTTGGTTCTTCAAACCAATCCAAAATTCCTTCCCAAAGTAATCTCTGCTTTTCATCTTAATCAATCTGTAGAGTTTTCCAGTGTTCTTTCAAAACTCAGATTCCGAAGCAGAGATAGCTCTTCACACTCTAGATGTAAAAAGAGCTCTACTTTATTACAATGATAGGACTAAACCTTTTAGCAAGACAAACCAACTGTTTGTAGCCTTCTCTCCACCTCATAAAGGAAACCCCATCTCTAAAGCTGGAATTGCCAGGTGGATAGTTAAATGCATTCAGATATGCTACCAAAAAGCAAAACGCATATTAACAATTCCCCCTAGAGCACACTCAACACGTAAACTCAGAGCATCCATGGCATTCGTAGGGAACATTCCCCTAGAAGATATTTGTAAGGCAGCTACATGGTCTACTACACACACCTTCACCAAATACTATTGTGTAGATGTGCAGGCAAAGAGAGGTGTTACCTCGAAACCGGTCCGGTCCTCGGATGCTTGATTCCGTTCTGGGAAAGATATGGCTGTTGTAGTTCAGACTGGACTGTTCCCATGGGGCAACAGGGTCAGAGCTGATTTGCATAAAGCCATTATCTGACCCAGGGTGGTGTGGAGTGCAAAAAAACGATGGATTTGGGCCCAGATCTTTTGACTGGGGGAGTGTGTGACATTGATCCACATTCAGTCCATCACTTGTTCTTTTTTGCAATTGCCGCCCTAAGTGCGCTGGGGATGCCCAGACGTGGGTCCCAGGCACTCCACACCACTTGGAGTCAAGCTAGCCGGGCTGAAGAGAGGTGTTACCTCGAAACCGGTCCGGTCCTCGGATGCTTGATTCCGTTCTGGGAAAGATATGGCTGTTGTAGTTCAGACTGGACTGTTCCCATGGGGCAACAGGGTCAGAGCTGATTTGCATAAAGCCATTATCTGACCCAGGGTGGTGTGGAGTGCAAAAAAACGATGGATTTGGGCCCAGATCTTTTGACTGGGGGAGTGTGTGACATTGATCCACATTCAGTCCATCACTTGTTCTTTTTTGTACCTGCAAAACAGACAACATTTGTCATTGTTCAGAGTACCTGCTAGTGAAGCTTTAATGGAAGGCCTTAAAAGGATAATTCCTCCCAGACTGCCACCCTCTCCATTGTGGAATCTAAACATTGTACTTACTAGACTCATGGGTCCTCCATTTGAACCTTTACACAAATACGAACTGCAGTTCCTTACGTGGAAAGTAGCTTTCCTTGTCGCAATCACCTCTCTCAGAAGGGTAAGCCAGATCCAGGCTTTAACCATGCAAGAACCATTCTTACAAATACATCGTAACAAGTTGGTTCTTCAAACCAATCCAAAATTCCTTCCCAAAGTAATCTCTGCTTTTCATCTTAATCAATCTGTAGAGTTTTCCAGTGTTCTTTCAAAACTCAGATTCCGAAGCAGAGATAGCTCTTCACACTCTAGATGTAAAAAGAGCTCTACTTTATTACAATGATAGGACTAAACCTTTTAGCAAGACAAACCAACTGTTTGTAGCCTTCTCTCCACCTCATAAAGGAAACCCCATCTCTAAAGCTGGAATTGCCAGGTGGATAGTTAAATGCATTCAGATATGCTACCAAAAAGCAAAACGCATATTAACAATTCCCCCTAGAGCACACTCAACACGTAAACTCAGAGCATCCATGGCATTCGTAGGGAACATTCCCCTAGAAGATATTTGTAAGGCAGCTACATGGTCTACTACACACACCTTCACCAAATACTATTGTGTAGATGTGCAGGCAAAGCAACAGGCTTCTGTAGGCCAAGCTGTTCTTAAGACAATTTTCAGAACCACTGCAACAGATACAGGTGACCACCGCTAAGGGAGACACTGCTGTACAGTCTATGCAAAAGTATGAATTCTGCAGCTCATACGCCTCGAACGGAAAATGCTTCTTACCAGTATGCATTTGTTCTTGGCATGTAGAGCTGCAGAATATCATACCCCCACCCGCCTCCCCGGGACCTGTATCTGTTCCAGTGTCATCCTACTTAGATACATTCACATTGACATCTTTTCAGTTTCTTACAAACTCCATAATTTCCCATCATGGCGAACAACAATCTGAGGATGGAGTTGATGCCCATGCGCACAATCGTCCAAGGGAGGAATCACCTGTCTCGTGAGTACAATGACTTCTTCCAAGACAACAACAAGGTGCAAGCATCCAAGCCCAACACCAGATGGTGATCTATGCAAAAGTATGATATGCTACAGCTCTACATGCCAAGAACAGATGCATACTGGTAAGTAGCATTTTCCTTTTAGTTTTACCCCTATCCCACTTTTTTAAATAAATCCTGTACACAGGTATAGGAGGTAATTTTATGTTGTATCACACATCCCACCGATGTCTTTACCTAGACACTTTCACTACTGGTGGAGGTATGTCTCTCTTGGAGAACCGAACACTCAATTGAGAGAGACAAAGAAGATACTACCCACTACATCACTCCAACAAAGATAATATACACTGCTGATTGCAACAACGCGGTTGAGGGTCTCCAAGACAATTCCCTTTGAGACTCTGACATACAGACTGGCCTGGCTCACTCCCCACTCTGATTTAAATTGGATTATACTTGGATGCTGAGTGAATTCATTTTTGTTTCTCCCTCTCCTCTCTTGATTTAAAATCCCCATATATTATGTCAGTCAAGGATAGGACGTTAACCCATCTGGTAAAATGTTAGATAATATGCGCCTTCAATATAATCGTAAGTCGACTGAAACACAAATGCTTTAAGGTTAACATATTCGGTATAGATGTATGCATGGAAAGCTATGATTTTCACATGAGACTTTTGTGAGTTCCATTAAAAGAGTTACTAATGTCATTGTTAAGCAATCCCACAGCGCACAAGTGCTTATGTACCTGTTCACTTCACAACTTGCAATATTACAGATGATGGTGACTTAGCTATTTTAAAGCAAGAACATCAAGCTGTTGGAGACTTCCGTCATCGATCACCGAGCAGGTCTTTGTCAGTTCCGAACAGGCCCCGTCCTCCTCGGAGACCTCCACTTCCAAGCAGCCTTACTCCTCAAAGTAATATTTTACATTTCTTTATTTGCTTAATACATATTGTGTATTCTGTAGCTAGTGTTTCTGCTTTGCTTCCCAGAATGGTATACTAATGAAGATATCTATGTAGCACTTACTGCATAGTTTAGATACCTCATGGTGTGGGTCCTGTTCTGAATCAGTGTACTTGACGACATGGGCTATATGCCAAAGGATAATGGCTTAATATGGTTCCTATGTGTATAGATGTTGTCCTTGAGTCTGACTTTGTTGTGGAAGGAGCTGCAGTCTACAGAATACTGGACCATGAAGGCTCTACTGTTAACACCGGAGAGTGGGGAAATCAAGGTTTTAGCTCATCTCAAATACCGTCAGAGAGTTTGAATTCCGAAATTCCTGCAATTATAAGAAGGTGGTCTTCCTTGAATTCAGTTTATAAATGTTTGCATAGCAGTAAGATGGATGACGTGTCATAGTGCCAGGACGGGTTCCATGCTCTCCTCTGCTACACCAAGTAAAACAAAGAGAAACAAACCTTTTTAAATGGATGGGAGGAGGGTCAAGGGAGGCGGAAGTCTGAATTATGGTGCTCACTTTAAGGTATACCTCGAGATTGCTGCTTGTCATACTGTGACCTTAGACACATAAACACATAAACATATTGTTAAATGGAGGTTACTGTTCATTATTCAACAGACAATGTATCTCCCTTCATGCACTTCTCATAATCTTGCATATTTAACAAATAGCATCAAATTGTGGTATGCACCCACAGGCTGCTGGATATAGCTAAAGGATGAGACCAGTGGCATCTGGAACACCTTCAGCCTAGCTTAGCACCCAGTACACACCCATAACAGCCTCTTTGACCATGTCCAAAGGGTGGTACCAGGAGGAGGTACCTAGCAATTTCTGGAGAATAGGTGTAGAGTGCAGGACCTGCACCAGAAATCATCCTGCCTTGCTGAAAGCGAGTCTAGTTGACTCCGGGGGTAGTGGGTCTTAACTGCAAGGCCTGGTTAAAAGCCATTACCTGCACCCATTGCCAACGAAGCAGGAGGAGGTACCTAGCAATTTCTGGAGAATAGGTGTAGAGTTCAGGACCTGCACCAGAAATCATCCTGCCTTGCTGAAAGCATGTCTAGTTGACTCCGGGGGTAGTGGGTCTTAAGTGCAAGGCCTGGTTAAAAGCCAATACCTGCACCCATTGCCAACGAAGCATGCCTTAAGGCTGTGTTCAGTAGGGCTCATTGGTTAGGGTTACTGAGTCCAGATTCCAGGGTCTGTGCTCAGAACTCACTGGGCACAGCTAAAATCTGGATCTTTTAGGCTCTTGAGGTATGTGTATTGAGTGTATGGCTTTGGCAATCATTCAGAGCCCACTGGGCATCATCCAAATAGATTCTGGCCTTACCATCCCTTCTTCCAGCCTACAGTACTTGGCTGAAGGCCATACCATACTCCTAGGATCTACTAGACACAGCTGAAACAATCTGTGCCTTAGCACCACTGCATGATCAACAAACAGCCACCATCTGTCCAGTGTCTTAGCTGAAGCAGATGCCCAAAAGGGATCTTAGGTGGATAGCCCTGCCAAGTACCACGCATAAGGGGTTAGAGTAATGCATTTTAATACTGATGTCCGCATCACCGCTTTAAAATGCATTAGTCACGCATAGATAGCACTCTGACAGGTTTTGGAGATTATGCTGCACTCCAAAATACTGCAACACAATTTACCCTGCAAGCAGGCCTTTGGTACTCTGACTCGTGGTTATGGTGACGTGGACCAGCACAGCCGGTTACATTGTGTTACATTCACTACAGAAAAAAACAAATTGTGTTTCAACTGGGTGCCACGTCCATGCCTTTTCTGCTGCATATGTGTAGCTGCTGCCTTATCCAGCTGAATGTCAAGGAAGTGGGGGTCTCTGGCTCTAGGTCTCTTGGGAAAGCGAGCAAAGAAGCATATTAACACCTGCAAACATCCTCTGACATGCAAGGGGTCCTGGCTAGCTGGCAGCAATGACACTAAATATCTGAATTATTCCTATATGATCAAGTTGCATCGCAATTTCAAATTGCGAAGTGACTTTTCACATAGGAATTATTCACATATTTAGTGTCACTGCTGCCGGACAGCCAGAGTGAAACACTCCTAAGCGAGGAGCGGAGAGGTTGCCTGTGACTCTCCGTCCAAAAATCTATTTGGGCACTGCTGCTTTCTGCTACAGTCCATTGCCCCCTCCTCAGCCCAGCCGATGAACTTCATCTTTAACACTTCCCAATAGCTGCCAAGGTTTCATATTGCCATGTGTGACATTTTCATAATTTCAGTGAAATTATGAGTGACATTTCAACAACTATGAGTGACACTTTCTTGCGAGCTAAAATCATCCAATGAAGATGAGGGAAACTTCTAAATATCAGAAATTACAGCCATTTGAGCAACAAAAAACTCCAAGAAGTTCTTGAAACTGCTGCAGAGCACCAGAAATGGAAGGACACTAACCCTAGTGCTCCCTCCTGTAACATGGAGGGTCCAGTCCGGATCGGCACCCCGCGGGATGTGCTTCTCGGGTGCGGAGAGCACCAGTGAGGACAGGGCCTCAGGACAGGACGGAGCCGTCTGACTGCTGCGATCGGCACTTCCATAGCAACCCCTATCGCAGAGATTATCTGACATCATGGGCCGTGGTGCGGAGGTGAGGCGTCTGTGTGGCGGCAACTCACTGGACCAGCTGCGGTGTGATTGAGTGACATCAGCCGTGAGCCTGCTCAGCTCCCGCTCCGGAGTCTGAATTTCTGCTGTCATCGCGACTTCTAGCCTGGGGAAAACAGAGGTGTGGAAAATAAATGTAGAAAATGTGTGGAACATTTCGATGACATTGCGGAGTGATTCTGAGGGAGTGAGCTCTCACAAAATAGCGGCTCGAGAGCGTTCCTGCATCGGACTCCCGAACACGCCAGCACCCTAACTAAGAACCATCCCAACGCCTGCAGTGTCTAAAGGTTCCTGATTTCACCCTATGGCAAGGTACCCGTGCTTCTAATTGGACTCCTTTGTGTCTACGGAGCTTTTCTTTTTATACAGAGCCTGACCTTAAAATGGCGGATCGCGAGTGCGCAATGATCTTCATAATTGCCTATAACATTGCAGTGCTCCTTATTACTGGCAGTTTTAATTGAGCATTGATGGTCACACCTTGCTGCAAGGTTTTTGCTCCGATCCCGACCCCTTTGTTACTGTTATGAGCTATACCTGTTTGGATCAAGATTTTGGGGGTGTAGCTTGTGTCCATGTGCATGTATGATTGGAACGTGGATGGCAAGTATGCAGAATTAGGAAGGAGCAACAAGCGGTCACAACCAAGCGCTCTGGATGCATATAGTGTGTGTGTCCCTAATATTACGATATTTGCAGCGCTTTTCAGATGCGAGAGACTTTCAATCTAATTATTGCCTGATTTGAACTCGGCAGCTTATGGATGATGTAGGTCCCCGTTGAGTCTGCTGAAGTTTGAGGGGCCTTCAGTATCTGGTGCTGACAAGTGATCTTCCACATGACTTTGGTGTAGTGCTGATCGTAATCTGAAGCTGAGAAGCCGCCCGCAGCCATAAGGAAATCGTTAACCCCTTACCTAGAGGGTTATCCTGCTGCAACATAACTGCCCCTAAGCCATAAGGAAATTGTTAACCCCCTACCTACAGAGTTATCCTGCTGCAACATAACAGTCCCTATTGGCCTGGCAGAGGTGAAGAGGAGCGAGAACGCCGCTGTGGGCACCACATTGGTGTGGCTGCCATTTTAAACTTTTTTCCCCCGCAGCTGAAATCTTCCTAATAATCCTACCAGGACTGTGCCTGACCTCATGATGGCATCTGGAATTCATTCGGTACATGGTCCCCACCCTAACAACCTGTAAGTACTCCTGATCTCTATCCTGACAGCGGAGTCCGATAGTTATACTCTGGAGTCTCAGTGAACCCGCTGAGAGTCCACAGCGCCTAGGGAGCCACTCACAGTTGAGGTATGGTATGGCACCCCTTGCCAAATCTCTCCCTCTCCCCTTTTTGGGGAAGGATCCAGTATGTAGGCCTTGGATTCTCAGAGACCCCTCTGAGAGAGTCCACTGCGTATAGGGAGCCTCTCGCAACAGAGATGGGAAAATGATACCACTTCCCCTGGGATCACAGCTTACTGGACTTTGGACGCAGCTCTGACTCGTCTACCGGTTTGTGTCCCCGTCACCCCTCCCTCCTCTTACCATGCTGTGTCTCTCACCCTCCTCTTACTCCCTCCATTCTCTGTCTACCTCCCCTGCTCTTACCCCCTCCTCCCCTGCACTTACCCCCTCCTCCCCTGAATCTCTCCCCTTGCCTGATTTTACCCTTACGTACATGTCCTTTTTGTTTGTCTCGACCTTACTTGTCACTATGTTGCCCGGCTCTAATAACTGTGTAACCTTTGTAATAATGTAACCTGCAATTATGGTCTGATACTCATGTAAAGCACTCGGATACCTCCGAGTCTAACCAGCGCTATATAAAACCTTTAAAATAAAAATAAATAAATAACCTGTAAAGGAATGGGTAAGGCCTCTGGCTCCTCCTTCCTAATGATGCTGCAGTTGAAGCATGGTCATGCATCATCACTTCAAGGCCTCTCTCTCTCATGTGGTGGAAGGCGACCCACCAGCTTAAACAGGATGCGAGAGAGGCCGGGCAGGCTGAACCGAAAGCGAACCTGCCTGGCTGGCCATCTGCGTTGTGCTGGTGGGGGCAGGTAGGGCCTCTCCTCCTCCCTTCAAATGAACATGCGGCCGGGCTATTGCTTAGAAACTTGACCCCAAGGCCTCTCTCATGTGGTTTCTGAGACCGTCCATGCCCCAGGATGTATGAGCAGAGGAGCCTGACTCAAGTCAAAACAGGAGCCAGTCAGTGTGTTGCTGGGTGGGCCTGGGAAAAACAACACAGACTAGTACACACGTTTGCCGGCCAGTAGCAGGGCCCGGACGGCTTGCTTCTGCCTGCAAAATCTACAGAGAGCATGATGAGAGGACTCTGATAATGACGCACGAGTCGTGACGACCCCCGCCCCCACTGGATGAGGGAGAGCAGAGAGCCCTGGCCTGGCAAAACATGCACCACCACTCGTAAGTCACTGAAGAGCTGATCGTAAACCCTCTCATTTTATATACATGATTACTTGCGCCATTTTATAAATTAAGTACAATGTAAAATATTGTTGTGACCACATAACGACGAACTCTCAACTCAAGTAAACATTCAATTAGTTAGATTTATCTGATAGTGATTTAGCTACAGACTGAGTCACTGACACTGTCTCATTGAATTATATTTTGTCCATAACAGCTTAAGTTAATTTACATAAGACTAGTGGGTCATCGTCATTGCTACTAAGTGAGACATGCCCAATGAAAACCTCAGAGAAGCCAGATGACGAGACAGAGGAGCCCCGCCTGCAGATTACTGTCTGAAATGAAAGGAGATCTTGCAGAAACCTCAGAAGAATGACGAGTAAGAGCAGCCCTGCCTGCAGATTTTACTGTAAAATAGAATAATGAAGCATCAGATGATCTTGCAGTGCGTGCTGTGTGACTGTCACAAGGTAACAACTCAATACTAAAGTCAGTGGCAGGCTGCCTGACTAGAAAGTAGTACTTACTGTGAATTTCTGTAGTCTCAGTCCAGTCTGACAGCCACTGTCTCTCTGAGCGCCAGGTCCGATGGACGCAGCACGCACGGGGTCATGACCGCTCTGCATACAGTCTACCCGCAGGCAGCGCTCGATGCTTCTCATGCCACGCGGCCGGGCCATGATCTTTGATGCTGAGAGTGTGAATCAAGTCATCAGATCGATGCTGTGCCGTCCCGCCGTGGTCCGGGTAATGCGCAGGTAGCTGAGCGCATTCTCTCAGTTGAGAGGGACCGCGGAAGACACAGCAACACCAGTTTAATCCTCCGCCATGCAGCAGTCTCCTCGCAGCACCCGATGCCTCTGATGCCGCACGGCCATGATGATGAGACAGACAGTGCTGCAGATCGATGCTGCAGTGCCCGAAACCGGTCCGGTCCTCGGATGCTTGATTCCGTTCTGGGAAGGACATGGCTTTTGTAGTTCGGACTGGACTGTTCCCATGGGGCAACAGGGTCAGAGCTGATTTGCATATCGCCATTGTCTAACCCAGGGTGGTGTGGAGTGCAAAAAAACGATGGATTTGGGCCCAGATCTTTTGACTGGGGGAGTGTGTGACATTGATCCACATTCAGTCCATCACTTGTTGTTTTTGCAGTGCCCAGTCCCGCAATGGTGGTCCGGCAACGCCGGCCGGGTCATATACCGTGCACTCTCCACAGCGTGGAATCTCACGACTTAACTCCAGTACGCGTGGAGTCCCCGGCTGCTGCTTCTGGCAGACCCTACTTCCTTTAAGGACGTGAAGTCATTGATTCCCCCACACTGCGCTGGCGCCACAGTTAACGGAACGACTGAGAGGGCGCCCCGCTCGTGAATTTTGTTTCAATTATGCAGGCGGCCTGGCAGATAGAGTGAAACATTGTAGCACTGTCAGTGAGCGATTGCATCTTTTAAGCGTTCTCCTGCTGGCAAGTCTGCGGAGAGCTGAGCAGCAGGCACACAGGTGTCTGAGGCGCCAGCACAGCCACTAGCACCCTGGCATTACGTGGCCAGTTTCAGCTGGCGCTGTCAGCAGAGGGCAGACAGTGGAAATGCGTGCCAATGCATTTCAGTGTGGTGATGCGGAACACCGCACTGAAATGCGTTAGTGTCAGGTCAGTTGCGTGATACTTGGCAGAACTGACTTCTCTGCTCAAGAAAAAGCAAGCCAGTGAAGCTGCTATCAGTCTACAGAGACTCTGCCCTGCATTAACCTGATGTCTGCATCATGTGTTAACCATACCAGGTAACAGTAAAGTTTAAGAGCGTGGGGGGTTACGGTTGAGACATTTTTTTTATAATTAAGTCTAGACTTCTATATTTTTCGTCACACAAATCATCAGAGCAGCTTTTCTAATGGTGCTCTCACTTTTTGAACACATTTCTCTGTTGTATCTAGCAAAATCTTTTAATTCTAATCATACACTTTAAAGAGTTCTCTGTTTGGGAAATCTGTGTTGTGTGGATTTTGTATCGTTCGTCAGCCGTGCACTCGGCCTTCCTACTAATGTTTTTTTTTTACATCCTTGTTCTTGTAGATTATAAACAGGCAGAAGATACTTCTGTGAGGGCTTCTGCTGTCCTGGGCTCCCATTCCACTCCTTGAAGTGGACATATGTGGATAACAACATGGGGAGAGACAGACATATTGACAGTCTCCTTCTTTCCAGTTAGCTCGTGTTTTCTGCCCTTAAATCCTTTTTTATTTTAACATTAAATGTCGGATTCCCTGCTCGCATATCTGCTGAAATTTGAAACTGCAAAAGTCATCAATGCGCTTTAGCAGCCAAGGTCTCACAACAAACCAAACAAGGAAAAAAATCGATCATTTTTTGTTAGTCTTCTTTAGGTAATCACGCACCTAAACGAAAGACAATAAATCAGTTTTAAGATTTTTTTTTTTTAGATTCTCATTGCTCCTAGGGTATTATTTCTGGTATGTATCTCTCTGCACTTCATTGCTTGGCTTTACTCGCAAGAAAGTGTCACTCTAAGGGCCAGATGTAGGTCGCCAAATACCGGTTGGTAACGGCCGATTTCGGCCGTTACCGACCGGTATTTGGAGTTTGAGATGTAGGGGGCCTAAATTTACAGAATCGGTAAAGTTACAGATTCGGTATATTTACCGATTTGGTAAAATACCGAATCGGTAAATTTACCGAATCTGTAAATCCAGATGTAGGTGGCACTGAAAACTTTGAAAACAGTGCCACAGGCCCTTAGGAATTCGTTATTTACCACCAAATAATACTTGGTGGTAAATAATGAATTTCTGTGTACATGCACACCGGTGCCATGTGGCACACATACATGTCCTAAGGGCATGTATGTGTGTCACATTGCACACAAGCCAGAATCAGGGGTGCAACAGGGTGTCAAAGTGACACCCTGTCCCCCTTGTAAATTCGGTAATTTTACCGAATCGGTATTTACCGATTCGGTAATTGACATTGATTCCTATGGGCCTCAAGGCCCATAGGAATGGATGGCAATTACCGAATCGGTAAATACCGATTCGGTAATTACCGAATCTTACCGATTCGGTAATTGAATTGGTAAAACTACCTACATCCCGATTGCCAGTACTTAAATACCGAATCGGTATGATTCGGTATTTAAGAATCGGTAATCGGGGATTACCTACATCTGGCCCTAAGTGTCATACATTTGGCAGTTGAATGTCACTCATAAGTGCACTGGAAGCATGAAAATGTCAGACATAAGCAATCTGAAAACTTGGCAGCTATGTATATATATATATATATATATATATATATATATATATATATATATATATATATATATATATATTTCCCTCCTCTTCATTGCTTGATTTTGCTTGCATGAAAGTGTCACTCATAGTCGTTTAATGTCACTCATAATTACAATTAAAATATGAAAATGTCACACATTAGCAATCTGAAACCTTGGCAGCTTTGTGTGGATATTTTAAAAAGTGAAACACCCTTACAAATTTTGATTCTCCCTAAATCTACACTCATCTCAGGTCAATCTCTGCCAAATTTGATACGTAGAACAAGAAGTGGATGGGCCATCTGGCAACGAAATGTGGTGCCAGTCCATTGGATGAGTCACAAATTATGGAAACTATATTGTGTTTTGATTATTGGAAATAAGACTTTGCATGTTACGGGTCATTATGACATTGTCAATGCTAAAAGTCACCATATTTGATTTACATTCCAATACACCTCAGTTCAGAGATGTTTTCCATTTAAATGCCAGTGTTGGTGTGTTATGGTTTCTGTGGTGTTGATGACCATAAATTGGTTAGGTGGGTGTTTTTTAGTCTTAATATCTCAACCATAATGTCTATGAACATATAGTTTTAAGTGGACGTCTGTTTTTAATGTATTTGTTAGTTATTAGAAAGCTGACGAACATGGTCTAGTTGTTCATTGTCACATTTTAATTTCTGAATGTACTATTTATATCGTTATCGTAGTGTTTCATTCATGAACCAGGTCTAGAGGTTTGCCATCCACAAATGATCATGCTTAGTATGTGGTCATAGTTCATGAACCACTAATTCCCTATTTGTGAAACATTTTTAGTTTGGCCCACCGTTCATGAAATTTTTTTGACTCCAGATGTCATGAGGCTATGTTCATGATTTGTAACTTCTTTATGAATTAAAACATTTTCCAGGACTAAGGACCTTCTCCAGACCTGTCAGATATACAATTTTCCTCTTTGGGCAACCTGTGGCCAGCATGCAACTTCATGTTTTTTTTAACTAATTTGCAGTACATAATTTGTCAACAGTGGGTCCGTTGGGGCGTTGCCCCACTAGCCATGGACGACCGTCACGCTAACATTCAGGCAGGAAAAGGATTCCTATTCCTAGGATTCATCAAAATAATAAAAATCATTTTCGAGTCTAATCTGAGGGTGAGCGGCGCGCACTGTCTGCGGCAATCATGAGCTTCGGGACAAGCCCGACATCGCGGAAGGTGTGTGGGCGGGGCTGCTGCAGTGATTGACAGTGCAGCACAAACAGCGCTAGCTGCAGTGTGCGCATGGCAAATTTTGGGCTGTGTATTTTTATTACTGGCCCGCACATGCCCACACTACAGTTTCTTCCCTCCTCCCTCCCCTATTGCGAATCACAGTGCGAGGGACCCGGGTCTGATAATGGCCAGGCAGTAACCCTGCTCTTAGCCAATCCTGGTGCAGTGGTGCTGCTAATGCAGCGCCAGGATTGTCTGAGAGCAGTCACTGCTCAGCCAGGCACCCTGCTGGATCGTGCCGCATGATGGTGGTGGCACGCACTTGTAGGTCCAATCACACTGTGGCTTATGCGAGCCATGCAGTGGTGATTGGCCATTTCTCTGCGCTGTCATCACGTCGACACCACGTCTGGCGCACTGTGCCACCCCCCACATGAGTAGTGAGAGTCACTCAGTTACGAGACTAGAGTTGTGGTCTCGAGAACTCGTGCCACCAGGTGTCGTGTCACTCGTGTGTGTCAGAGTCTTCTTCAATCTCTCTGTGTTGTTGATGATCATGAGTCAGGGAGTTAGTGACTACGTACGTTTTTATTTTTCAGTTGTTAACTGTACTGTACACAGTCAGGTCTCTCAGTTCTGTTCTTATTTTATTGTTTCGAACGCCGCTGGCGCATGATTGTTTCTTCTTCATACCTATGCCTTCCTCTGATAAGACCAAAACGAGCACCACTATTGCCAATTATTTGTATTGGGGTCTACGATGACCACTCGACCTACTGAACTAAACAGTAACTCTCAGGACACTTTTTTTGTCCAGAATCAATCAAATGACTTTAATCAAATTATTTTGTTGACACATTATTAGAAAAGTTCACATTAATTGGAAAAAACATATTTCACTCCACGTAAAACTTACAACAACAATTCTCTCATTCTCAATCTCTCATTCACTCACTCATACAAACTATCCTACACAAAAGAAACTTTACATCAGTTAATACAGGGTCATTATTTACAATTCAATTAACAAAACAGCATCGGAAATTATTTTTTCAATGTTAAGCAACGGTTAAATTTTTGCACAACAATCCTAATGCTGTATGAGGAAGGTCTACGCGTTTCGATAACCCCTAGTTTAGGGGAAATCTCATCAGGACCATGTACGTGAAAAAATAATTTCCGATGCTGTTTTGTTTTGTTAATTGAATTGTAAATAATGACCCTGTATTAACTGATGTAAAGTTTCTTTTGTGTAGGATAGTTTGTATGAGTGAGTGAATGAGAGATTGAGAATGAGAGAATTGTTGTAAGTTTTACGTGGAGTGAAATATGTTTTTTCCAATTAATGTGAACTTTTCTAATAATGTGTCAACAAAATAATTTGATTAAAGTCATTTGATTTGATTCTGGACAAAAAAAGTGTCCTGAGAGTTACTGTTTAGTTCAGTAGGTCGAGTGGTCATCCTAGACCCCAATACAAATAATTGGCAATAGTGGTGCTCGTTTTGGTTTTTGTGATTATTAGTGAGGCTTGTCCTTATTGCCCGTGAGCCCAGACCCAGTTTTGGTTACGGTTCCTCTGATAAGAAGCACAGGCAAGGACATTAGGTGTGACTTTCTGTATTAATAGCTCCATTTTTTGTGTAGTGCCAGCATGGAGAATGGGCAAGAAGGCGCGCAATGTTGTGTAGTTGTAAGAGTGGGTGTGGCTCTGCTCAAGCTGCCGAAATAGCGGTGTGAAATACCGAGTGTCATTACATTTAGTACCCATTTATAGCGCCACAAAACGACATAACTGCAGTGGCAAACGCTATATACAAATGTACCATTTTAACGTGCATGTTAGAACTTACAAGGTAAACTTGCATTGCGCATGTCTGGCATTGCTCTCCACTGATTGTAAAATGTTAACAAGATAGCGCTGTTCACGTACTCTTGCGTTGCTAGGCCATAGTATAAAAACAGGTGCAATAAACATTTCCCTCTGACTTCATGCTTAGCGCCTCCGGCTCACAACGAGCATGTATTATTTGTAACAGAGCTCCCTTTCCGTAACCTCTGAAGGAATGCACTTGAATTACTTCTCGCGGATTTCAATCATTAGCCTGTTATGTCCGTGCTGGGTCTGTTTAAAAAAAATACAGGCTTTTTAAACCACGCACAAAGCACGGACCCTCTTTACTTATGGAACAAGGTTGGAGCGTTGGCTCAACACCCTATGATCTGGGCATGACACAATCTCCCCGTGTCTAAAAATAACATGAAGGTGTCCTTGTGTAATATAACTGGGGTTCATGTACAGCGCTGTAATACCTTTAGGTCGAGTTGCGCTACATAAAACTAGGAAAAAAGTGGTTTATGGGACACTCTTGACTGCTTGGCTCCAAGACCCGTAATACTTAGCACAGCGCCTAGAAATGGCTAGAACTCTATAGCGCTATTTACGTAAGTGTTGCACACCCATCCCTCCCGCCAGTCTCCAAACAGCGCATATTAAAGCAAGTAGACCTTTGTTTTGAATTACAAATGGGTCCTGTCGCAGCGCTGGCGCCCATTGCAAAATACACACCGACACTGAGGTAAGGAATGTACGTCTTACTTTATTCCCTGCCAGCCTCACACTGACTTACAGACTAAAACTCCTTCCTGTATCTCACTTCCTCTTCCTGCTGCCTGTCCTGTCTCACACAGGAAGTCAGGCAGGACGACACTACATCTCCCCTGTTTTGCAGAGTCTCACTTCTTCTATATCTCCTCGACCAGACGTCGGGGTTTCCTGATCAGACGTTGCGGTCGTTCTCTGTGTCTCGGCAGGGGACTGTGGGGACTGTGGTGATTTGTGGTTTCCACCATTCGCGCGGGGCTATGATGGTTTGGGTCACTGTTGTCACTCTGATTGGAAGAGTCACTTGAGAGCGGATTTGGCACGGTCTCGTGGCCGCCGTGTCGGTTGCATTTCCTGAAGTGTGAGATGTTTCTTGTCACTTGTTTGTGGTCAGCTTTGGCTGTGACCATGGTTCCTTTCTTCTTGGTGACTTGCATGGGAATGTCGAGGTATCGACTGTCTGCCTTGGATCGCCGATCACTTCGCACTATCACCCAGTCTCCTTCTTGTATGTTGGAGTCTTTGGCATGTCTGCGTTGATCAGCATATGTCTTCATTCGGTGCTTCTGGGTGTGATCAATGTCCACAAGGGTGTTGTGATCGACCGTGACTGTCCTTTGTTGCGGATTTTCACTTAGCATGGGCAGTCTTGTCCTGGGTGTCCTTCCTAGCATTACAGTTGCTGGGCACTGAGCTGTGGTGTTGTGCGGCGTATTCCGGTACGCTCTGAGTACTTCATTTAATGTCTGCTGAACGACTCGGTGAGTCAGTTCTGCCTGCTGGATTGCTCTTTTTAGTGTCCCCATAAACCGCTCCACCATGCCATTTGCCTGTGGCCATAGCGGAGTGATTTTTTGGTGCTTGAAGTTTAGGTGGGTTGCAAAGTTCGTGAATTCATGACCGTTGAAAGGAGGTCCATTGTCTGTTTTTACTCGCAGTGGGATGCCCCAGGCTGCAAATATCTCATCAAGCACTGGGATCACGGTCGTTGCTCTAGTTGATGATATCAGTTGTGCGAATGGGAAGCGGGAGTATTCATCCATGGCAACAATGATATACTGTCCTGATTGTAGTGGGCCGGAGAAGTCGACCGCAATCTGTTGCCATACTCCGTCTGGTAATTCTGACATTTGTAACGGTGCCTGGGGTTCTTCCTTGCTGACTACTTGACATGTGATGCAGTCCTTCAGGGTTGTCTCGACCATGTGGTCAAGGGTGGGGAACCAGACTCGTTCTCTCAGAGCTTTCTTGGTTGCATTGATGCCTCTGTGTCCTTCATGTGCCAGGTTGATGACCCCTTGGCGTAATTTGAGAGGAATCACAATCCTCCCCCCTCTCAAAAGGAGACCATTGTCACTGATGGAGAGTTCTTCACGCACTCGTTGGAATGCGGCTAGGTCTTGTCGGAGGTGAGCTGACTCGGAGGATGACTGCTTCACGTCTCTCCATGAGTTGGAGCGAATGCGGGTCATCACTGCTTGGACGAGGGGGTCAAGTGCGGACGCCTCCTGGATGGCTTCGACAGGAACAGTGGGAGGACACGCAGCGTCAACAACAAAGTGAAGATATTCATCAGCCACAGAAAGAGCAGAGCGGGCACCCGCCAGCGGGTGTCGTGACATGAAATCAGCCGGGTTTTCAGCTTTCCCAGGTTTATGGATGATGGAGAAGACGTAGTCTTGGAGGCGCAAGCCCCACCGTTCAATGCGTGGAGGCATTTTCGCATTGGGGTTGCCAAAGATTGTAATGAGCGCCTGATGATCCGTGATGATCGTAAAATGTTTGCCATAAACAAAAAGGTGGAAGTGTTCGCACGCCCATACCACAGCTAGGCTTTCCTTCTCCGGCTGGGAGTATGCTTTTTCTGTATCCGTCAGACTACGGCTTGCGTAAGCGATGATGTGTCGTTGGTCTGAGTCTTCGCGGTATTGGGCCAGAATGGCACCCAGGCCCACTGGACTGGCATCCACTGTGATCTCAGTTTTCTTCTTCGTGTCGAAGTACGCCAGATTGATAGCTGACCCCACGGCATGTTTGATGACGGAGAATGCATGTTGACACGCTTCTGACCAGTCGAATGGCTGACCTTGGCGAGTGAGTTCTCGCAGTGGGTAGCTGATTGTGGCGTAGTCGCGGATGTACCTCGCGCAGTAGCTCGCCATGCCGAGGAAAGAACGTAGGTCAGTGACATCTCTGGGTTTCTGAGTGTCGGCCAGGGCTGCCACCTTCTCAGGGTCTGGTCTCATGCCCTCCTTCGAGAAGATGTGTCCGTAGAATTTTAAGGTGTCTTTATGAAATTCACACTTGCTGGCATTAAGTGTTAGGTTTGCCGTCATCAGTGCATGGCAGACTCTGTCCAGGGCTGTGTCGTGTTCTGTTCTGTCCTTCCCAAATACCAGCAGATCGTCACTATAGTTGAAGGCATTTGGGATGCCTTGGATGACTCGTCTGATGGCTTCCTGGAAGATCTCGGCAGCCGAGGATATGCCAAAGTTCAGGCGTTTGTAACGAAATAGGCCTTGGTGCGTGGTAAAAGTCGTGATATATCTTGACTTGTCGTGGAGCTCCAGCTGGTGATAGCCTTTATTGAGGTCGAGCTTGGAGAATACTGTGGCGCCATTCAACTTGGTGATCATGTCACTGATATGCGGCCCAGGATGGCGTTCCCGCTCGATGGCAGTGTTGGGCGCGCGCTTGTCGACGCACAGCCTGACCTTGTTGTCTTCTCCTCGTTTTGGAACTACTACAACTGGCGATACCCACGGGGTGGGACCCGTCGTGCGTTCTATGATGTCTGTTCGAAGGAGGTCTTGGAGCTCGTCATCAACGGCCTTTTGTAGATGGAATGGCACCTTCCTGTGGTGTTGGGCAACCGGTGTCACGGTTTCGTTGATGTGAAGCTTTACTTTGAAGTGGTTGAGCTTCCCGAGTCCTTTGAATAAGTTGGGAAATTTCGCAACGATGTCGGGAGTGTCCTCCGTCATGTAGAGGAGTTCTACGAGTTTGAGTCTTTCAGCAGTGGGGAGACTGAGGAGACAGTCTGCCAGATCTGGTCCCTCCACTACATGAATGTAGGCATCAATTGTCCGGTCCTTGAACTTGAGAGTGGTGCGGAAACGGCCTAGACAAGGCAGTGGCTTGCGTGACATCCACGTGAAGACACGAACAGCAGCTGGTTCCAGTTTGGGCTTGTGTTTCATGTTTTGATGTTCTAGAGCACAGATGTAGTTTAAGGATGCTCCAGAGTCCAAAACAAATTTAGCTGGGTGGTCGCCTATCAGGATGTCGAGCTTTGGATATCGCTTCAGTCGATCCGGGTCGGCAACCATGCATATGTACTCATCACGATCCGGGGTTGTTACCATGCATATGTATTCATCACTGTCTTGTGATGTGGGGGTGCGCGATGGTGACTCACTGGATGTGTCTCTGCGTGACCAATAGGAGTCCGTCACATGACGTCTTGAGCGATGGCTACTTCCGGAACGACCTCTTGACTGATGCGAGTATGCTGACTGGACGCTGGAATTGGACGAGCTGGAGGACCTGCGTCCCTTGTCTTTTATGGCTTGGGCGTGGTGGCGTGACTCATGCCCTTTGGTTGAAGATCTGTGACTTGGTTGCTTGGCTTGGCATGCAATCTCGAAGTGATTGTCTCTCCCACAGCGGTGGCATCGTTGCCCGATGGCTGGGCACTGTCCTGAGTGTGGGTAGTCCTGCCCGCATCTATAACAGGTAGGCGAGGCTTTTGTGGGCCTCGTGTGTCGCGAGCTTCGACGTGATGGCTGAGACCTGTGGGACTTGGAAGTGGGCTTGGTGGACTTGGAGGACCTGTGTGCCTGAATACGCAAAGCATGGTCTTTGTGATCCGATGATTTCTGTGTCCCCATCCGTTTCGCGTAGTCCTCCGCCTGGTCGTTAATTCTTGTCAGTTCCTCGATTTCATCTAGTGTGTATGGTTTTTTTAGGAGTCTCCGGCGCAAGGTTTCAGATGAGCAGCCGTCGATGATGCGGAGCCTCAAGGCGTCTTCCGTTTTAAAGTTGTCAAAATCGCAGTATCGTGCGAGTCTACGTATGCGCATGATGAAGTCACTCATACATTCATCTTTCTCCTGCGTGGCAAGGTTGAAGGTATGGCGCTCATAATCTACATTGCGTTTGTGGAGAAAGCGTCTGTCAAGTGCAGCTTTGGTTTCATCATAGGTGGCTGTTGCAGCATTAGGCAGTTCTTTGATGATTTGTGCAATGTCCGGACCAATCAGATTTCTCAGAGCCACAAGTTTTTGCTTGTTATCTTGTACTAGGGATCCGACCATGTAGTCCTCAAAATCTTCACTCCATGTTTTCCACGATGGGCCCATGCTGTTGCCTGGCGTCAGTGGTAAAGGCTGCGGTTGGCGCATGAAGGAGGCTCCCACAGGGTTGTTCGCCATTGCAGGTACCGTGGCTGGGGGAGCAGGGCCTCTTGTGCTGGGAGCTGGGCTTCCTGTACTAGGAGCTGGGCTTCCTGAACTCGCTGTGCTTGATGCACTTGATGCTGTGGTGGCAGTGCCCGAGGAGCTATCAGGGCCCGGGTTGGACATCTGCACTTAGCTGGCTCTGAAAAGCTGTAAAGAGCGTTGTCTAGTGCTTATTTTGCAGAGTATTAGCAGCATGCAGTGTTTATTTGTCACAAATCAGCTCCTTGAGCCTTCATGTTTCGTGGTTGACCTTTTATCTTGTCAATGTTCTTATTTTACGAGTGGCGCCTGACTTTAAGATGGCCGCCATGGAGAGAGCGCAGGTTCATTGAAGGGCGGGCGCCTGACTTCAAAATGGCCGCCGCGCGGGACAGTAGACCTCGTGTCTCTGAGACTTGCAGACAGCGCGTGAGGGAAGCGGCAGGGTTTGGACTCACCCTCGCTCCTCGCGCTGCATTCCGTGCTGGCTCTTCTCTCCTTGCCTGCTTCTGGGGTCGGGCGCTGTCTTCCGGCGCTGCGCACTCGGCTGCGTCCTCTGGGCACGTGGGGGCCGCGCTCTGGCATACGCGCCTACCTCCTGGTGCAGCAGTCGGGTGCTTGGGGTGTCGTTCGCGCACCCGTGCTCTGGTCCTTTCGCGCCTCTCTTCCCCAGGCAATAGCGGCAAGCGTCTCTCGCCGGCAGCAGGCAGGTGGCGTCTCTCGCCGGCAGCAGTCAGGAATTCTCTGGCTTCGGCGGTTTTCTCCGCTGCAGGGTTCGGTGGTTGGCCACGTCAGGTGGCTGGGCAATGCTGCGTGTGGGCTTTACAAGTATCCCACCCTCGTCGCCATTGTCGCAGCGCTGGCGCCCATTGCAAAATACACACCGACACTGAGGTAAGGAATGTACGTCTTACTTTATTCCCTGCCAGCCTCACACTGACTTACAGACTAAAACTCCTTCCTGTATCTCACTTCCTCTTCCTGCTGCCTGTCCTGTCTCACACAGGAAGTCAGGCAGGACGACACTACAGGTCCTACCTCTTTTCTCAAACCTGCGGCCTGTCCTTAGGCTGACTATCCTTAGCGCTAGTGATGCCCCAGGCCCAGCTCTCTGGGCATAGAAACCACAGGTCGCGTGCATCTCGCTGCCTCCTGAGCTTAGAAGGCTGTAGCAACGCCGCATTGTGCAGCTAGTGACTATCGCCACATCACCTTTGCTCTAAGCTGAAAATTAAATGGCAAAATGTGCATTCTGTTTGACGATTTGAAGAGATTTAAATGCAGAAAGAGGTAGCATGGAGTGGGTGTGATTCGGAGGTGATACTGACTCGCCCTGAAATGAAAAATATAAAGCATGTATTGTTGCTTTTCATGTTTCTAGAGATGTGGAGGCTTGAGGCACGTACTCTGCATTGTCCAAAGAGAGAAATTCGTGTGCAGCTAATTGTGAACAGTACATGTGCAACCACCATCTGCGTTTGATTTGCGTGTACTGTATCTTCAAGTGAAGTAATACATTGGGCTTCTTGTGGGAGGATGAGTGTGCTCTAATAACAAACCACTCAGATCTAGTTGAAATTATCCCCACCCCCCAATCTTTGCAACAATGACAGTACCCCCAGAACAGCCTGAAAAAATTTAGTGTACTGCAAAGCAACACTTGCACGTTCACTTTAGCGAGAAGGCAGCAGGGCCAGGAAGCTGCTACTCTTTTACACAGTTTGAGTGGCACAGAGCAATGCCACACTTTCAAATCAGTGTACAGGAAACATTTTAAAGAAGCTTATTCCGTGCTTTGCTTGGCTTACAGTAACCAAGGAGTATAATTTATCACCTTAAAATAAATGGCACATGCTTTTTTGGGTTTTTACAATGTGCTTAATGCATGTGTGGATTGTCTATGAATGTTCCTAATTTTGTCTGAAAATGTAATGAAGAAACAGGATGGGGAACTCATTTTCTGTGTTTCTCTTTGTTAAGTGGGGAAACTGAGATTAGAATGTTAATGCATTTTAGTTTCAGCAGGACTTCACCTATGAACATAGCCTCTGTGGCGGGCTCTGTGTGTTTGCAGCTCTAGTCTCTGTGCTTCTCAAACTTGCATGAAAATGCACCATTTACCCATTCTTGTTTCAAAATTTTCTCGGTCGAGAACCCCCCGAACCACCCTTAAGATTTTCAAGCTCACTCGCCATGGTGCACTCGGACAGAAAGTTTACGCCTCACCACTTTCAAATGTCACCAGCCGCCACTGTAAAAGAGCACATGTTTTACTCAGTGCTAGGTATGAATTCAGGGTGGGTCAGGACATACATTAAAAGGGGTTCATTTGGGGAATTTAGTGTGCAAATTCCCTTTTTTTTTTTTTTTTTAAACACTTTATTTGCGACTGCATGTTATATCACATTACACAGCGAGGTATCTCCAACGGTGTGCAGTCTTTTCCTCTTTACTCCCCCACCAGATAACTTCTAACTTAAAAACCAATGGCATATCATGGTACATCTAAGAGATGTCTAGTATTACCCGATCTTAGTGCAAATTCCCTTCAATCTCACAGATTGATGCAGAATTCTCAAAATGTACATATTCATTTCTTTTGCCCACAATAAGTGAATAAAAGATATGCAGACAGTAAATGACTTATTCATAAAGGGTGTGTGTGTGTGTCTGTTTGTGTGTGGGTGCCTGTGTGTTTGTACCTCCTGCTGCACACAGGGAGCTAGCACTTGGGGATGGCTTGCATAGTTAGAGACTGGTCCCACAGGCATTGCCAGCACCTTTTTGTACCTATCACTTATTAACAGTTGAACCACTATCCCACTTCATTATAGGCCAGTTGCAGGGCAGTTACAATTAAAGATGCAAGGACGAGAGCGGTCGCTCCTGCCCCTTCACTGCCTCTGAGTTGTTACGTAGCTGCAATTGTTGAAGTATGTTCATGTGTGCAATTTTGAGTAATAAGTAATTAGTGTGTATTAATGATTTTATAGTGAATATAGCCATAACTGGTGAATTCATGATATTGCACTTGAAAGAAATTAATCGAAATGTTTAGAAGTTTGATTAATCATGTAGTTTAATTATGCCACTTTTTATAATGACATCACTTCTATCAAAAATGCAGTTTCTAGTGTTTTGTTCGTTCTGCTCCTGTGAATCCCCCTCCCACTCAATGTCTCCCCTGCTGGTCTTCTCTCCTCACAGTTTCCGCAGAGTACAGTATAACATGATGTTGCTGATTATTTCCATTAGAAAGCATGTATAGTGAATGAAACTTTGCATCATGTTCCTGATGTAACTTTTTGAAGGACACTTCCGCTGGAATTCTGATGCTGGCTTGCTAACACATTAGTGTATTTGTCTTTGTTTGGGAATTATTTATATTTTGTTTTGCATTGCCCGATTGCTTTTGCTGTGGAAGGTAATAGAAGATTCTTAATTATTCTTACAATTGGGTTAGTGTTCCAAACCTTTCTAATGACACCGATTTGCTCAGTATGTTTCACTACTCATGTTATGCTGAATCTGCAGTTTTGCTCTTTGTTTATGTTTTAAGTGTGTATAAAACTCCTAGTTTTCTGTTGAAGGGAGAGACTTCTTTTTTCCTCACTGAACTCCATCCTTTTCGACAGACGTTTATCATTTCCCCCACCAAACCCTGTTCGATTATTGAGAGATGTCTTTTCCACATTAGAAATGCTGTCCGTGTTTATTAGGAACCTGGAGTTTGTAGACCTTTTGAATGATTTCTAATTTCCTTTTTTTTAAGTTTATAGAGCTTTATTGCAATTTGTAAACATAGTAAAACATCAATACAGAGTAAATGAATTACAATGAAAAAACAAACCGTATTATATCATTATACTTTCAAAATGAGTCCCATAACTGGGAAATAAAACTATACTAAGCAAAAAGAGCTTTTTAAATTTTAATAGGAGAAAGAAGAGAGTAAGAAAAAGAATGATGATTTCTGATTTGACTTTGTATTTGAGCGTTAATAGCATGTAATGCATTATTCGGTACTGCCTATTCTAAATGTTCTGTAATAAAACTTTAATTTTTATCGACTTAGAACTCACTTCTTGAGCGATCCTAGTCACTATTTAGATTTACTCTGCTAAATTATTGGGCCTGATGTCGTAGATGGTGGTGCCTCCAATCACTAGATCAAGGGTGTTGGAGCCGAATCACCAAAGGTAAATTTTGCGCTGGTCAAAACATTGGGGTTCAGTACATTTTTTTAGGTTCAGGCTCTCACACATGCATGCACTTAGCTATTGTGAACATGATGACCTGTGTGTTGTGGGATTGAGACGCAAGTCTGCAATGTGCATTGTGCTTATTCCAGGCCTACACCCAGCTCAATGTGAGTGTCAGCCTTGGTCTCGACCTTTATACTTGGATGCTAAACCCGTGCCTGGACATTTACTGTAATTTCCATTTAAATGAATGGGCACTCCATGACGAGTTACCCTTCTCATTAGCATCAAAGTGGTTAAGCACATGAATACGGTTCTTAAACATTTTACCAGAATGTGGGTCATGACATAAAAATAACGTACTCAGGTTAGTGTCAGAATTTCCACTAGTCCATGTTATATGGGAGGCTAACAGTACCTTTCCACCAGCTATATTTTTCATGCTCACTGAGTATAGTTTAAGTGTGCAAGTGCAGCAGTAAGTTTGTGAGAGAGTGCACATGTTCTGCAATCTGAATATATGTTTTAACATTACTGCAAAATTACATCACACACAGACTGAATGGTACTTAGAGCACTGGTGTGCATCCCAACTGGAGAAGCCGTCAGTACGGCTAATCGGAAGTTGTTTACCCACTACATTCACATTGTACATTGGCCTTACAGCTATGGACCTCCGATAAATCATTTGAGCTTCAAGCAGATGGAGGAAATGTGGGCAAGTTAGTATAATTCCACTTACAGGAGGAACTGACTTCACATCAAAAAAAGAGCTGAAATGCTGGAAATGTATAACTAGTTTGTTTTCCTTTTAGTCCCAGACAGAAAATTGTGTGGCTTTTATTTATCTTGTGTTATTCAAACACTGGGTGTGTCAGGCATGCTAATAAATAATAATTTCTTATCATAAATATTGAAATCATATTATTTCATTTTATACTTTAAAAGATGGATTTTAGCCACACAATGTAATGTCATAGTTGGTATTACTTTATTGTGGGATTGCTAGTCGCTCTTTGTGTAGATTTTGAGCCTTACCTAAAATAAATGTTATGAGTAAATCTCAGTTGCGTTTGATCTACAGGTAACCTACCAGTCAAAAAATCCTCATCTGATGTTACAATCCCTTTGGAACCGTCCCCTCAGCCTCCCATGCTACATCCGGTAACACTACTCCCTGGAGCACCACAGCAGCCAGTAAGTTCTTCTTACAGTTCTTGAAAAGGATTTGTGTTTAAGTTGTTTTCTAAAAGGCTATCTTCTGTGTCTAGGCATTATCAATTTGCAAAGATATCTCAAGCTATGGAGGCACAAAACGCACTACAAACAGAACTAGTGGTACAACTTTAGCCTTATCGAAGGTGAGGACCTTTAACAATGGAGCGGGCCTTTAATGGCAGGTGTAGCTGGCTAGGGCAGTCTATAATGCGATTAGAACATTCTACTCAATGAGGATAGAATGTCCTAATTTAAAAAACGAATGCCTATCGAAGCCCTTAGTAGTTAAAATCACTCTGCAGCTCTGAAATGTTTGTTTCACAGCTTTTGCTGTGATTGTTCAACAGATAACAGCCGCACTCGGGCTCACAGCTGTTAGCCGTTGGACATTCACAGCAACCGCTGTGAAAGGAGGTTGAAGTCAGCCCCTGGTTCTCCCTGGGTTCGGCTTAACTACTTTGCCTGTTTAATTGCACCAAGGAGACTGAGGAGCATTACCCCTCCCTCATTTCGAGGCTCCAGTGACACTGAGCTGTGGGAGATGGGGGAGCAAGGTTCCTGTGTACCCCGCTACACAGGCTCTGCCTTTAGCTTTCCCCTGTCTAATCCTTATATTTTAGAGAGACACCGGGGTTGTGGATTAGGACACTCTAATGTTGAGAGCAGCAGGCCTATACCAGTTGTATAGGCCACTGCTGCTCCATTGTCTAAGCTGAAGCTCTCAACATATCAATGTTCTAATTTACAGTAAATCCTTAGCTGTATTTGACTCCCAAATAAATAGTTTCTTATGGTTTCATTTGAACATGTTTGTATTTCTTGTAGTCTTTTCCCGTCTTTATCTGTTATGTTGAAGTGGACACTGCCCAGACGCTGGGAGGGTGTCTGCTCTTACTGGTGTATTCTTGTCTTGCTCAGTCAGAACCTAGGAGAGGGTTGGAGATGCTATAAGGCTCCCTAAGGTCTGTATAGGTTAACACTGCGATAAAGGGTAGTAGGAAAGATTTCTTGACCTCTCCTCTGAACTGCAGGTATTTCATGAGGGTTGTTTGTGATTTCTTAGAAAAACGATTTAATGGAACACCATCACTGAGAAACCATTTCATCTAAACGGTTTAACAGAGATTTTCAGGAGGGATGGCATTTACCATTTCATAGAAACCATTACTAGAATGTTATGTTTTCTTCGAAGTTGGCTGTGTATATGTATTTTGTAATGTGCAAATGAAATGGTTGCAGGTATTACTTTCAGAATTTTTTTTTAAGGTAAATGTTTTGATCCCTTATGTCAGGTAACATTATTTCAGATTTATATCGGGTACATTGTCAAACAATAACTCTGAAAGCTTTTGGAAAATTTGCTGAACCCTCACCACCCCTAAACACCATCCAATCTGCCCCCTTAAAATGCCTCCCAATGCATAGATGACATCGATCCCTGACCTTAAATTCCGCCGATCTCTGAACTCTAAAAGCCCTTTTACTCTACCCATCCCTGAACCTAAACTCCACCCTTAAAGCCCTTTCTACTCCTTAACTATACCCTTCTCTTAACCTAAAACCTCTTCACTACCCCTAAACTTCATCCATTCCTGAACCATAAAAACCCCTTTTGATACCTAGACCCATCCATCCATGGTCCCTTAAAAACCTGCACCACCCATTAACTCAATTCATCCCTGGACCCTAAACAAAACCTTCACCACTCCTGAAAACCACCCATTCATGACCCTTAACCACCCCTAAACTCCCCCCATCAATGAATCCTAAAAACCCTTTCTACATGTAAATTCCACCTATCCCCAAATCTTTAAAACCTCACACCACCCTAATCTCCACCTATACCCTAACACCCTTTGACTCTACCTATTGCTGAAAGTTAAAAAACACCAGTCCTAAACTCCACCCATCCATAAAACCTAAAAAAAACTCAATACCTCTGCACGCCACCCATCCCTGAACCCTAAAAAACCCTCACCACTCTTAAATTCCACCCATGCCTGATAATCTTATCGCCCCTAAACATCACCCATCCCTGAACTAAAAAATAACCCTCACTACCCCCTAATATTCACCCAAGTTTGTGATTTAGGATGTTTCTTTGAAATAATTTTTCTTTTAAATTGTTTCGTTTAATTTTCGATGTATTTGTCTTTGCTTAAAATTGGTTTTCCATGATGTGGTTTCCTCCAATGTTTTCGTTTTCCATGAATTCACATACATCAATTTTCATGAATGTCACTAAAGTAAGTAGAATATTGCCTTGTGATCTTCTTCTTTAACAATTGGGTCTTTACTTTTGAAAAACATGACCTTTTTTTTCACCCCTCGACTCCTCCCAAGCTGTTGGCCCTCAAGTCATATAAGACGTGCAGACGACCGATATCTGTCACTGATAACTATCTATGATTTTTATTATTTTTAGGCACACTTTACAGTTTTCTGTCCTGTTCTTTCTTAAACAATAAAAGCATCAATAAATATCAGTATTTTCATATGCCATATGACTGTTTTCTCTTCTAGCGCTCTTGTTTCTTTTGCATATATACACTTTCTACTGCAGATGAGCCACAATGAATACTGTAATTTGGTAAATGTAAACATGTGAATAATACGCCATGTTGATATTGGATGCCTTATGAAGACTGTACAGGCCACAATGGATTCATTACTCTACTTGTGAGTAACATTTTCTTTTCTTCTCAATAGCCAAAAGCCAGGTCTGGGATTAGTAAACCGTATAATGTAGTTCAGATCAAAACGAAGAATGCCCAGGAAGCGGAAGAAACTATACGATGGCTTATGGAGGCAAAAAGTGGTGAGCTCTCTGTTAATAGTAGGGCACTTTAAGGCATGTTTAATTTTTTCCACCTTTGCTGACACTGGATACAACTCAGTTCTGTCTCTCGGCCTTTGGGAGTTTGCATGTGTTTTATAAAAGAAAGTATTTTGAGATCTTGGTACCCTGCAGGTTTCTGGTGGAAACACAAAGCAGCTGTACTCGGGATGAGTGCCTGGCTTTTCTTCCTGATATCACACACAAAAACTTAGGATGTATGATTTTGCAAGATAAATTAAAGGCTTTGGTTACGAGTTCCCCGAAGGAGAGTCTGCTTTTTATTGCCACAGATAAAATCTGAAATCCAAGGGATTGAAATTTTACTTCTGCAATAAATTGCACCTATTATTATCCCCTAACATTGGAAAATAACATAAGGATTTTGATACTCTCTACATGTCTAGATATTTACTGTGCCTTTTTCACCTACTAATTTCTATCGGGATTTTCCTGCTGAATTTAACAGGGGAAAATCTGGGGGGGTGAATTCCATGGTACCCGGCAATTGCTGGGTTCAGTAAACTCTACGCAGCTCTGAATTCTTATCATTGCGCAAAGCAAGTATGCACTTGGGTCACAATTTTCCAGCCCAGTTGTAATGTGTGTTAATTTATCACACCCCAAATGGACTTTCATAGTGCATCTTTTCATCTCACACAGTTTTGCTGCACTGTTTTATGTGATTGGCTTTCTTGTAAGTGCAGATCCTTTCAGATTCCAATTTGGTCCTAAAGAATGTATTATTGGGTATATTAACTAAACTCTTTCCAGGCATAGAACAGGCAAACAGAATATCTGTTTCTCATGAGTGACAACCATATATTTAATGTCCAGTTTATATCTAGTCATTATATAAATGCACCTAAAAGATGGTTATGGAAAGTAAGCTAGCTGTTGAAATATTTACTGTCTTCGTTGAGG
Organism: Lissotriton helveticus; assembly: GCF_964261635.1. Lineage (NCBI taxonomy): Eukaryota > Metazoa > Chordata > Amphibia > Caudata > Salamandridae > Lissotriton > Lissotriton helveticus. The sequence goes on from NC_136067.1 coordinate 1,369,667,673, forward strand.
ATAAATGCTGGATACAGCTTCTTTGTGTAACTAGGATTACTAAGGGACTCATGCTGCTTCCATCAATTACAGCATGAGTTGGAGGAGGAGCCAAAGACAAAATATATTCTACGACCTATGATTGTATGGCTTGAGATAAAGATGGGCCCAGTTTCTTAGTGGATACACTGTAACTAACTGAGATAAAGAAAATTGTTCTTCCGCATTGTGCATGAAAGCAAGAGATGATGGCAAATTTGCTCGTAACAGTGTTTGCAGTTTTCAAATAGGAGTCAAGGAGAAGGTTTATAATTAGATTTAAGCCTGCACCACTTTTATAAAGTCAGCCCCAATTGAGAATATACATGCTAGAGTCACACAAAAGAGTTCTCCATGCTTGAACCATAAAGTGTTGCTAGATTATGTGATAGACCTTTATTTATTTATTTATTTATTTTAAACGAAAATCTTACGAAAACTGGATCTGCACAGCAGTCTCCCAATGAGGCAATCAATCTCAACTAAAAGCATTTGCTGTCAATCAAGCAAAAGATGATAGGAGGAATACTCGGTTAAGACTAAACACTGGCATTCGCTCAGGGTAGCATTCCAACCCATCGTTCTTTACCTTACAATGCCACCCCAGATTAGACCCTGCCATATGGAAATCAGTAGTGGTCCTGCTCCAACAGTACCAATACAACCTGAACTGCAAAGCCAGGTGAACCAGGGTACAAGCAACTCAAGACTGGTTTTGCCCTGATTGGCCCTTCAGCCTGGCATGTGGGTCTGGCCTGTTCCTACTGGAGCAGGGTCAAGACTGATTTACTTTTAGATTAGGGGGTTTGCTATTTGTGATTATCCTAGAATGCTTTTTCTAAACATCCATACAGATGCTTCACAGCTTGCAAGTTTCAGCCGTACTTTCTGTCTTGGAGCGGTACTGGCTAAACCAGCTCAAAACCTAGGCACGCTCATATTTCACAGACTTCAGCCCCACCCTGTTGACCTTCTCTCGCCAGACATGTCCCAGCACCTTGAGTCCCCATTGTGCAACGTCTATCCCTAGACATACAGCAGAAAGTGTTTCCCCCGTATTTCACTGGGAATAATGGCTGCTCACAATAGAAGCCTAGCCTCATATTTATCATATTCTTCCTAGCCTAGCTTGAGACTATAACATTGGTTAGCACTAATTTGTCCAGAGGTATGCATAGATATAACTTTTCCAACATCCACTACAGGGACCAAACTCTGTTCAAGGTAAGCAGCGGATTGAACTCATGGTATCCGTTTTAAAATCCTACTCTCCTTGATCGCAAGAATGTCCATCCCCCGCTAGCATCAAGTTTTCTCTTCACAATGTGCCGCACCCACTGCCTATGCTTTACCACTGAACATGCAGTCCAAGACTTTCCGTCCCAAATTGAGTATTAACCTCATACTCCATGTGCTGGTGTTGCCACAAAGTGTTAACTATCCCTTCCATCTGCATCTGCCTGACTGGTCTTGCCTGAAATAGCCCAACACAACTGTTTCTCCGTGCGCTCTCAAGTCCATAAAGGCAGTGAAAAGCCATGTTGTTTGATGTTCCTCCTCCTGGTGATAAGGAAGCAAATATTAAAAACATGACTTATTGTTTCTATTCTCTTTTTTAAACCAATTTGGAAGCCAGAGAAGATACTAAATTTGGTGGCTCAGTAATGTAACAGTGGGTCAAATTGCAATAGTTGTCTCTTGCAAAATATGCCTAATTTTCATGAAAATGACACCTATTATGGGAACTCAACTTGTTTGGGTGCTCTCTTGCCTGAAGGATGAATGTGAGGGCACACCTCAATTACAAAAGTCGTGCAAGATACTAGCAGTTACGTGATTCGAGGAGACAAATTCTCTCTGTTAAGCTAGATACCGGTTTTACAGTTTCATCCCAGTTCACAAGACATTTTCTGGTTGAACCAGTCCCCTGTGGATGGAATTTTGCAAAACAGCATGTCTGCAAAATGGGGAACAAAATTGGGAAGTTCTTGTACAGATAAATATACAAATTTTATAAGATTCTACCTGCATAATTAAAATTTCGTCCAGGCCTCAAATCTTATCAATTAAAATATACCTCTACAGCCTGAAGCAGAAGTTCAGGAAGGAAATTTGTAAATTGTGGAATACTGTGTTAAAGCTCGGAACTATCCCTGCCAACATCCTAGATGGTGGAATAACTCCAGTGTTAGTAACTGCATTTCAAACATCTGCTAAATAACAAAAACAGAGTTGGCCTTCTACAAATCAGTGGCTGTAAGGTTTAACAACCTCACAAATGTATGCCACTTTAAATTGGTTAAAACGGTAAGATGATTGATTTATGTTGGGAAACATGTTCAGTTTCTCAAGAATTCACACCGTGATCACAACAACATACCAGACAAGTGGGCGATCCCACGATTGACCTTAGACAGCAGAATCAAGGACCAGCATAACACTTTACAGCAAGTGTCAATACTTTTCTGCAGCTTTTTATCTGGATTATGCTCTGCTGTTGGAACCTCAAGTCCCGATGGTTTCTAATTCTGCTGTGCTCTGTGAAGACAATTTTTTCTTATTTTACCAGGCCAGGAGCTAATTCTTCCCTCTGTCCATTTTCTTTTGAGTAGCTCTAAGAACTTGGTCCTTGACTTGGACATCAGCTAGGGTCACTGGAGGTAGAAGCTTGGTACGCCGGGCACTTGCATTGTAGCCACTATCTCACAGATTGAAAAAACAGCACAAGGAGCTGGTAAGAAACAGGGTTTTCTCTAGGAAATTTTTGGGGTACAGGCTCATTTAACTGTCTTAAGTTGATTGTGTAAAGAATACGCTGAAATTAAACATGAGCAAGACACAGATTATGCGATTTAGTTTACAAAAGGTGAACAGTAGGGAATGAACAAGTACTCAAAACTAAATGTTATAAATACTTGCGGCATAGCTATTAATATGGAATTTAATTGAGCGGAGTTCCATACGACAGTAGCAAAAAATGCATTTGCAGCTGTGACAAGAGGCTACTCTCTTCAACCTGCTGTTAATGTGTGTATACAAAAGATGGTACCAGTTATTCTGTTTGGGAATTGTGCATTTTGCTTGGACCTGATATTGAATGAATTTTGTAAAGATTTTAAGAAAACATTTAGAAAGTGGCTATATAGGCCGTCCACAGTACCAGTGCAAGCATTGTGGAATGGAGATTGGGCAACGTTCCTTAAATTTTGATGAAGAAATATTGGAGATTAAATCTTGTAATATGTTGGATAATTCAGACATAACTTTTGTTGCTACTATTAGATGGAGAGACTTATGGCAAATAGAAAAAGATTGCACACGCAGTTTTGTACCCCATTTGAGGACTCTGTTCAAGAAGTAAGGAATTGATAGTAATCCCAAAGGAGCATCTCTAAATTTCCATAATGTAAACAAGATTTCGCTGAAACAGAAAATGAGCATGTTATAATTTTTGCAGGATGAAATTATGTAAGTAACAAGAAATACCCTCAACATATTTTAAAATTTAAGATTAACCACCGGCTTTTCTGACTATCTATTGTTACCTATTCGTCCAACAACTCGTAAAAGGTTTACACTAATACGGGTGGGCAAATAGCCCACTACTCAAATTCTCAACTTGATTGGGCCTATAATGCTGAAAGGATAATTTCTACTTGGGCTGAGATAAAATTCAGTGTTTTAAATCATATCTTACTGTTGTGTCCAGCCTTTCTTCGAGAACGCCAAATTAACGTAAAGCCCCTTTTTAACATGTGTAAGATCAGAACTTTATCATAGGCTTTTCAGTTACTTTTTATGTATAATTAATATCTACTTTGTTCTTTGGTGCAACATTCTATTCAAGCTTATATTAAGGGAATTGTGGTTTTAAAATCATAAATTATTTTCATTATGAGTGTTTGCTGTTTATAAGGATGTCTTAATAAACTTTATTTGAAATAAAAAAAATCTATTTGCATAATGAATTTCTAAAAAAGACACACATTATTTTGTGTTCTACCACTTTTTACTCAATAAAGAAATTGTGAAGAAACATGCATTATAGCTATTAAGGATTACCAAGATGGACAGTGGTTTTTCACATGATTGTCTTGCTGTCTTCCCGAAGTCACTGGGCTTTTGGCCGGTATTGCTTTTCATGCAAGTTACACAACATACAAAGAGAGGTGAGGCTGGGGGCGCAGCTCTGTTTTAGAACATTGCTCTGCAGATTAACTGATGGAAAAAGGCAGAAGGGCTAAAGAGATAAATGTTGCAGGGCTACCACCCCTTTCACCTAAGTTGTTAGTTTTTTTGAAATGATGGTCTACCTTTAGCCGCTCGTTAAAGTTCCTTGGGATGGGTGTAGGTTTGGGGGGTTATAATTTGGAAATTGTAAATCCTTCATGAAAACGGAGCCCTCCTCCTTCCAAATGAGGAACCAAGTAGGGAAAATGATTGTAATTTGTTAGCTAAATCTATATGTACAGCATTCATGAAAAACAACCCTGTGAAGCAACCATTTATGGGAAACCACTCTAAGGGGGTAATAATGTATGGGTCCCAGCACCTTAGGGCAATAATTTTGGGAGAGCGGATGATAATTCATATAAAGCAACTCCTGGGGAAATGTATGGGGACCAGTGCAGTGGAATACTGTGGCAGGGCATTGCACTTAGTAATTCATCCAAAGCATCACCGAGTGGGTAATGATTCAGAGTACAAATGTGTGAGTTCATAATGGATGAGGAAAGCTGTGTGAGGGTAATAATTCCTGGGTAGTAGCACATACGGGTAGTAATACCTAAACGCAATACTGTCCAGTGATGACTTATAAAGATCAAAATGTTTGGCCAGAAATGTATGGGGCGTGGAACTTTTGGGCTACTGTTAGAGGTATGGGCACTGTAGGCTATTTATGGAGTGAAGCACTGTGACTTAATTTCTAGTGGGAAGCAGCAATGTGGGGTAGAGTAAGTGTTAACATGTTTGAATTAGTGCCTACTCATATTTTGATTGTGTCTGGGCATTTGGGACTGTACCCAAGCATAAATTACATTTTATCTAGTAAAGCTGTCTCTAATCATATAATGGGTGTGTCTTGGAATTTGTTTGAGCATTGGAAGCTTTGTCACAGCACGTTATACCTGTGCATATGATGATTGTGCTGGATGTTTGGGGCACTTGTGGGCTACTTGAAGTTTTGCCTGGACATATGATGGTAGCGCTTGGACATATAAGAATTGCTCTGGGCATATGATGGTTTTTCTTGAATCTGTCCACTTGCTCAATAACATGTTATAATCATTAATGACTTTCACCAGTTCTGATCTTTCAGCAGAAATAGATATTTCTGTCACTCAGTTGTCATTCTCACAATCCTTAAAATTCATCTAGACTACTTTACGACCTTTTCTCAGAGTTACAATAATCCTCTCTTAGACCTTTGGATAGATCACCTGCTGTGCCGTGCCTCTAACCCCATATTTCAGCATGCGGGGAGCATAAGGAACACTCTCCAGCTAGAGAAAAAGAAAACCTTCCCTCCCACTGCCCCCCCACCCCCCATTCTGCCTGCCGACAGGTTAGAGAAAAAGCACCCAGAGCATTTACCACCTGCTTCAAGCAAGTGGTACATGTTCGCTGATTTGGGCCAATTGTTTCCCTTAAAGGGGTAAAAACATGTAGGACTAGACCTGGTATTACCTGGCTCACATATTATTCCCCATTCCTGGGAAAACACTGTGTCTCCTGTCGGAGTGAACAGAGAACTTCGAATGAAGCCCACAGTGTTTTAAGTGCTAATCTTTCCACTTTATTTAAATCTAAACATCTAAAATTCATTTTTATAGTGTCATTGTCCAGTGTTGCACATCCAGAAATGTGTCAACACCAATAACTACAACTGAAAAAACTTAACTTAGGTTTCAGTTTGTCAGTTGGAGCACCATGAGTATCTATATTTAAGGCCATTGCTATATTTTCAATATTGGGCCTCTCATCATCTTGGCTACTCATCAAAGTTTGTAAATTCTTTAAGTCAGTAATAGAGGGTGTGGGTGGATCGGTGACCGAAATGTCCGCTTGGAGCTGAAGCTCCATGTGGACCCCGCACGCCATGGTGCAGAACGGCATGTAAGCACCTTCAAACCCCTCCAGAAATGGCAATTCTGGGATCGGAATAGTTGCAGCTGCAGTGGAGCCAAAAACTGTGCGGCAAAATCGACAACTGAGCCCCAAATCAACTCCCAAACATTTTGTGACCTGGGAAGCAAGATGGCGCCTACGGACCGCTGGCCCGATGCAACTGGTATTGAAAGCAACAATACCTCACTGAACCACTTCTGAGCGGGACCGTACCCCAGGGCGATTGACCGGAGTGGATCTCCGATGAGCTCCATGAGAATTTTACATCTGGAGGCCCCCCTCGTACCTGCGTCATCTTGAGTTACTCCGGCGCTGGACATAGGCTGAAGAACTGCGGGTGCCGAGACCGTCAGTGCGCAGGACACAGCGGCGGCGGCGAGAGCGGGCGAAACACCGGACTGGTGACGGCATCTGGGAAACCTAAGCTGCCTCCACGGACACCCGCTGAGCCCCATAAGAACGCAGAGGGGCGCAGCGCATTACTGGGTATAAAAGACGACACGTCGTAATCCTCATGGCCACATGAGCATGGCACCGCCGGAGCTGGGAGCACGAAGAGCGTTCCTCCGGGGCCTCGAATCATTACAGTGCAGCTCTGGGAGCGATAATAACATGGGACTCTCAGCCAGCTGGCAGGCTGGAATAACACTGACAGCCCCCCCACCCCCCCCACCCCACAGTGACACAACTCCTCTTCACTACTTGGAGAAATAGAGCCTGCGGGGGAGCCTGGCCAGGGAATAACACACAGCCGTATGTCTGGGACGCACTGACACAGAGACTTGGCGAGTAGGTCCCCCTCCCACTCCCTCCCCCCGGGCACAAGAGAGAGTCACACGAGGGCCCCACTGATTTTTACTAGGTGGAGTGGCAGAGCGAGCTGTAAGATGATCTGGCGCCCAGGAAGACCACAATAAGTTGTGTGGGAGACAGATTGCTGGCTGGCTCGCACTCCCCTATCGATAATAACCCCCCCCCAGTCTTTAATCTTCTGCATGTTCTTTTGTGGAGGATTGAGGGACAGTGCACAGCGACCTGCTTCAACGCGATCTTCACAACAAGCAGTCGGGCTGACTAGATCTCCTGTTACCAGTCGGGAATGGTGCATAAGGATCCTAAACAGAAACAGTTGAATTTTAAAGCCCTCCCAAAGACTGCCAATCGGCAACCCACAGCAATGGCCGCAGAAGCTACCGCAGGCGATTGCACCCCCAGATAATTTGGCCCTGCTGCTAGAACTACGCTCGGGATTCAAGGCGCTTGACACCAGATTTGACTCACTTGACCGACGCCTGGACGTAATGGGAGAACGGATCGATCGCCACGATGCCAGACTGGACACAGTGGAAGGCCGCACATCAGACCTGGAAGATAGGGCAGCTCAAACTACTAAGCGAGTTGAAAGACTTGAGTGTTTACTAAAGACAGTCTCTGCAAAGAATAAGGACTTGGAAGCGAGAAGCCGTCCCAACAATGTGCATATTATGGGAATTCCAGAGTCAACCAACACAGGAAAGTTAGACCAATTCATGGAACGACTACTGACTGACTTGTTTTGGCCAGTACAATTTTCAAACACCTTTACCGTAGAACGAGCCCATGGAACGCTCGGCCCCCGCCCTAATCCGGGCCTGTTGCCCAGACCAATCATGGGGAGACTGCTCAATTTTAAAGATAGAGACACAATACCTCGACTGGCCAGAGAAGCAAGAACACTGACATGGCAGGGTTCCAACGTTTCATTTTACCCAGACTTCGCGGCCCTGGTGCAAGAAGCCAGATGTAAATTTGGGGGAGAGAAGACAGCGGTCCAGAAATTGGGACTTTGATATGGCGTGCCGTACCTGGCCCGGCTCAGAATCGATGTGAATGGCCAAACAAAATATTTTTGATAGTCCCGATGATGTCCAAAACTTTTGCAAGCACTACGTGGGAGCCAGCGGCCCAAGTGGCGGATCTTCCCCTGGGGAAGCCTCTCAGGAAGCATTGTCGGGGACAAGTGCGGATTTATTCACAACCTGCTAGAAGTAATAACTGGAAAGACGAATAACAACGCAGCAATGCTTTACTGCCAGATAATCATAGACGGTAACAGCATGGGCACAGAGACTGGGCTACACTGTGAACATCTGTTCACGCAAGTAGATCTCTGTTGAGGAGGGGGAAAACAATAATTGCCGGGAGGGTGGGGTCCAACGTGGGGTCTCCACCCCCCAACCCCCCGCCCCCCCGTGGGAACACAATGATACTGAACTGGGGAATTGCTATGTTGACATTGTGTGCAGCTACAGTTAAGGAGGAGGGATATAGGGGTATCGCCTGGTGGACAGCCACCGAGGGGGAGGGGTACAGAATTCTTTGAACATATATTTGATACAGTTTCACATTTACACTTGTTAGTTAGTTATTTCGTTCTAATGAGTCAGGCACAACACACATACAAGTCCGATATGGCCCACAAGGTAGAGACACAGCGCAGTGCTAACATTACCCTACTGACCTGGAATATCCACAGATTGAATAGCCCTAAGAAATGCAGATTTGTGCTACAGTACATATGTCAACACACGGTAGATATAGTATACCTCCAAGAAACGCATCTGTCACCACTATCCCCGTCGAAATGTGCGTTTACCTGGTGAACTCATCGGTACTTCTATAGCTCATATGCTAGGGGAGTAGCCATTCAGATTAGTCGAAAAGTTCAGTTCAGACACATAGACACGATAACTGATCCAGGCGTACGATATTTGATAGTGACAGGAACAATAGCAGAGGACACACAATTAATGGACGGAATGCAGAAAAAATCAAAACATTTACCCCCAGTCAAGATATCTGGGTTAAATTCATCATTCTTTTGCTCACCGTGCCACCCCAGTTTAGACCTGGCCATATGCAAATCAGTCTTGACCATGTGCCTCATGGGAACAGTCCAGCCCGAACTGCCAAGCCAGGTCCTCCCTGGACCGGAAGCAAGCATCCTAGGACCGGTTTCGGAACAATAGCAGGCCACAAAATTACACTAGTTAATGTGTATGCCCAAAGCACTGATGATTGCGCCTTTTTTTAACATTTGCAATCACACATAGAAAGGCTATCGGCAGACAATTTAGTGCTGGGAGGAGACTAAAATATTTTGCTAGATCCACTTCTGGACAGCACTGCAAAGTTCCCAACAAACAAACCCAGAGGCCATATGGTCCTTCAAGGCATGTGTCAGGAACATGATTTGGTAGACACATGGAGATATCTGAATCCTACTGCCTCAGAATACACCCACTATGCACAACAACATAACACATGGACGAGGCTGGATTATTGGCTGCTTACCAGATCAACAATGGCATAGGTCCATAATGTGAGACACCTACCCCGCACATTATCTGACCACTCCCCTGTGTCTCTTTCACTACACTTTCCTACTGAGGGGTGTCTCTAGCAGTAGTGGCGGTTCCCCTCCATGGCATTAAAAGATCGAGTATTCCAAGACGAGTTACGCATAGCAATAGTGGACTACTTCTCCAACAATGTCGGGTCAGTCACAATGCAGGCAGTTTTATCGGAAGCCTTCAAGGCGTGCATGAGGGGGGTATGCATCTCCACACATATGGGAGTATTGGTAGACTTAAGGAAATGTCTGGCCAGATGAGAAGACGTGGAATACTTGCACCGCAGGACGGAATTATTGACAGAATATACAGAGGATGCTAGTAGAGAAGCCTTATACTTAGGAAAGTGCGCTGCAGCTCGCAGGTACGGGGAAGGAGAGAGACCAGGCCATACACTGGCGAGGCTACTGAAACCCAGGTATACCCAGAATTACATTACCAAGCTCTGTGACGAAGAAGGGCGGATCACAGCTGGGAATACCGACATTGGGTGCACACACCTAACATACTACACAGACCTCTATACCACTAGCTTAAAAACCACCATGGCTGACATTAAGACATATCTTGATGAGGTTGCCATGGTTTGGCTGCCCGACGTGCACAGGAAATTCCTGAGTGAACCTTACTCTGTTGAAGAAATTGAACAAGCCATTGAAGCAATGGATGGCTCTAAAGCTCCTGGATTAGACGGGTTCCCCAGGGTATTCTACAAAATGTACAAAACACTCCTTTCCCCACACCTTCTGGAAGTTTATGCCGAAGCATTGGAATCTGGCACTCTCCCACCCTCATTTAGGGAGGCGGTATTGGTGCTATTCCCCAAGCCCGGTAAAGACTCTGGGAAGTGTGGATCGTTCAACCCATTATCACTCCTAGACTATGATTATAAAATCCTGGCCAAAATGATGGCAACCAGATTATCACTTTTAATGGAGCAGATCATAGCACCTGCCCGATCTGGCTTTGTGCGACACAGATTCACAGCGCTTAACCTCCAGACGTTTCTGGGTCTCCTCACACCAAGGAGATAACAATTGTAGCCATCAGTGTTGGATGTAAGTATTGGATGCTACAAAACTAATGATGCAAAGAAGTTATATAAGGTATCAAGATGTTATATGTTAACTGATTTGCAGTGCATAAAGTTGTGAGAAACAAAAATCGTGATGTACATAAAATTGGAGAGATGGGAGGAATAGAAATTTTAATGGTGCCTCTCAGTCTTCCAATTATTAAAACAGTGCAAAAAGGTAGCAGTTTGAACAAATATCTGCTACAGAACACTTGTGGTCAACATGTTTCAGCAGATCAAATGGACATGTTCGTCCTCTGCCTTCGTCAGGACCTAATGCTTGCTACTGCAATGGGTGAAAAAATAATAAAGTAAAAGACTACATTTCAACCATGTCACCTGGTAGTCCGAGGTACATCTGGTTGCTCCTCCTGATGGTTAATAGGCAGGAGGGTATGCTTCGCCTCACCTGGCTGTGGCTCAGGTAAATGGAGCACCGCTCTCTCCGTCGGTACTCCTGGCAAGCAGCTAAGCCGTCACCTCCCCAAGACTGCTCAGGAGTACTGACGGAGAGAGCGGTGCTCCATTTACCTGAGCCGCAGCCAGGTTAGGTGAAGCCATACCCTCCTGCCTATTAGCCATCAGGAGGAGCAACCAGATGTACCTAGGACTACCAGGTGACATGGTTGAAATGTAGTCTTTTACTTTATTATTTTTTCACCCATTGCAGTAGCAAGCATTAGGTCCTGATGAAGGCAGAGGACGAACATGTCCATTTGATCTGCTGAAACATGTTGACCACAAGTGTTCTGTAGCAGATATTTGTTCAAACTGCTACTTTTTTGCACTGTTTTTAATCATTGGAAGACTGAGAGGCGCCATTAAAATTTCTATTCCTCCCATCTCTCCAATTTTATGCACATCACGAATTTTGTTTCTCACAACTTTATGCACTGCAAATCAGTTAACATATAACATCTTGATACCTTATATAACTTCTTTGCATCATTAGTTTTGTAGCATCCAATACTTACATCCAACACTGATGGCTACAATTGTTATCTCCTTGGTGTGAGGAGACCCAGATGATGACAAGGGCGGTATCGGACAGTAACTGATGGGTATCTTTCACGCCTGAGGGATATCTTGTTTTGCTTTAATCACACACTGTTAGCATTGTTCTGTCTTAATATTTAGTTTTTGTTGCCACGTACAAGTTGAAGGTTCATCTGATGAAACCCATGGACGCTCTTTGTTGTTTAAATATTCTGTTGGGGGTTGTGTCCATGCCAGGTCTATAAAAATGCCCTAGGACTCTTTTTCCAATTGTGTGTCTTCATGGACAAAGTTACTCATAAAAACAGGAGAGTCAATTTTGTACTCTCCAGCACTGCCACTCTCTGCGAATCCCTAGATCCCTTCCACGGTAGAAGCTGGGACCAACTGTACTCTTTCCCGACTGGGACTAGAAATTATAGGGGATTTATTCCCGGGAGGACACGCCTTTACTTGCACTGAAGATCCACGTTTCTCAGCTGCCACATTTATGGACAATTTTGAACTGACCCAATTGCATAGCACACTTAGAGGCGCGATTCCCACTTACCCACTAGAACTGGCAGAATTCAGCCCACTCACGTTGGTAAAGCAGACAATAGCGGGTAGCACATCACTTCCAGACCATACAAAACCTGCCTTGCGTTGATGCCACAGCGGGATACTAAGGTCAGAGACACCTGGTCTGCCGTTATAGAACGACCACTTACAGTCGAAATTTGGAAAGGGTGCTGGAAACAAATCAAACTAGTTTCATGCAACCACAGACACACATTATTACAATTTAAGATACTCGAAAGAGCCTACGTCACACCGTATCAGATGACCCAGATTAAAAGCACCACTTTTACACACTGTCCCAAATGTAATTTGCAGGCCACTTCCTTCCAGACCTCCACATGACTTGGTCTTGCAGTATACTACAGACTTATTGGTGTGAAATATATGGCTTAATACAACAGATGGTGGGGATACCAATACAAGCAACCCCCTTAATCGCATTGATGGGTTATGTGGAGCCATTGCCTAAAAACACGTGCAGATTCGTAGCAATAGCAATGTTACTGGTGAAACGGAAATAGTTATTCGCTGGGGCACCAGGCAGAAACCTACTATTCAGAACTGGCTCAAGAGCATGACATATTACGATACCACAAGCGAACTATATGCAGAACTGCAACCGCCCACATCGCTACCCAAGGACATCTGACAGCCCCTTAGGAAATACCTTCTGACTACAAGACACGTCGGGCACACCGGCTAGCCAAGAGGGACAGGGGACAAGCCAGAATGTGGAGACAACGGGGTGACGCAGCAAGTTTACAATAATCATGGTTGCGTGCAAGAACTCACGTAGGCGCTAGACGGGTAAAAGGGAGGCGGGAACGGGCAAGTAGGGCAAACATGGAACGCAATCCAATATGTTAATTATTCACATCAAATGAGGAAATGTGTTTACTTTTACATAGCTGTGTCATTTTTATGCCTGTATTTTTTTATCTTGAAATGTGTGACTAGTATCTGCAAATTCCTGCATCACGAACCTATGTATGTTGTTCATAAAAATGATAACGTTAAAAAAAAATTGTAATGGATCTATTCACTGAGAACGCCAAGTGTTATTTGTTCTCTTTGAGTCATTGTCTTGGTTGCATAATATTTGTTGATTTTTAATTTGCTCACACTTTTATGCATCTATCGTGAGGTCCAACCAGTTTTATAAGAAGTTGGTGAACATAATATACTTTTATTTAGAACACTCATCTCAATTTCTGATATTGAACTAACAATACATTTGTTACTAGAGCCAAATAATACATTGTCCTTTCTAGTCTTTGTCCTGAATCTTCACTGGTAGATTTGCTTCCTGTAGCTTTACTCTAGATGACGTTTTAAATGATGCATCATCTTGTAAGCACCTAAATAAACTTTTCCTGTATCATGACCTTTAATGTCTCTTTTGAACTTCTGACTTATTCTTGTCCTGGTAATTCGGAAACCTATATAATTCTTCATATGGGATTTTGTGATTTTCTGCGATGCCTCTTCAAAGGCTACATCTGTAATCTGTTTCTCTCCGTCTTCCAAAGTTTTCTCGGTTTGGTTGTTGGCTTGATCAGTCAGTGGTTGCTTCATTTCTCTTTCACTTTCCAAAATAAGGTTTCCCAATTTTTCTGAATGCGTTTTGTCCAAATCATCAACTGATGGAAAAATGTTTATTCTAATTTTTAAGCACTTGAATTTATATTCCTTAGGCCCCTCTGTCCTTTCGTATTTGTGATAAATTAGTTTGATGTTGGAAAATTGCATGAGCTTCGATTACGACTCTTCAATTATAACTGTATTGAATGGTACCTTGATTATTATGCTTGAAAGATAATTTTTGTAGTTCAGATATTGGTTGAACAGGCTTTTACTAATGTTCTTTGAATTATCTGTTCAATTTCAGAAAAACCCACTGATGCAACCAAAGATGTGGTAGTGCCTTCAACAATAAAGGCTCAAGCTTCTGCAAAACTGGAAAATGTGGCTGTTGATATAAAGCCCCCCTTATCTAATGCTGCTCGTCCAGCGCCGGCGCTGGTTCCGCACAGACCTCCGCCACAAATTCCCAGTCTGAAGAAACCAGCGGCCGCGCAAAGGACTGGAATCAAATGTGAAAATGTAAGACAATGAAGTATTTTGTTTTGGTCTCTTGATCTGCATACCCATCAATTAAAAAATCGATTGAATTTGGATGGGTTTTACTTTAAGAATGCTGAAAGAAGGCCAGTTGGCTTTAGTCACTTAGGACTCCAGGGTGAACAATAGTGCCTTTTTGTCTTTTCTTTAGATCCTCCAAACCCAGAATTGCCTCTTGTTTGAGTCACTGGGAACACAGTGTGACAAAGTAAATACATAAATGTTTCCTGGCTTCTCATGTTACACTACCACATGGCCCCTTTGCCTTCTCTCACCCCTTGTGTACCTCATACTACAGCTGCTATCAAAGTAAACGAGCAGGGAAACATATTTTCCCTAAGACGTGTTTCCATTGGCCGCAGTGTTTAACAGCCCTTTCCATCAGAAAAATGAAAAAAGGACCAAACGTTCATGGTATGGCTCTGGCTCGACTACTGAGGACCTAACCCAGGTGGCTGGCTGTCGAAAATAGCAAAAGCAATGTTACTGTCTACACGAATGGAGAGCAAGAAGTTTTCCACCATCATTTGAAAGGACAACTACATTGCTTGTCCACTACTGTGCTATGCTATGTGACAAGTTAGCTGTCCATTCAGAACAGGTCCTGTTCGCTACAAACAGATGTGTCAGCAGTCAGCCTACTGACAAACTACCCATATGGACTAGAGATCAGCATGTTGTGGGATCCACAAACTAGAATCAGAACTTCTGAGACTGAACCAGTCTTCTGAGTGGTGAAGGCTGACCCCACAGCAAGGTGGCTGAGCAATAATACTAGCCCTCAAGTGAGTCCTGCTGCCCCACAGCACAGGCCTCGTGATCCACCTGCCTTATGATAGTTTGCACTTGTTCAAACAGATGACACAAAAATATATGGTCATTCCCACATGGGGCCCTGAACCTCTTCTCAAGCCAAGTTTCCCTTCTGAACCCAGATAGATTCCCCCTTCTAGAACGTCCTTACCCATTGGTGCCTTGAAAAAATGTAATTGTTGGAGAGGGTTACATGCCTCTTTCCCAAAAGCAGATCATCGTTACTTGTCTCTTTTTTTATCGGCTTTATTTATGCATTTACATTATAACAGTTATGCATGCAGAGGAACATAGTAAAGAAATGACTGACCGTTCTACTCTAGTTCCAGTAATATGCTTACATTTTAATGATCTGTCCCTCCTGTGAATGCCTTTATTTCAATAGTGTTTTGCACCATCTCTTCCCACCACCCATGATTACCATTCATTCCATGTTGCATCCTGTCCTTGATCTGTGGATATGCCATATGCTCCCTCTCGCAGGTCTGCATACCCTGGGACTCCAAGCCGGTGAGCATCCTGGACACCCGAGGCGTCACAAGTTGCTTCCCGCAAAGGCTTCTGATCCCCCTCCTGTGCCCCTGCAACCTCGAAGGCGTCCGTATCTCTCCCCACACCTCAAGGTCTTCAGTGACCTTGTTGTTTATACTGGAGAACCCAATGTATGTGTCCTCTGCCATAGACCATTCCATTAT
Source organism: Lissotriton helveticus (assembly GCF_964261635.1). Lineage (NCBI taxonomy): Eukaryota > Metazoa > Chordata > Amphibia > Caudata > Salamandridae > Lissotriton > Lissotriton helveticus. The sequence continues at coordinate 1,369,683,473 of NC_136067.1, forward strand.
GTCTTTCACCCACTGCCCATGAGTACCCAGCCATCCCATGGCAATTTATTGTTTTGCCAAAAGAATTGCCAACTGTGGGAATTTCTATTACATCTTTCCCTGTCTGGGACACCTCAACATGCCTAGCAGACACTGCTCAGGGGAGGGACTTAGAAGGAGCCCTGTCCCCGTTCAGAGCCATTCCACTACCTCCTGTCAATACGCCATCACCAGGTCACACTGCCACGCCGTATGCAAGAAGGTAGCTCTTCCCTGCCCTCCTCAAATGCATGCAGCTGATTGGTTCCCATATTTTTAGGTCTCGCTGAGTCAGCGCGCATGCGCTGCTCGGAGAGACATTTAGTAGCAGCTTTGGAAAGTGCTCCCAAAGCGGCGACCAGCGTGGTAGAATGCGCACAAGCACGCGCGCTAGTGCACGTGCATCCTTTGCGTGTTTTAGCGCATCATCGCGATCATTTTCGCTTTCCAAGCGATCGTAATTGCAATTGCTTTTTTTTTATGAGCGTAACCTCGTGACTGACCGACCCCTCACTTCAGCCTGGCCGGGCACACAGATTCCCGGCTACTAGTCACGTCCTATCTCCACGATGACTTACAAACACCATGAAGCAGGCTTTAAGGGCAGAGTGGGGACTAGGCGGGCTGCCACAATCTCAAATAATGGGGTCCCTGACCCTCCCTCTTCCCCCCATTCATCATGTTTTATTCTAAATAGCACGGCATTTCATATCTTGGGCGGACATGTGTCATTAGCTCTGGCGGCCTTGTCATTTCTGCACAGCCCTGGGTTGTCACATGAGTCTACGTTTGAAAAGATAAATGGCTTCTCCTTTGAATAGCGCTTACGGTCACACCCTGCTTTCAGACTTGTGTGTTTTTATTACTCATCATAAACAAATGTATGTAATTTAGCCACCAGAATGGGGTATCCTGTAATAGCGACACAAGCAACTTATATTTTGTTCAGGTGCTCTTTCGGGGAGGGGATGCTAAAGAGAAGCTGCTACTGCACCCCCAGACCCATAAGTACCTGATAGCTGCTAGTGATGGCTCACATTTTGCTATTGTTGGTTTACATTTGGCCCCTTCAAAGCCTGCATTATTAGCACCCCCATGTTAATTACCCAGCACCACGTTCACCAAACCCCCCACTCTACTCCCAAACCCCCTACACTCCATGTTGTTTATTTTTGCGTGTGTACGAGCCGCTCCTCCGCTCCGTCCTTTACACAGCGTATTCCATGCGTGTCCAACAAACACAACCCGAAAACGAAAAAGGCCCACTCCCGTGGGGCCTTTGGGACTGCAGGACAAAGCAGCAGCTGTTTGGCAACACGTCTCACACCAAAACAGCAACTGTGCTGTAACTGCATTCCACTGAATATGCAGATCTCATTCTGTGGTGGGGAGACAAAAGGTTCGGCTTCCCAAAAGACTGTGACAGCCATGGCTTCAATGTGGGCAAGAAATACCAGGCTTTTCACATGGCACACATCCATGCACACACACATAACCACACACACTCAGACAACCACACACACAACCACGACCACACACACAACCACGACCACACAGACAAAAACACACACACACACATCCACACACACACATCCACACACACAACCACACGCAACCACACATCCACACACACCCGCACCCACAACCGGATCCGCAACCACACCCGCAACCAAACACACACACAAACACACACACACAAACACACACACACACACACACACACACACACACACACACACACACACACCCACAACCACACACACAACCACTGGCATAGCCAATAGGTCTCGCCTTTGGGACCTTATAAGTGTTTAGCCATGCAACAGTTGATGTAGTTGCACAAAGGATATTGTGCTGCATAACTAAATACTTAGAAGGTCCCAAAAGAGAGACCTATTGGCTATGCCAATGCTTGTTTTATTTAGCTTAAGTGGTCTAAGGTAAGTGCGGTGGACATGGTTAAAGGGAATTAATTTTAGCTTGGTGTTCCCAAACACGTAATTTTCCATTCATTATCATACTACTCATTAACTTATCCCACCAGGACCGAGCAGACAACCTCATTCGCCATTTTTCTTATGTATCTATTAAACAGGGTGCAACATACACTCGCTCCTGTTGCTGTCAACAACGAAACAACAATACACTTTCCCCTTCTCTCAAAGTGTGGTTGCATCTTCCAGGATTTTACAGTTAGGGTAACCGTATATTTTCTGGTGGGAAAACTTTTGTATGTGGCTGTGCGTAGTAGTAGTTGGTGTTTGCATTAAACACATACAAATCACATCCCTTCCCACAAACATAATAGTTTTGTATTGGAATCTGAGTATGCGTGTTATGGGTGTTATAGGTGTTATAGGTTAAATGAAGTTTTGTATATGACTCACCACACATTTTTGTAAAAGTTTGTATTGATTCTTATGGTTTATAGGAGGGATAACAGTGAGCACATACATGACGAGTAATTTTATTTTTTGTGCGGGTGCCGTTTCCTGCTCTGTCCTCAATACTTGACATTTTCTACATCTCTTATCGAGGCCTCACTCTGTCACTCGCACCCTGATGGGTCTCTCTAGCTCTTGCACCTGTGCCTTGCAACACTGAGGTTAAGATGTCTTGCTTTCTCATTCACTCTCTTACTGATTACCCTCAACAGATCCCAAATTGAAGCCTCTTACCCACTATTCTCTTTATTACCTTTGAGGTGCTAGTTTCTCTTTCACTTGGAAACTTTGGAGTCCTCCCTTTGCCTCAGTGCAATGCAAGTTTCGACTTTCTTCTGCTCTCTAACACCTGACACAGAGGCATCACTTTTGTCAACATGCTTCTGATCTCTCTCCTCTACATCACTGTGGTCTGTATCCATTTGTCTCCACCTTTCCCTGTCTTTTCAATAGCTTTGGGGTGCATCACTGCGTCACTCACCTCTTTGCTTCATTTTCTCCCATGTCTGTGCTTTTAGAGGTGTACATCTCAGGGGCGGCTCATCCGTAATGGTGGAGGAGCGTCACCCCACTGCCAGCAGATGATAAATAAAATGATAATAACAAGTTGTTATTGTTTTATTTATCTCTGTCAGATTTACTTATGTCTGACAGGAAAAGTGGGCCGGGCCAGGGCAGGGACACGTACTCTGCACTTAGAAGTGCACATATGTGTTTAGCCGGCCGATACATGCGCACTTGTGTTTCTCTAACCCGGTTGTATTGTACAGCCAAATTGGAGAAACCCCACACGCGCCCATGCACCGTCTGAGCGGCAAACAAGGCCGCTCAGACCAATCCTGGCACTGCTCTTGTGCTAGAGAGCAGCGTCTGGAGTGGGTGGGGAGCCTGTGCCCTTATGCCCATCCGCTTCAGGATGCGGGGAATTAAAGGAACAAGGCGACTGGGGGCAGAGCGGACTGGTAGGTAAGTGGTATTTATTTTATTTTATTATTTTATTTACTTCCAACCTCTCCTCGCCCCCCCCCCCCCACACCCTCTGCCCTACCAGTATAAATTGGTGGCAACTGCAACTGGTACATCTCCCCACTGCCAGCATAGCAACTCTGATATCGCGCAACTGTGTGTCTTTAGGGATTTCTGGGCCACATGTGCAACTGTTTTTAACGGTCGCAAACTGAGATTCGGGCCATTTGCGACTGCAAAAAAGGGTTGTAGCATGTATCAACCCTATTTTGCGAGTCAGTAAGCTGTTACTGACTCACAAAATCGGTTTTGCGAGTCAGTATTATATAGGGACGTGCCATGGGTGTGCCTTCCTAATAGTGAGTTGCAGGGGGATGTACGGTTGGTTTGTGACTGGAATGTGGTCGCAAAACGATTGCAGTTTGGTAAGCCACCTGCAAACAGGAAGGGATCCTCAGTGGACTCTTTCCCCTTTGTGACTGGCAGCGAACATTTATTTTTAAGAGCGGGCAGTGATTCCACAGACCCCTGACTACTCTTAAAAAATGAAATTGAAACGTTTCATTTTTGCATTTGAAACTCATCCTGTTTTCCTATACAAAACTTTGCGTTATTTTAAAATCAATCACAGACATGGCGGCTGCTGTCCCCAGCAGCCCACCATCCCTGTGTTATTGCCCACTTCCATTTGGTGGCAAATTGCGATCTGCCTCATGACTATTGATGAGGCAGGTAATTTGCAACCCCATCGAAAAATGTGTCTGAGACACATTAGTGCATTTCCTTTTACGACTCACAAATTGCGAGTTGCGAAAGAAAGTGGTCGTACATGTGGCCGCTTATAGTTCTCATTTTTTTTTTTTTTTATTTCAGTAGAATTTTTATTGAAAATTATATTTACATGGTACAGAGGATATACAGGATATACATGGGGAGATAACTGAGACAAGGGAGAGGGACCCCGGGGGGGGGGGGGTTAGGTAGTGATTTGCCGCCGTTTGTCCACTTTATTCACACTTCTTCTTCAGTTCCTCTTGACATACCCCCTTCCTCCTTGCTGAATTGTCCAATTGTCCAATTGTCTTCCGTTCCCCCGGTGGCGTAGAGAGAGAGGTATAGAGAAAGAGTGGAGAGTAGAGAGGCCCGGCTAGTTAGCATAGTAGGCGATCATAGTAGTCTATTCAGTGGTGTCTCATCTTGCTTGGGGCTTGTTTCCCTGTTGTCTGTCTGGCGTTCAGGGTGGCTTGTGTGAGGACAGGTAGTTGTCCAGCGAGAGCCACATTTCACTTTTCTTTCCTGCGCTCGGTAGATTGTTGGATGTCATGTTATGAGCCCCCGCAGAAAAATGACCCAGTTAAACCAGGCTTTGAAGGTCGTTTTCGCTGTGTCTTTCCAGTTGGTTAAAACCGTCTTGACTGCGGCTGTGAGCAGGAGGTCAATCAGGTCTCTGTCCGTTTCGGATCTTATGGAAGGGTCGGTGTATCCCAGTGCTAGATGGTGGAAGTCTAGTGCTAGGGTGGCCCCTGTGACATCGTTTACCAGTGTGTTAACCGAGTCCCAGAATTTCCTGACCTTGATGCAGTGGAAAAGGAGGTGTGCCAGTACCCCTTTCTGATTGTTGCAGTTCCAGCAGGAGTCGTTTTCTCTAATACCCATGGCCGCTAGTCTGGCTGGGGTCCAGTAGGCCTTGTGTAGCAGCCAGAATTTTGTCTGATCTAGTGTTGTTGTCTAACAGACTTCCTCAAAAAATTAGACAAGCTGATCAACACATTCCTCTGGAGAGGGAAGAAACCCAGAATCAGCCTTCAAAAGCTCAGACTGCCCAAGACACTAGGAGGCCTTAACCTGACAAATTTTCGGCTTTTCCAAACAGCATGCTTAGCAAAACAGGGCCTGGACTGGCTAACGCCAAAGAAGGACTACACCCCTGCCTGGCTCTCTCTGGAAAAGAGAATTCTAGGAGGGATGGAACCCGTGGCCTTACTCACAGCAACGAAACACCCCGCAATAGAACAAAACCCAATACTAATGAACACAAGGCGAGCCCTATTAAGAATAGATAAGCTACTAGACACCAGCATCAGGCAGACGCAACTAGAATCTCTCTGGCACAACCCTAAAATAAAATACAGGAACAACACACTAGACATGCCCACTTGGTACAGACACGGCATAACCACAGTAAGCCAGCTACAGCATAAGGGAACCCAAGCCACCTTCGACACACTCAAGGAACAATACAAGTTTGAAAGCGCAGAGCTTTATAACTTCCTAAAGATAAGAGTAGCAATCACCAAAAGCAACATAACTGATCGCACACCCTCAATACTGCAAAATGCCACGAGCCTAAACATAACAGGACGCCAAGTTGCACACATGTACAAAGCCCTGAGCCCCACTACCTCTAAACTTAACAACAGAATCACAGCCCATTGGGGAACAGTGGCAGGGAGGGAACTAACTGACAAGGAGAACGCCGACATCTGGTCATCCACATCAAGAAGGAAGGTGCATTCATGCTTTTGAAATTAATTTCTTTCATATACGTCAGTGTCTGCGATCTTCTCCTCACTACTGTTGCATCCCTTACTCGCGCCTATTTCTTTCACCTCTCCCTCGCCTTTTTGCCTTTAGTCTCCTCTTCTACAACTACTGTGCACTTTATCCCCTCGATTGATGTGCCTTTGATCGCTTTCACATCTCGACTTTTGGTTGATTGCCTATTTTTTTAACGTTATAACATCATTTCCCCTACCTGTGCACTCCTGATCTGCCTCAATCTGTAAATCTTCGATGTCTCTAATCTCTGTGACTTCAATCTAAGCTCTTTCTCCTGTTGTCTTTCACTCTCCACCCTAGAACATTCTTATACGATCTTTCCTTCCCCTCTGTCAATCTTTCTGTTTGTTGGGGTTGGGGGGGATATTGGTGGTCACATCTTGGCGCCTGCCTCAGGAACAAAGACGGTGATCAGGACAGAGTCTGGAAAAGGAGCAGCCACGAACAGTGATCCCGTTCCCTCCCCAAAGACCCAGATTTCTCGTCTCATTTCTCTACATGTTTCTGCCCACTGTTTCCAAAGATAATCTAAATGTAGAAGCCAACCAAGATTTAAAAACAATGGGGCATATTATCAAGAACGGTGATACAATTATCGCCGCTTTAGCGGCAGAAAATCGCTGGTAAAGCGGCGATAATGGGCTTGATAATATGCCCTTGTGAATTCCCATAACAGCCCAGGTTAAAACCAGAACCTGGGCTGCTATGGGAATTCACAAGGACATATTATCAAGCCCATTATCGCCACTTTCGCGGCAGTTTCCTTCCGCTAAAGCGGCGATAATTTTATCGCCTGTTCTTGATAATATGCCCCAATGTTTTATACATTTTGTTTACTGGTTTTCAGATCAATCAGCTCTATTGCTGTTGGTTATAAATCATAAATGTGCTGATTAGCAGCCCTGCAGCATTATGTTTATATTCTATGGTTCCTTGCGAAATCAGTCATTTGGAGTTAAACAATAAAAAAAAAAAAAAGCCAACAACATTCGGAGGTCAGATGCTTAAGACTGAAATAGCCTGAAATCGAATGATTTCTCCCATATCAAATAAATGTGAGGATGTGTTAGGAAGGTGCTTTTGCTGTTCCGGAGGGTACTGCAGGATTAAACATTCTAGGACACTATCAAGTGACAGGACAGGTTTATAGTGTACCACCTCTTACTTGCAAGTGTATTTATGTTTTGGAGGTTCAGGGATCGACCTGTTCCCCTTTATCCTCAAAGACAGCACTGACCTCCTTCCTCAACTCAACCAATGGTTTCCTTTGCAATCCCTCTCTTTTCTCACCATTGAGAACAGTACTTTCACCAAAATTAACATTTTCAATTAGGGATGAGTCTTGTTCAGTCACTGCTACATCATAAATGTGGTCACAGGAAGGAGTCCCACTCCTTTTTAGGTCTCGCCTTCGCAACACGCATGCGTTACAAAGGAAAAAGACCTTTTCCCTTTCATTTTCAGCGAAGCATGTGCATGCGTTCCATTGCCTTCAATGGCAACGCGTGCACGTCAGGAGATTCACTCGAGGGAGCGCCCGCCACCATCTGGCAGCAATTATCGCTCCCGCGAGTGAATCGAGCCCACCCTCCTCCTCCTCCCCCCCCCCCCCCCCCCCCCCCCCCCCCCCCCCGCGCGAGGCGCGCGTGTTTGTTGCTTGTTTTCCTTATCGCTTCGAAGACAGCGTGAGACCATCAGGCGCCATCCTCGGGGCAAGTCTGTCCCTTGCGCAAACCTGTTGTTGAGGTACACGTTGCTCAGTTCACATGTGCAGTGTGCGTGAGCAGGCCCATTGTGCCGCCTCCCGTCGCACTTTGCGTGCCGGCGCGCGTTCAATCGTGTCTCACCTGCCTTGTGGTCTCGTGGAGCCTTCCTTCATCACATAAATGCTTTCTAAACAACTGTACGGTCAATGGAATGCGACCTTAGCTGGGTTAAAATATTTCAGCTACATTTTCGTACGCCATTGGGTAATGGTAGAGGGGGATGTCTCTTAGTCATGCTCCTTTTGGTAATTCTAAAGAAAGCATTTGAACAGCCCATTTTGCTTATTGTTAACCTTTTCCGTGTTAGTTGTTGGTACAGTTGTATATGCTTCCCCTTTAGCTCTGCTTCTCAAACCTAGGGACTATGGGCCATATGTAGGTAGCCCAATACCGGTCGGTAACGGCCGAAATTACAGAATTTCGGCCGTTACCGACCGGTATTTAGGGTTTGAGATGTAGGAGGCAGGTTTAAGGATTCGGTAATTACCGATTCCTTATTTTAATGAATCGGTAATTACCGAATCCAAAAAGCTATGTAGGAGGCACTCAAGTGAGTGCCTTCTTGCATTCAGGATTTGTTATTTACTACTAACTACAAGTTGGTGGTAAATATCGAAAACCTTTAAAAAGGCAATTTTGTGCTTTTTTTAGAGGTTGCCATGTGGCAGACATACATGCCCTTAGGGCATGTATGTGTGCCACATGTGCACACATGCACGATTCAGGGGTGCAACAGGGTGTCAATATGACACCCTTGAATATGTGCCCCCCTATTACAGATTTGGTATTTACCAAATCGGTAATAGTGAATGGGAATTACCGAATCGGTAAACACCGATTCTTAAATCTTTAATACGATTCGGTAATATTTACCGAATTGTTTCCTACATACCATTTACCGATTCTGAAATACCGAATCGGTAAAATTCGGCATTTTAGAATCGGTAAATGTACATATGGCCCTATATGCCTTTAGAATGTCACTTGAGATATCTAGGCCTGTGGGTCGATTCTTGAGATGATCATATTTAATGAGCGTCTGTGTCTTAAAAGCGATCATGATATAACTTAATTCCCAATGCAGGTGAGGCACTTTTCAGCTCTCAGATAACAGCTGGAGTCAATGTGTGCCACTCATTTACTAACACTTCGCCCCCACGCACGCATGCTGTGGATGGCTCCAATGCAGGATTCAATCAACAAGCATTAGTGGTACAGAAACAGACTGATATCACTTCCTGAGTTTCCACTCATAGATCATGTGCACTTTTGTTTCAACCCAAACTCGGTATTTATTTAGAATGCAGAAATACATGCAGTCATTTCTTCTTTAAAAAACTATCCCCCGAAATCGCATTTCTTTGTCTGCTCCTAGCCATCCCCTCACCACCACTTCCTGCTGGTCAATTTAACTCAATCTCCCCTAAAGCATAGTTTAATGTGAGCGTGTTTAGCTTTGGCGCCCCGCTATGCCTTCCCCACCCATCACTGCTTGTAAGGTGGCTGTTCTGTGTTTAAAAAAAAAAAAGGCGCTGCTCTTCAAACGCTTCAGCATACATTAATCTAACGCCCTGAAAGTGGTAGCAGCTGTGTGCTATTAGGACTTAATAATTTTCGCGCCCATGCTATTGGATGCTTCAAAAGATGCGAGCCTTGTCAGAGGAATTAGCCAGCTCATTCAGTGCGCGCACACACGCGCACACACGCGCACACACACACACACACACACACACACACACACACACACACACACACACACACACACACCCCTCCCCCCCCCTCTGTCCCCCCCCCTCCCCCCCCCTCCCCCCCCCCCCCTCTCCTCTCCTCCTCCGAGCTCGTCATGCACTCCGGCGGCAGTCCTTCCTGTCAGCATCCACTTTTCCTCACTGATTTTAAACAATCTGCTAGAATTGTGTAATTCTTGCATGTTAAAACCACCTCCAGCAGCACTTGCTGAGTGAATCGGGAGGTCACAACAAGCTTCACCACTTGCATGTGTGGACCTGCTTGACATGTACAGACCTTTGGCAGCTGCCTCTCAGTGTGGACTCCTTGATTTGCTATTTGGCCTTGTATAATTCACAGTGTATTCACCCTATTTGGAGCGTCTTCAATGAAAATAGGTAACTGGGACGCCTAATATTTTAAAGCGTTTTTACCTGGAGGCGCTTCTTCTGGGTCATCACCTTTGCCCGACGGAACCTCGCCGCCTGCGTGAGGGGCAGTACACTGGACGCTGCTGGGATTAAACCAGGAACCGTGTAGGTGTTGGGTCAGTGGCTACAGCGGAGCTGCGAGCGTTGCAGGGACTCCATTGTCCAGGAGTCCCTGCGTGACCGTGGGAGAGCTTCCGGTCCGCTCTCCCTGTTGGCCCGCCCACCGCCCTCAACGTTCACTACATCTAGGCTCAGCACTCCCGCAGCGCGGGACGCAGCCCGGGGCAAAGACCGGGCTAAGAGCGGGCCGTTTGAGGCCGTTCGAGTACGGCAGAGTCTGGCCTCGGCCCACCCTTCCTGGTCGCATTGATTATACCCAAGGTATACCCAAGGTAGGCGGATTATATAGTGCTAAACACCCTTGGTATTGTGGGTAGGGACATAAGACTTATAATCTATCTGTGAGGTCCATTTAAACACCCAAACCTCTTAGGGTTGAGCAAGGTAGCTCTCACGTTGTTGAAGCCGGTTCAATCTAGATCTAGCCATGCCCCTAAGATCAGGCAGAGAACGCACAGTCCAAATCCAAACATCCAAGGGAGTTGTTTCGGGCCCGCTGGACGCTTTTATTACACGAGCTACGGGGATATTGGAAAAAGAAATTGAGATGGTGGAAAAAAGGCTCTCGCTCGATCTTGTTAGTGGTAAGCGCTCTTCGCTGGGCGGTCTAGCCACCATTACCAGCCCTGCTGCACACGCTGCATTTAATTGTATACATTCTTTTACCACCGAGGCAATTGTTCACCTAGATACCGGGGGGGAGAGTCTTCCTGTTCGTTTATTGGATGAAGATGCATATAACCTGGATGACTCCCAAGTTAGTGTGGAGGATACTTCGCAGGCTAGCGAGGACTTCGAACCTAGCCAGAACTCTAGCCACCCACCCATTAATGACTCCAATCTTGTCGTTACTACAGATTTTACGAGCACAGATACGATATCTAGAAAGAGGAAGCAAGACTCGAGCTTGTCGGGGGGGAGAGAATGTAAGATGTCGAAAACAAAAGACTCAACAAATACCAAAAGCCAGACCTTCGGACATCCCCCAGATATACCCCCTTCTTCTGTATTCCCTAATGTTCTGTGCCCTTCCCTTACCACCCTGGGCTCCTCCAACCCCTGTCCTACGTGTTTTAATAGTGATGAGATCCTGTTAGTAAAAATGGAGGCTATGATTAAATCTCTCCTATTACCCGTTTTGGATCGGACTAGGTTAATGACCACCAAAATGGACACAATTGAGGCTGCAGTGAATACAAACCTGGCCATGTTACAAAAATTAACTGGCTCCAGCTCTGTGGGAGCAACTAACACACAGACAGCCCCAAAGCAATCCAGTCTAAATAAGATCCCGACTAGTAATGTCACTAACATTCAATCAACAGGGGTAAACATCAACAGGCCCACGGGGGGGGAATGGCAAAAACTACATTAACAAAGACAACTGAGAGTTCCCTACCACATATCCCCAAGTCGAAAGCTACCGACAAACATAATTCTGTTGGACCTCAAAGCATAAAACCACCCCCACAGGCAAAACACAATCCTATTCCCTCCCGTCATCCACCTCACAGACAAATAGCTAGCCAGCACAGTAACACTAACTCAAGGGTGGAGAAACACACTAGGTATACTACCCCACGCGCTGATCTCCCCATAGAGGCAACACGTTATACAATAGTATTAACTGGTGTTGCCCCATTAAAACCAGGTAGCAAAGAGTCGCATGGGGACCTTCGGAACAAGGTGACCTTTTGGTTAAATAAAAATCGACCCTTACCCCCTTCCTCACCAACTGAAATACTACTGGTAAGGAGAGTAGACTGGGTGGGCCATGGCACCAAGGATCTGGAGGGAGATTGTATTCTAATCTCGTTTAAGGACCCATGGGTGGTGGACACTATCCAAAGAGATCCTAGGTTCGCTAGACAGGGGGACGTCCAAACATTGGGTCTGTCATACTTCTACCCACATAGACAAAGCTTGATTCGACCAAGCCCTATTTTCGATCAACTACCAGTTAGGAGATACCCTCTGGAAATGACCCCTCAAGTCCAGTCTCAACTATTCCTCTTTAACCACTTTGGTCCCTTATCTGACCTTGAGGCCATAGATTGACATCATATCCCATCCGGTTTGAGCATCCCTGTTGAAATTGATGGCCGTAAGTCGGTGAGGAGGAATGGGGAAACTGTACAGTCTATGCATAATAATACAGATGAAATCATGGGGGATCTAGCCATAACGGAGACTATAATATTAGCTTCAAAAGATAAGTCAGAGGTTGTGAAGCATGGGGACTCAATGGATAATTTTAGGATTATGGAGAATAGGAAGGGTAGTGGGGTAGAACGGGTATCTCCTGTAGTTCCAGTTCTGTTATCTCCCCCTGTGGTCTCTGCCTTAGAAAATTTAAACATATTATCCTGGAACATCGCTGGGATCAAGGCTCGCATGCTGTCCATGGATTGGTTGGACTTTGTGGACAAATTTGACATTATCCTGCTCCAGGAAACTTGGGCACCCGACCCAACCTTGAGGTTGGGCTATGTTAATTTTTTTAAACCTGCGATCAGAGGGGGTAAAGGGCGTGCATCTGGGGGTTTATTAATTTGGGTAAAACAGTCATTGGGACTCTACCCTATAGAGCTATCTGTACAGAACCCGGATCTTCTTATAATCAAGCTGACCAAAGACAAGCATCAGGTTCTGACCCTGTTTAATATATATGCTAGAGGCCAACCTGGCGGCCGCAGTCCTCCCCTGTTGAATGTATTAGATCATAAGCTTGCTGATATGGCCAGTGGAAATGTTATTCTTTTAGCAGGTGATCTAAATTGCACCTTTGAGCCACTGTATGATATAGGGGACAGCTGGGGGTCATCCGAAGATGCTGCTTGGGACATTCCTGATCTGATGGTCGATAGACCTGCAAATGTGACCGAGGCGGCAGTAAATTGGATGGCTCTTTGTTTAAATCGGGGATTTCGGGCTTGTAACGGCCGCACAAGATTGGACAAAGGAGCCAACTGTACCTTTGACAACGGCCTAAGGCGAAGCCGTATTGACTACATTCTGTTAAAGTTAGAATATTGGCCCCTATTAGTGGACATGGGAGTTATACTGCGCCCAGAAAGTGATCATAATCCCTTGTCACTCCAATTAAAATTGCCAGGCATAAAAAGACTAGAGGAGCCTAGCACTTTATGGGCAGGGGATGTTTTGTTAACTAATGACAGGAGGAGGTTAAAATGGTCCAGATTTGTGGAGGATGAAAGCTTATGGGATAATGGTAACACTGTGGTCACAAATGCTTCTAATGAAATGTTGAAAAATGATCTGTTGGGGGGTAGTGTGGACTTGGCTAATAATGTTATTAATCTCCATACTGGCTGTTTCGATCAGTTAAAGCCCCTACTCTCTCTCCCATGTCGGAAAGCTGCCACAATAGTTACCCCTCACTACCAGAAATGGTATAACAAAAAATGCAGGGAGGCCCATACACATCTTATCAAAGCAATCAAATCCCGGGACATGAGTACAGTTAAAACGGCTAGGCAGCGATACAGGAAAACACAGTGGGAAGCCAAACGAGAGTGGGAGGGCAAGTATTGGTCGGATCTCTTGGATGCTTCCACCTCGAATAATCCCACAAAGTTCTGGGATTTAGTTAAGTGGGGGAATGATTGTGATTTGCGTACCCCCGCTAACCATGTACCTCCAGAAGAGTGGGTAACCTTTTATGCTGCCCAATTCAGCGCTGAAAATCGTATACCCTTACAAACTCTGGGAGAGGCACCCTTGATACAAAACTACAGGGAAAAACTCACCTTTTCAGAAACTGAGGCTGAGATAGCTTTGGGCCTGACCTTGCGAGGGAAAGTACCTGGTATGGACCTTATCCCTGCTGATCTGTTTAAAGCAAATCCCGCCTTGTGGCTGCCCTATATAACCATGATTGCTAATTCATTAGCTAAAGGAGCAAGAATTCCAAAATCTTGGAAGGGGGCCGAGATTATACCAATATTCAAAAAAGGCGACAGATCTAACCCAGGGAACTACCGCCCGATCAGTTTGATCGATTCTATACAAAAAATTATTGCGCGTATGGTCCTGGGCAGGGTTCAGGGTTGGATCGAACTCGAGGGCATATTATCTCCCATGCAGGCGGGCTTCAGATCAGGTATAAGCACCATCGACCAGGTGTTCAGACTTTGTCTGATCTACTGTAAAGTGGTTTTGCTTGGGGGTGGTACCATCTTTGCCACATTTATCGATCTGAAGTCCGCCTTCGATCTTGTGCCAAGGGACAAATTGTGGGAGTTATGAGAAATCTGGGTATGCCATTAGAGCTACTTGACCTAATAATTAAACTCCACGAGGACAACTTTGCGAGGGTAAGGTGGGGTGGCCAGGGACAAGTGACGGAACCATTTCCCGTAACTAGAGGTGTCCGTCAGGGGTGTGTCCTGGCACCAACACTCTTCCTTCTGTTTATTGACCAAGTGGTGAAATTTTTCTCGGATACCCCCACTGACGCTCCAATGCTGGCAGGACCAAGGTTTCCCATGCTCATCTTTGCCAATGACACTCTTCTCCTCTCTAGAACACGTAGCGGGTTACAGCGGGCGCTGGACCGCTTTGAGGAGTTCTGTGCCATAAACAACCTTACGGTGAACGTCGGCAAAACGAAGTTCATGGTTTTCACAAGAAACCACCCAGTCCGGAGTTTAGTGAGTTTGAGTGGAGTAAACCTAGAGCAAGTTGAGACTATGACCTATCTGGGTGTCACTTTAGACAGCCGTCTGAGATGGAAAGATCAAGTCGGTGCACAAAACCTTAAGCTAGCACGGCTAACTGGCTGTTTAATAAAAGAGCAAAAGAGATCCATTACCAAGCGGGTTTCCCCAGCCCTTAAGATCTATGACGCCAAAATTAGTACTGCAATTTTATATGGTGCAGATCTCTGGGGCCATATGGATCTCTTAAATCTGTTTAAAACCCAATGCAAGTTCCTACGGAACCTGTCAGGTCTACCTCAGTCGTCTCCATCCATTCCCCTTTGCTTGGATCTGGGATGCCTCCCGATTAACGAGATGGCCAGATTTAGATTAGTGGCCTTTTGGAGGCGCTTGTGGACCTCCCCCGACCTATCTTTATTCGCTAAAGAACTAGCAGAGGTCAGGTCAATTGGAGGTTCTGGAAAAATCCCATGGCTCCAAGCGGTAAAAACCATTTTGGTGGACATGGGGTTAGAACATCTTTGGATAGCCCCCACAACTAATGCTTTTCCCTCTAAACAAGAGTTTAAAATATTGTATTGGGCTTCCCTCCGTCAAACACGAGTGTCTGCTTCCAGCTCTACCAGCCTCACGGGTAGGTTCCTTACCTTTAAGATGGACCCGTCCCGTGAGCTTTACTGGGATCTTATCACCAAATCGCTGGACAAGAAACTCTATCACCAGTTTCGGGTAGGAGCCCTGCCGTTGAATACTTTTGTAAACAAATGGACCACTGGTGCTTCAGATCTTTGCAAGAGTTGTTTGGGGCAGAAGGAATCAGAGGGCCATTTTTTATTTGCCTGTCCAAGCTACCTGGTCCCGCGAACTAAATGGCTTAAACCACTGTTCCAGCGTCTACCCTTTAGAAAATCTTCAGAGGCCATCTGGGCGTTAAAGACTAATACTTCTGAAGTGTTTGTTGTGAGTCTAGCTAAATATCTGGGGTGGGCCTGGATTATTAGGTCAAATAAAAATAAAATCTTCGACTAGTTTTGATAGAGCTCCCTAAATTCCATTTATAAGGTTGCACATTGTGCACTTTATATATGGAATGGTGTATTATTAAATGTCACTGCTTATAATGTAACTGTTAATTCTTATGATTATACCAGGTTTCCTATTTAAGATGTTTAATATCTTTTTTAATCCTCTCCTTACATACGTCAGTTTGAGTTGTTTAGTATTGTATGGTTTATTTAAGCGTAATTTATCTGAATGTGGTCCTCGTTTACTGATGTATTGCCTTCTTTATATCTGAGTTTTGCTGTTGTTATAGTGAGATTTACTTAATAATTATTTAATTTGTAAGTGGATCAGTTTTTGTTAAAATTATACAAATTATATAACCCACTTCTTCTATAATGTTTTATAAAATGTCTTTTATGATTTTTTTTTTAATCGAAATAAAGACTTGAAACCTGAGGTAACTGGGACCACTCAATAATTGAGTTCTATATTTGCAGCAAAAGTTAAGTTGTTTTTAAAAAATCTCAAAATCAAGCGAATGTTTTTAATGCAGAGTTATTACAGACCAGTCAGATATCATTCAAAGTTCCAAATAAGCAGTACATTCAGAAAAAAATGTTATTCAGCATCCCCAATAAAGCATGAAAGTCTTCTCTAAAACCTCAGAAAATTGGACAGTGTCTCTATTAGAATGGGAAATTCTCCTTCAAAAATCTCAAAGAAACTGGACGGTATCTCTAGCAGAATGGGAGAGTCTTTTCTAAAAATCTCGAAGAAATTGGACAGACTAGTATCCCTAATAGAATGGGAAGGCCTTCCGGTTTACCCCCCAAAATCAAGGGGTTCATGTACACAATTCATGCATAACAAATTAGCTAAAACTCCAGATTCACCATAGCATGATCATTAGTAACAAGGGACACACCTTTTACTCTCGTCTTTCTAGCGTTGTATGGACCCCCGTGAATATGCTGGTTGGAGTCACGTGTTTCTGATTAGCATGTATCGGGCATGTGTAAATAATCCTCCTGCCACCTGTACATCGTTAGACATGTAAATATCACAGCTGCTGCCTTAGAGGAGTTTCAAATATTGTTATTGGGTATATATCTATATCTATATTTATATATATATATATATATATATTATTTTTTTTTCCCCTTCAAGAGTAAGTCTTCTTATTGAATGTTTGCCAGTGGTTGGTTTGGATGTGACAGACCGGATGCTACCCGTGGTTAATAGTGCCAAGCAGGCACATCCTCGAGGCACCATCTCACAACGAATCCTCCCCAGTGTATGAAAAGCACTGTAATCTCAGTACCCTGTCAATCAAAAGTTACGCTGTCCCACACTGCATTGTATTTTATTTTTTTGTACATGTCTTCTTATCTCTAATCTATATTTTCAACGCGATGTAAAAGAAAAGCCTATTTTATATGTCCCGCTCCCCCATAACAAAAAAAATATAACAAACTAGCATGAGGAAGAAGTTGCCAGCAGTGCAAGTACCAAAAAAGTAGAGGACATTTTTTATGTTAAAATCTTTTTTAATCAGGTTTTTCAGTTGTGTATAATGTCGTCTTCGTCTGTATAAAGGTAGCAAAAATGCTTAACAC
The DNA here is from genome assembly GCF_964261635.1 of Lissotriton helveticus. Classification (NCBI taxonomy): domain Eukaryota; kingdom Metazoa; phylum Chordata; class Amphibia; order Caudata; family Salamandridae; genus Lissotriton; species Lissotriton helveticus. The sequence goes on from NC_136067.1 coordinate 1,369,700,808, forward strand.
TTTTTATAATAACTTTTCAGCATAATGCACAGCAGCCACAATGCTCTACAACATAGCCAAAAGTTCTGGCTAAACACATAAGATCCCAAAAGCGAGACCTATTGGCTATGCCAATGCTTGTTAGAGGCTTGGAAAGGATTTTGGATGGAGGAAATCAGTCCAAATACAAAGCTTTGAATCTGTGTATTAAATGGATAAAGTGGTACCTACCATCTACTAAAGATACATTACACTTATCGTCCTCGGAGTATCATTATTGCTTAACCCGACCACAATATAGTTTGTCGCTGTTGGTCCACAAAGGGTCATTTCAAGCCACATTTTCCAAATCGTTATTATGTAAATGATTTTAATTTATATTCATCACACTCAAAATAAGTTCATGTCAATATCCTGAAACTCTGGCATACATTGGCTCCTCATGCACTAATGATGGGTACCTTCGATTTAAATGCCTACAGTTTTATTTTAATATTTGTTTAATAGTTAAGAAATGTGTTTATTTTTAAATGCCCGCTTCATCCAGTTTTTTTCATTTGTGCTAAGGATGTGGTGCATTACAGCATGCTACTAGTCACTGTCCAAAAAATAGTCCACGCAATTTCTTTTTATTTTGCTCATTGAACCTTACGCCTTGTTTCTTTTCCTCAGGCTCTGCCTACGGAACAGCAACAGGATGCTGTTGTGGAGGCTGCCGCAGAGCTTCGAACTAAAGAGTCTGAAGAGGTAAACGCTCCAAAAGTGGCTCCCGTCCCTAAACCTAGGACATTGTTGCCTCCTCCAAAAGTTAAAGTAGAACCTGTAAGAAAATTCAACGATGACATGCAGACTGCACAGACCAGCATCCATGAGGACTTCACAGCAAGGGATAACACAGCCTCGACCCCCAAGGTACCACCACGAAGGAAAAAGTCTGCACCCGCTGCTTTCCACCTGCAGGTGCTACAGAGCCAACGGGGCCTGTTGCTTGGAGATGCATCATTGAACTCCAACCGGTACAACAATAACAACAATAATAATGGAGAGATCCTTGTGGACACCAGCATTAGCAGCTCAGTGACAGACGGGTGTGATGTTCTACTTCACACTCTGGCGCCAATACCAGCCGCCAACCAGGCGCTTGCCTTTGAGAGCCGTTGGTTTGCTGATGACATAGACCTCTTAGAGTTTGACTCCAAGGTGTCTTTAGTGCAACCGTCCAACGTCCAACCTTCCGTCGAGCACCATTTCTGTGACTGGGTCACTTTCAGTGAAGAGAAAAGCAACGATTCATTGTCAAAGGAAGGCAGTGAGATGGCTTGTCATGAGAGGGACAATAATACTCTTACAGGCACAAACTTCGGTTAGCAAGTATATTTTACCAATATTATAATTATTATTATTTTTTAACTATTTATCAACAGGAACTCATGTTTTACTTGCACTTCCAGTGGAGCTTAGACTTTACAAAGAAACTATTTTACTAGAATCTTTATATGAACCGGAACAGCTTGGCGGGGAGAAAATGTTAGAAGGCCATTCCAAGAAAATTGCATTTTTCTAAGCTGTTCCTGTTCTTAATAAAATCATATTTTTTTATCTGTGTCGTAATAAAATGATTTAATTTCACTTGTTGACATGTTTCTTATTTTCTTGTGTCGTAGAATGTTGTTTGGGAAGCAGTTACTACAAGCACACTACAGTTGTAATATTTGAACAATACAAATAAAAATAAGGATCAAAATTTTAAAATAAATGTCCAAAGTAGTTGCTTGCTCTTTGCTAGGCATGCACCGACCTTGGAAGCTCAAGAAATGTATGCTACAATTAACATATATTTGGAAGTTGGAAAGTGTAATTAGAATAACTGCGATTTTGTGCAGAGTAACCTTTCTTCCTACAAAACCAGCACCTGTACAAATGATTCCACGCATTATTGTGCCCGACTTCAAACCTTTGTATTTTTAAAAAATATATAATTAGCATACATAGAATGTTTTGTGCGAAATTCATTTCACACCAGTAGATCGAATGCCCGATTATGTCAGAATGCAATGCATATTTGCTTAAAATTTAAGTTTTTACAAGGAGTGCCTGTAATTGATTGCCACGTATACTAGTCTCTTATAATCAGTTATTGAAATCAAATATGAAAAACGTTTAATGACTTCTGTATCCTTCAGTGAGGCTGATTCCACTGCAGATGTTATAGGGCAGGATTATAGAAGCCTCCATGGTTGCAGAAGAACACAAAGAGAACAGTTGAGCAGGATGGACTGATCACTCCAAGTCCACACTTTAGTGAAATAGACAAAAGATCTACCTGATATTCAGAAAGCTAGGCTGCATGCAATGTACTTACAGCCAACACCGAACAGAGCTGGGTGGTGGGGGTGCCTTTTGGCCGCTCTTTAACTGGGAGGGAGTTCTGTAGAGGTCAGTCTTCCCTATCTAGAGCGCTATCCAAAAATATTCATGCTTCAGTTTATGGACATATGGTTTCTTTTGGACCACAAAACTATGCATTTGGTCATTAGTAGATTAAGACAGGTTAGGCATCAAGATAGAGGCGTATCATGGAGGTATGAACGTCTCTGTCCTCCTTCATGAGGTGCACCTGCAAGGAAGTATTCCGCTCCTCACCCTATGAGTGGCACACAGTATGGCCTTCAATTAATGATGGTACAGAGCTAAAGTAAGCAGAAGAGCTGAACTCCTAGGTGGGGAGCCGAAGGAAGACCCCCATAAATATATATTCGGGCTTGCAAACAATTTTGAGGATTTTCATCAATGATGGTTGTAGATGGCGCACCGGAACAGAGGATTGCTGATGATCCTTATCTGGAGCAATAGGCACCATCAGACTACTGACTGCCCTTCGCTAAGATTGCATTAACTCCCATAGGATAATGCTGTGTGGCTTGATACTGGAAGCTAGGGTGTGGACTTTAAAACTGAGCTACTTTAGGTCAAAAACTGCCTAGCTTTATGGTTTGCTGGGGTGATCATGTTTTTATAGTGCTTTATGCTCACAATGGTGTGTTTCCGTTTGTGACAGGATGCTCCTTTTGCAGTCAACTAGAGTGCTGATTGTGGGACGAACAGCAAGTGACAATGGCGGGATGCCAGAACCAACGGTAAGATCTTGCCTTTATGTGCCAGAGGTAAGGGTAACTCGATACAGTAGCCACATTGTATCTTCACATAGTAGTATTTGTGAATATGACAAGAGAGAATACGTGAAACACAGAGGAAAAAGCCCTAAGGCAAAACAAATACCTGGCAAGGAATGTAAAATTCAAGGCAGATACCAGTGAAAACAAGGTACTGAACAACCCAGGTACTGGGTAACCCAGGAAAGCTGAAGAGCATCTGACAAAAACCTGGAGCTGAAGAGGCACAGACTTTTGACAGAGAAAAGAATTAATCCACCTGAATGAACGATAGGGGACAAAAAACACAAATCATGGAGTGATAAACTCGCAGGAAAATGCTGCTCATTGAGATGGAATGAATAGATGACAGACTAGAAGAAATAGAAAAAAAAATCCTTCAGGGTGAGTATACCCCTCACAGAAAGCAATTTGACTTCCTTTTGTCTTTGTACCCCCTCTTGTTCTGAAGAGTGGAACACTCCTTAACGTGGCAGTCTTATTCCAAATGCCCACTATCAGCACAATCTCTGAACATTGGTCGACTTGCCCTAGTGTCCCAACACTCAACTTCCAGCTAGAAGAAACCATTCCCCCAGCTGCGATGAGCGGTGCCACCGGAATGGATGCGAAGGCCTGCACAGCCAATGATACCAACAAGGGCCTTGGACTCACGGCACTCTAGGAGGTGAGCATAAACCAATAACTCTCCCAGATGGACATTTACACAGAGCACTGTGTACAACCCCTGTGTTATTAGTTAAAACCCTGACTGTATTCCACTACTACTGGAGCTCCAGGATTAGCCTAAAAGGAACGGAAAAGCATATCACCAGGATTGGATAGTGAACATTGAAGCTTTGAAACATGGACGGCCACTAGGAGCAGAAGGCCTTCCAATCTGAAGACTTCCACTGTACAAGCAAGAATCCCAGATGTATTGTACTCCACATTCAGGCTGTCTCTCAAGCTTGGTGGAGGATAAGTAGGAATAGGATCAAAAAGATGATCCTTGACTAGTTTTAACTGATAAGCATAAAAAGTAGGGTGTACCTGCCTTGTAGGTGGGAGACAAGTCGGAATTCAACAGAATTTAAATCTGGTATGATTACAAAGGATACAAAGTAAGGATTTCTTAACTTAGTCGGTCCTATATAACTTGGTATGAATCAAGAAGATAGTCAAACCTTATTTATTTTTTATGTGGTTCTGGAATTGGTCTTCTATACCTCTCAGCAAATTATTCAGAACCTTCTTGGCTTGTAGTGCCAGGTGTCTTTGTTGTTTGAGATGATCTAAACAAATCTGCAGTAGTTGGTACCAATGGTGTTATTCAAGTTACATCTGTAAATACTCGAGGATTTTATTCCTCAAAACAAAAAGGAACATTTTGCTGGCAGAATTCTGCGAATGCCTCATGCGAACATCAATAATCTTGGGGTTGCATTACTGTACCATTTCAAATATTGCTTCAGAGTATAATTAGCCCTTTTAGTCTCACTGTTGGATTGAGCGAAATCTCCGTAAGAGAGACTTTGTTCATGCCTAAAAATCCACTATCTGCTTTCTACATTTTGAAGATTATGGTGTTAGCCAAGCCATTTAAGGTAAATACGTCTGTAGCAAATCATTGAGACGTAGCTGAGGCACATTGAATTGTCTTGAACGGTAAGACGTGTGCGACCTTTGAAGAAGTGACTACTCTAAATGGAGATAGTAGGTAAAGGTTCAAGTGTAATTGGTTGCAAGTAGCCAAATGGTCTGGCATGAACAGATTTCCGATGGGCACATACAGGACATGCTTATACATATGGAATGGACACCAGAAAGATCAAAGGGCCAGATCAAGAGTGGATTTTGGACTCCTGTATCTAAAGTAAAATATTGCACATTCTCAGGATGACATTTTCTAGTTTAGTACCGGGGGAAAAAAAGTCATTTTCGTAAAAAGAGGTGTCTGTGTTTAGATAAGTCTTCTTTTAATAATTTCCTCCAATTTGTCAGGATCCATTTCAACCTATGCATTCCTCCTTCTCTGTAAAAGTGACTGTACTACTGCAATGACCTGATTTAAAGAAAGGTATGATGGTTCTGGATTGATGGTTTGTTTATGGTACATCTGGAAATGGCATCTTCCACGTTCTACCAGCAATATAACTAAGATAAGTCATATTGTGTAAATAAATAAGTTCATCAGCCTTGGCGACTAATCATGCAAGCTCCCAGACCTGTACCTTCATTGCCAGCTAGAAGCCCAGCAGGGAGGTACATTGGTCAGAAGTGAAGAGGAGAATATTAGTGGCAATTTTATATTGTTTAGGAAATTAATGTGGTCTGTTATGAGTCTTCAGGTTAACTGATGGAGACTTTTGTCTTGTTTTATGTCTGCTTGTTGGGAGAGGTGGATCACATAATGAACCTTCTTTTCCTCTCCTGCTGTTGTTGGGATGGAAAAGTACCCTTCGTGGTGACAGACATGCACTCCTGCCCCGAGTGGCCCAGCTGCATGGACATCTGGACCCCTGGTACTGATTTTTATCATTGGCAAACACGGATCATGCATAGGTGTGTCTCATGGTAAAGCAGACTTGATAGACCAGAAGGGGTGCAGCAAGTGCTCTCAAAATTGCAGGTTATTGACCTTACCTAGCATTAAGGGACAGGAGCACGTTGGGGGCAGAATACCCGCTTCGTGTTTAGTATCTGAACAGGCATTATTAGGTCTCGCCTAGGTAGCACTTGCTCTGTCTCTTCGAGACGTGATGTATTAACTATGCACTCAAATAAAGGAAGATAGCTTGATGTAGGTTTAGGACCAACATCCGATGCAACAGTGGGTTAACCCTCTGCTGTCTTGCACTTAGCACTTTTTTTCTGTTGATTAAAAATGAATGTTAGGTGGAACGCTTATGACAAATCATAATGTCTGCAGAGGCTAAAATGTCATTCCTGCACTTTCCCTTGCACACCCCGGCACTTTGCTTTCTGCTGCTTTATTTACTCTGCTGCTAAGTATCCAACTAATGAGGTTAGCTTTTCCTGGTCCGCCGCCAAGCTTATGTCCATAGAAAACTGACCGTCTGTCTGAAAAAAAGAAAGGTATGTCGTGTGGAACGCTTATGACAATTATCATAACCTCTGTAGAGGCCAAAATGTTGTTCCTGCACTTTCCCTTGCGCACCTTGGCACTTTGCCTTTTGCTGCTTTATCTAGTCTGTTGCCAATTATCCGACTAATGAGGCTAGCTCTTTCTGCTCTGCTGCTAAGCTTATGACTATAAAAAAACAGTCTGTCTTCACCTTTGCAATTGGAGGTCTTACTTAACTCCCTTGGGAGTACGCAGGTTTTATTTTACTTCATTTTAACGTGTTTTTAATAGTGATTCGCATTTTGTTCAAACCGTTGTTCTGAAAATATGACATGATGGCACCTTTGTAAAGGTTTTATTTAACTGTACAATAAATTCAATTCAGTATTCAGGTATGGACTTGAAGCTCCGCTTATCTTTTCAATTGGCTCCTCTTACTGTCCTTTGTAAATGGTGGCTTTTGATTTATGAATAGGCTTAGTAGTCCCTTCTTAGTACCTCATTTTCTAACCTCCCTTGAGGACTGCCCCTGTAACATGTCTTGTTGTTCGGTATTTTTTATTTACAGTCTGTGATCACTATTTTCTTAAATCACTTTCTCCTATTGCACACACTAAATTCTAGTCTTTTTTAAGCAGCGCTTTATCTTATCTTATGTTTTTGCTTCAACAATGGCAGCCTCGCCATTAACGCTTCACACGCTCTAATATATTTTTGGGAAAGGAGCGTGGCACGTCGTGCTGTATTTTATGTTTTTTTAAGCCGTGCTTTGTGGTTTTTTTTTCCAACAGTACGGCACGTTTCAGGTTAAACAATGGCGGCCGTGCATTTCTTTTCTTATGTGCGGCTCGCCCAGATCAATCTTCACAATGCACACAGCTTGGCACGCTGCAGCCGTGCTTTACTGGCATGCCGTGCTTCAGCTTGAACAATGGCAATCTTATTCCTCCTCTCCCATGTCACAGCCCCCATCCACGTTCCGCCCCCTACACTAACTTAAATATGCACAGGCGCCGTGCTTTAGGTTTCAGCACATCATCTGCTTTCATATTAACAACACGGACGTTGCACTTTATTATGCAGAACAGCGCCCGCTTTTATATTTACAAATACAATAGTCGAAAGTCTTGCAAATGCAAGACCTATTGCATTGCAAATGCTTGTTTTGAGATGTCTCATGGAGACAGTTCTCAGCTTCCCCTAGCGATCCAAGCATGTGATCCTGATCCTTCAGTGTACCTCATTTGCCAAAACAACGTAAACAGTTTCTCATGCAATATTAACCAGTATGTAAAATTACCTAGCATTTACTTTCAGTGAAAAGTCATCTCCTTTTGCAATTTAAAGGAACTATCTCTGCCTGTGAACAAAGTTTGTCTGTATTTCACTTTTGAAAAGAAACATGACATGGGGCTTGGGGCTCTGTTCTGTGGCAGCAACTCCGTTGAAGGAAATGGGGCCTACAAATGTTTCATAGTTTGCATTTTATTTAAAAACCCACTCTATTCATCTGTGCTGTAGCGGCACACCGCAATGGCAACTGCACAGCTTGATCTTATTCCTCCTTTGCCATGTCACAGCCCCCCATCGCTGTCCTACACTGACTTAAATATACACAGGTGCCACTTTCTAGGTTTCAGCACGGCGCCCGCTTTCATATTCACACAGGTGCCACACTTTATGTTGCTATACGGCTCCCACGTTTATTTTCACAAACACAATAGTTGAAAATCTCAGAAATGCGAAGCCCATTGCATACCATAAGTTTACTTCCCCCCATTCTAACTCCTAAGCAGTGCTGCACCATTATAGTTTATTATTCTTTCTAACATACAACTAAATAAACAATGGTACATTTTTCTAAACACAAAAAAAACTCACTCCCAATAAAATAAAAAAATACAAACGTATGCTCAGCTGCAATCTTTCCCTTTATAATTGCATTAAGGGTTCATACACTTATATAGCTAATACAGGTCCTTTTGCAACTCCACTACACTAGGACAACTAGTAACAGGCGAAGATACTTCACCCCTTCCTTGCTTCATACATTTTCTTGTATTGCTTATGCTACTACTAGTATATAATTACAAGCAAAATAAATCTAACACACATTCTTATTTGCAATAGCTCTAAATGTAACTAATGCGAGACTTTTTGCATTGCAAATGCTTGTTACCTATGTCACACGAGTGGTGCCTATGGCTCATTCATATAAAGTTTTGCTGCAGTGCACCTAACAGTCCTAGCCTACATGTGATTGTATGTAGTGCAGGACAGCAGAGAATACTGCGTGTGCGTGCAGGGATGTGTGTAACCCTTCGCGTGGTACATAACATGGAGGCAGATGGGTTCCATTTTGGAAATCCTAGGACCTGGAGAGGTTGGGGTGCAAACCCCAGACAGGAGATGTGGATTGCTGACATTCCTGGGGGCTGGAGTGGGACCACATACACTGGAGGAAGGTGAGCAGAGCACCCTCAGTGCACTTGAAAGGACTCTTATTCCAGGAAGAGTTACGGGTCCGTTGGGCCTGGGCTCATTGTGAGGCGATCGTGGGTCTGATAAGGTTGGCACTGTAAGATCAGGGAATCATGAAAGAGGGGAAGCCTTAGGCCTTTGAATATTTTATGAGGCATATTTCAGTGGCGGTCGAAAGCCAGGTGTAATCCCGGGTTACTTCCTTGGTCTGTGTTGTGGGTCTATCAAAACTGGAGCCACTCCTGTGGTGGCATACTGACCCTATGACAAAGGACAGAAGAGAGGGCACAATAGAAATATCAAAGGACCAGACACTAAATGATATTCATATCTGGATTAGTACTATAAAGGTCACACAAGTAGTAGTTCACCAGCCCTGTTCTGTAGCGTGGTTTAACTAGAGAGAAGATCACCAAGACTAGGGGACTTGGGACCAGGGTCTCCTAGTCTCCCTGCTGGATGAGGGGCCATTACCCAGGAAGTCACAGTCCCCTTTCTTTGAGCATCACGCCCTCTGCCAAGGCCAGCAGATCATGTGAGGAGGAGGAGGAGGAGGAAGAATACCTGGAGGGAGTTAGGTTCAGCAGGGATCCCAATGAGATCATTCCAATAAGTGAGTGAAGTGTGAGATGTCCAGTCTGGTGGTGACGATTGCAAGCTTGCAGACAATCCACCTGCTCTTGCGAGCTCTGGGGCTATCACCCTTGTGAAAGCTGAGATTGGCAACCACCGTGGTCCAGAGAGGGACACCATGAAGCTTGGGCCAGTGCCTGTGCGCAATCTAAAGTCTGTGACCACCCATCCTCCCGGCAGGGGGTCCACGGTGAAGATAAGGCCATCACCTGTGTGCAGCTGAAATCAGCAACCCCTGTGTGACAAAGAGGGGGCCCACCATGAAGATAAGGCAGTGAGCAGTTTGTGAGTCTAAGTTAGCGGCCCCTGTGTGCCCGGTGGGGGTGACGGATAAATCAGGGCCATTTCTTCAATTGTGGTGCCAAGGATGATGTGAAAAACACTTACTGTTTGTCACAGGAGCCGAGAGATGACATCTGACACCAATGTAGGCTGTCCAAAGACTGGGGAGGCCTGGAGCATCATCGGAGAAAGACCACAATGTGTCCTGTGCCCTCCACATCGGGTTGGGCCTGCTGGGGACTTAAATGACCTTTGCGCATAGCGCTGCTAACATGGACATTTTGTTTTGAACACAGGTGGGAAGTGGCTGTGTAGTTTTTTTTAAATATCTTTTTTATTGACATTTGTGAAACCACAAAACTTTTCCAGATCAGCATAATACCATGGATACCGTGTACTTGATTACCATCAAACTGATTACATATTTGTACAACATGGGGTGTTACCCCTAACTGGGGAGGGTTTCAATACAATAGAACCCCGCAGAACTTTTGTGTCAATAGTACTTTTTAATTCACCTCACCTCGACTTTGGTAGTGAAAACTGTACACAAACAAGCCAACAAATAACATACCCACCTCCCACTCCCTATCCCTCCCCCAAGTGGATGTGTAGTTATGGCTAGGTCAGAGTTTCCACTGAAAAGGCATTTTTTGTTTTCGCAATAACTTTGGCGTTGTTTGATAAATCTACACCGCGTTTTCCAGTAAAAACTGTTCTTTCACCGAGTTTGTTATGGAAACTTTCATGCAGAGCCTTCACGTAGTGGGCCCTAAAAAAGAGGGAATCAAAAAAGTGCCATTTACCATTTTAATTCCTATAGGATTCTTTCCACCTCAATAAAAAAAAGTGCTGAATAAAATTACACCGAACTTGTCAGACAAGGAAGTTTTTGTTTTTGTGAAAATCCTTTCAGTAGTTTTCAAGAAATTAGCATTTACATTTTTTTTCATCTGGGCATAAAGAGGTTATTGAAAGGTTGAACTGTGAAGTTCCAAAATTCATAAAAATATTCAACCCTTACTGGACGAGGCAGCCGTTTCTCTACATAGTCATTTCAGGTCTGCAAATCCAGTGCCATGGATCCATAGTTCTCTAATTGGCAAGTCATAAAAGAAAACAAAATGTGTGTTTTTACCAGACTTCAGAACTCGGGGGCATATTACCAACAACTAGCGATAATTATCGCTATGTTGGCTTAGTGGCAATATTTTTATCGTCGAGCTGTGGCGATTTTTATCGCTTAGGTACCTTGCTATTATCAAGGTTTATCTCCTAAGCGATAAAAATCTGCCGAAATGCATGAATATCGCAGAAAAGTCAGCGATATTCATGCATTACCAAGCTAATGCTCTTATCCATGTTATCCACCTACCATTGGATAACATGGCTAAGAACTGCTCAGGGGCAGGTGTTAGCTTTTGGAGATATATTCGCGCTTAGCGCGAATATCTCCAAAAGTTGGTAATAGGAGATAGCGATGTTAGCGACTGTTTCCAGTCGCTAACATCTTGGCACGCCCACTTTGCATGTCATTAGTGATACATTTCACTGACATGCAAAGCGGGTCCCAAGATGGTCGCTATCGCCTACTAGCTGTCGCTAACTGGTGTTAGCGACAGCTAGGTAATAGGGAGATAATTTTATCTCCGCTTTCTTGGCTTTTAAAGCCAAAAAAGCAGAGATAAACCCCCTTGATAATATGCCCCACAGTTCCCAAGTCCTGGAAAATAAAGTGAAAAAAGCTAAAAAGGGGGCATTAGTACCATCCCTTGACCACCTCGCCCCAGACTACTAACATGCCTCTAGGTAATTTTGTATAAAAAGTCATCTCTTGCAAGCTATAGCTCTATTTTCCATTCGACCATCATAATATTGATAAAGACAGTGAGAGATAGAGCAACAGCTTAAGTTGTCCCTTCTCTCTTTCTCCGTGAATCATTATTTGCATTCCTGACAGAGGAATTTTGCTCAACTGCGTACAGTGGGAGCAGCATGGCAGTCGTCTTTGGACCCTGTTCAGTGCATGGGAGGAGACCTGTTTCAGGGTCTATGTTGGGTCCATTAGTTAATCTGCTGCTACCTTAACTGGCATGTAGCTGAAAGGAGAGAGATTAAGATGATCTTGGGGAGTGCTATACATTGCAAATCACTGGCAAATAAGTAGCAATTAAACATAATGGAGCCATGTCACAGACTGCATTTTGTGGTACTACTTGTAGACTGAAAAATGATGGGGCATATTATCAAGGGGGGTTATCTCCGCTTTTTTGGCTTTAAAAGCCAAGAAAGCAGAGATAAAATTATCTCCCTATTACCTAGATGTCGCTAACACCAGTTAGCGACAGCTAGTAGGAGATAGCGACCATCTTGGGCCCCGCTTTGCATGTCAGTGAAATTTATCACTAATGACATGCTAAGTGAGCGTGCCAAGATGTTAGCGACTGGAAACAGTCGCTAACATCGCTATCTCCTATTACCAGCCGAGCCTTGAAGTTATTAAAGTCTCAAACGTGGTCACTCACAGGTACTGTAACACACTCCCATGGTAAAAATGGAGGAAGGGAAAGAAAATAACACTGTACAGGAACTAATTTTGGATTAATTGAATTATTTTGACATTAAAATTATGTATATAAATATGACATGTGTAAGAATTCCTATTGAATGTTTGGCAGTGATTTCAAAGCTAGTATTTCACATTAAAGAGATCTTAACTGTAAATTATTTCCTAGAATTTACATTGCTGATTTAATTTGCAGAATTATTTTGCTTACAATAAAAAAAATAAGAAATGGATGGCTAACACATTATTTTGACCTTTTTCCCAGTGTTGGTGTACAAAGAAATGGACATCCTTTCACAATGACAGTGCAGCTCTCAGAGCATTAAGCAGCACACTTGATGAACTCACTTTTGTAGGCCCATCCTCGATGCAAGCATCTACCAATGGCTCGTTACCCATGCATCAAAATAAAAATTGCAAGTTCAGAACCCTCTCAACAAAACATTGCACTGTCACACTTTATTTTTTGTCTTAATTTATATTTTGTTAAACCCACTCTATAGTGTCAATATACTACAAAAGAAATGCACATTTTAGAGTACGTTTTACATTTTTCTACAACCCGCTTTGCATTTAATCTTTAACATATTGTACACTTTGTTGCATACAATACGTTTTAAATGTTAGTACATTATCCAAGAACAAAAACTCATATTTCTCAAAACATTGATAGACAGCACAATATGAATTGTATACACACACACACACACACACACACACACATACGTACGTAAAGCAGGCATTCGCTGCACTCCAGGAACTTCAATTCAAGCTTTTATTTCACAGAAAATTCGCACCATGTTTCAACCCAACTGGTCTTGGTCATGGTTGGCGAGTCCTTCGTTTGTTTCCATTCATATAGTAGACACCCATCTTACCCACAATGAGGCATTCTGTGATATGTAATTTAACAATCTTAAGACATATAAACAATGAAAATAAAAACAACAAAGTTGGTATTTAATATGTGTGCTTAACGTTCTCCTGTGTACTTATTAATATATATGTTGTAATCTACAGCATTTGCTGTCTTAATAACAATATAATTGTTGGCACATTGGAATTTCAATGTGAGGCAGTCGCAGTATGGGGGTATGATGTGAAATGAGTTATCAGTCATACGTGCCATTAAAATGATGTTCTGATGAAACTTGTGGGGAGAGGGGTTGGCCTAACGGCTAAGGCGCTCGACCTCGGACCTGGGGATCTGGGTTCGAGTCTCGGTAACGACGCCAAGAAACCTCCTGTGATTCTGGGCAAATCACTTAATCTCCCCGTGCCTAAAATGAAAGTGTGTCCTCATGTAACGTAACTGGTGCTATGTAAAGCGCTCTGATACCTGATTCGGTTCGGGTCTAGTTCGCGCTATATAAAACTCTGCAAAAAAAAAAAAGAGGAGGGTGCCATAGTGTGGATTAATCGGCAATTTATGTCTAGTACCATAACATATAACCCTCATAGTTGAGGATTCAATTATGTTGAATGTCATTCAACAGTTATACTTCCCGTGCTGTATGGAAGAGAAACACCCACCAATAAACACAGTCTAGCATTTTTGTTGAGTGCAGTACTAGGTTGTACATGATACTGTTTGTGTAATATTACAAGTGCACAAATTGTTGCTCATCATTATTGAGTTCAAAAGGAGATTTGGTCCTCAACCAGGTAATGTATTTGGATTCCAATTGTCGCAAGGTAAAGTATGGTTGCCACTTCGCTCATGAAAGTGTATCATGTCAATCCCATAGTTTATTTCAATCATTCTCTTGGCATTGAACCAGATGTTTGAAGGCTTCACTAACCGTGTCAAAGACCAGCCGAGTCTAAACACGTCAGTACAGTTGTCTTGTGCAATAAAACCTTGAATTGAAGTTCCTGGAGTAAAGCGTATACTTGTTTTACAAATATGGGACAACTGTTGAACCCCTATAATGGCACCACCTGTAGAGTGCACTGCTCTTTAGAGATATATATATATTTTCTCGCTTCAAGTCCACCAAAACGCTTAGCACTCGGGAGTGGATGCCTGTCTGGATACACGGTGGTGGGATTGCGATAAATATGTAGCTCGAATACTTCCAAAGAAGAGACCGCACCCACGGGGAGGAAAATAACCCAACTTTATTGTACCGGTTACTGGTACAACAGAAGCGTTTCGGCAAGCGCCTTCATCAACATTCATATATACCATTTTTTAAAAGTTGATTTTAAATTAGCTACACACATAATGCAACAGAACTTACCACATAATGAATCAAAATAAAATGTTAGTGAGGGTGGGATTCATTTTATTTAATGTTTAAAAATAAATATTTATAAATTAATATATTTACATTAATTATTTACAACACATTTAATTCGAGTTAATGTGCTGTAACAATTCATTTTAAGAATTAATTCACATTTATCTTTTTACATTTATTTTATTTTAGAAAGAATAATAAACTTTAAAAAATCACCCTACACTTCCCTGTAGCAGGGTCTCTGCCATGGTGACGGAGATCTCCATCTAGTGGTGAAAAGTTACTACTAATAACGATATAGTTGTAAATCCTGTTTTAGGAGGGTCCACCCCTGATTTGAAGACATGGAAGTCTACACTTTGATGTGAATCTAAACTTGAAACGGTTAGTTGTAGTCGTTAATATACATGAGTGGAGAAGTGTGGCTCAATGGTTAGAGCGTCAGACCCTGATGCAGAAGTCTGGCCCGGGACCAGGGTTCAATTCCCGCCTCTACGGGTATTGGGCTCAATTTCCTCGAACCTGAAAATTCTCGCCTCGGTGTCTATTCTAATCATGGGTCCCACTCTGCAACTCTGGGCAATAGCTTGCTTAATCTCCACGACAGCCCCAACAACGTTAGGATGCCTGGCTTCTTGGGGGTGCGCAGGAATGGACACTTCACAGGGAAAAGCCAGGAAGGGTTCCTCAGTGGTATTCGTACAAGCGCCGAGATGCCTCCGGGTAGTCGTGCGCTATACAAGTACCTCTACATTTACATGAGCATAACTACCTTTCAGAATAGGCCCCACTGGGCTGTTCAGTAAGGCTCAAAACTGACCCTCTGAGATGTCTTTTCCCATTGTTTGCCTCATTCTCCTCATTGCTTTTCATTCTCATCACACACTTTTTTATTCAGCTCAGTCCTTTCTTTCTATCCTTACCCATATACATATTCTTCCTTAAAAGAGTAAAATGTGGGGTAGTAATTCGAGATGCCTTACTTACATACGCATTTGTCTGTTAGTTCAAGTCAAGCTTTAAATATCTATCTCACTCAACCTTCATGTTACTGGAATGGTACAGCAAGCATAAATAGTTGCGGCAGGGACAGCCTAGCCTCTGGCGATTCTTAAATTGCCAGCAGGGATACAGCACTGCTGTTCCATAGAATTGCGTCGGCAACTCACTATCATAGTACTACAGTCCGGTCTCGCAGATGCTTATTCTCATAGGTGAAATGACCAGGAGATCCTGGCTGCACAATTTCCATCATATGTGGTTCAGTTTATATTCCCTTCACAGCTATGTTTCATTCTTAATGGTATTAAAGACTAGAGCCGGAAAACAAATTTCCAGCCAGGAGCAGAAGTGACCCTCAGTACAAATCTGCAAATTCCACTGATCTGCTTCTGCATGTACCAAGACTGACCGGTGGTGGCATTCTACATCCTCTGCCCATACCAAAATTAAAAGGTACAAAACTGCTGGAGGCCCAATTCGTGGACGATCAAAACACACACCGGATCCACTACTGACAGGCCCACCATGCCCATACAAACACTGGAACCCTCCAACTCATCTGTACCAAAACCTGCAGCTACAACCAACCAGTCTTCCGCCTAGTTAGAGCACCTTGCCAACCGTCTACCTGGAAAAATGAGAGAGCTGTCTATAGCAGCTGGTGGAGTCAGGGTTGGTAGGAGGCAGATAGCATTCCTATGAGGACCGCTTAAGGTGGTAAAACATTTAGGTAGGCCACGAAAAAGCAAAACTTTGAGCAAGTGAAGCCTTTGGATAGCTTAGAGGGACATTTGGTGAGGTAGAGATCTTGTCCTTCACTCTACCAGCTTCATTGCCCTCTTCTGCCCTATTCACTCTGGTTCTTCCATGGGTGAACCTTAAAGTGCAAGCTGTGGAGTTGTGATTACGGGGCATTCTTATGCACGGCTGAGTTCTTCCTCCTGAGTGCGAGCTCAGGGAGAAGGATAGCCCATATCAACAGCATGCATTAGAGAAAAGTCCCCGAGGAGGGGTAGTGTTAATGGAGACAACAAGGGGCAGCCAAGGGAATGATCTGCACTACAAGGGCACACCTACCTTCCTGGTCTGTTTTACAGTTCAAGGTGGTGCACCATGCCCAAACACAAGTGGATTTGCCATATTCTAATAAGAATGCACCCTTTAGGTATTTTTTCTGTCCGAGGTCTATCCCATTGGCGAACTGGAAGAAATGGAGGGCATATTGGACCTATTTCACATTTAGTCAAAATGATTCACCACCTTAGAATCTTCCTTTGTCAGGAAGTGCCAGACAGAATTACTCTCTGCCACAACCCAGGGGCAGCATTCACCTTCAGACATCTATACCTTTCATCTCTAGTATTACTAAATGTTTTCACCCTCCAACCCACCCCAAAAACGGCGAAGGGACATGAAACATTTATAGTGAGATAATGTCAAAAATGATCAAGCAGCTATACTTACTGTTTTATTTCTTCCCAAATGCCTCTGAAAGCCGAAATTATTTCAAACCAGTTACTGTTGTTGAAAATAAATACTGCAATGTGGAATGGTACCTGTTTTTTATATTTACATAGAGAGAAAATATTATGATTGTGGTAATCATTTGGAATTCAGAACCAGATGGCCTTCTCAAGAAGTAAAATGTTAACTCCAGTCCAATTATCTCTCTAGGTTCAAATGTTGCGTTGTTGACATGAGAACAGTGTACTCTAGTATAGAATATTCAGGTTTTCTAAGGTCCTCACTTCCATCTGGTTAGGTCAGAAGTACACAGGCACACGTCATAGTTTTCGTGAGTAGATTGTAAAAATTACAATATCAAGTACAGTGTTCAATGACTTCCCAAGTCCTAAGCCAAAGCCTCTTGGATGAACTGCAATGTTCGTTTGTATAGGAAGGAATCCTTCTTTTTCGGTTTGCAGATGTTCAGGTGGTTAACATCCACAGGAATCAGTTCTCCTACTCCCAGGTCTTAATAAAAGAAAAGGAGAGTCAACAAAGCTGGTTATTGTTTGGAAGATAATTTTATACAAGTAAAGCCATTCATGAGTGACACGGGCATACTTAACTGGTAGGATATAGGTTTCAGATTAGAGCATCTAAGGCAATCAGTACACTGGCCATTCTTTCTTTGACTCTCAAGTACTGCGGTCGTCACGTTTGCAGCACTAGTGAGACCATAGACCGTATCCAATTTTGCAGCTCCTTTAAATACATATTTTTTTAAACTGACAGTTTTGCAATAAGGTAGCCCTTTTGATTAGGTGCCAAGAGAGGACAGGGTTCCATTTCACCACCTCAGTACTCGGTTTGCTGCACGATACGCCCATTAGGAAGGAAGGGCACTGTGGTGGAGGAAAGATTCACACACCCCTCACCGGGCACGCTGGACTGGCCAGGTATGTGTGGTAAGCATGGTCTCCCTATCTCCTCTGAATCTTGTTGCTTTCTTACCTCATCCATGCTGTGCTGTAGCCCCATGATATGTCTGTCCCAGGAATACTGAAGAAGTCGCTCTGGCGGGGAAGGCTGTAGATATCGGAGGGTGGCAGTCTCGGTTTGGGAGGACAGAACATCAGGTATGTGATTCAACTTTAGAAATGTAAGGTAAGGTAGGGTGCGAGGTGTCTGATATCGGGTTGGATGAGGGCACCAGTTATGGGGTTGTATTTTGCAGGATTCCAGTAATGATGGTATTGTTTGGAAATGAATGGCATGATGCCAAGTAAGGAAGTTACTTTCTGATGTGGCAGAGGGTGCCCAGTGCAAGGTATGACGGCCTATTGGAATGGCTGAACACCAGGTACAGGAGTCTGTTCTGATGGGGTGGGATTTGGCAACACACCTTTATTTGGAGTATGTTGTGAAGTTTGGTGTGGCAGGATGCCAGGTTTAGTAGCCTATTTTGGAGGAGTGCGAGAGAGAGATTAATGATAAAGGTATAGGAGTATTTCCTGGAGAGAGAGAGATGGTAGGAAATCGGTTATGTGGTTGATTTTAATGGAGTGGCTGGATGCCAGATACAGATGTCTGTTTTATGGGTTATCTGACAGAGGATGTGAGGTATAGGGGCCTGTTTTATGAGTTGTTCGTGGCAAGATGTCAGAACGGGCCTCTTTTCCGGGTAGGGGAAACAAATGATGCCAAGCGTAGCAGTGTATTTTGAGATGGTGATGCTGGCAGGATGCATGCATCATGTCTTTTATAGGGTGGAGCATCGTCAGCATGCCTTGTCTGAGGCCCTGCTTTGGTGGTGGTAAGGTAAAAGGAATGGGGTTTTGTTGGCTATTTAGACACTCACTAATAATCAAAAGGCTGCCCTAAGTTGGACAATTGAGGTTCTGTTGTCACAGGCTATAAGGTAGCCATAGGTCTAGTTATGGGCAGAGGGAAAACAATAAAACACGCCAAAGACATGCTACAAATAATGCTGTAGTGGGTCCAAATTCCCTTTATTTTGTCCCTAAATGTAACAATCTGTGCTGCAATATGCAGCATAACTGTACATTTGACGTAAAATCTTGAGATAGAAACAAGTGAATTGAAATTTCCTTCACAGTGGGCATGTCCTGTCCTGTTACTCGTTTGAACAAAAACCCAGTATGTTTTCCTGCAAAAGTGACCTCTGTCACATGGCAGGTGTTCCACATATTTTTGTTGTTGATTTCTGGCAAAGGTCTAGGCTCTAGTAGACTCCATGAGCCCCATACAAAGAGCAACTTCCTTTAACACTAGTGACCAGCATCACCATATCCAATTTATGATATTGCTAATGTGTGGTGTCGGCTTCTGGATGTGTGTTGAACACAGGACTTTTTATCTGCACACCAAATTGAGGCGGCTGACTGCTGGCTCTCCCTGGTAAAGTAATATAGTTTGGTTTGACATGGTCCCTGCACAGGTGTCTGTGGGAAGTGTTTCTGTACACAATAAGCAGGGCCACCCTGTATGTGTGTAACCAACAAGCAAGGTTTTGTGTACATGGTTCTGAATAGGTGTAAACAGCAATGGATCAGGAACCCTAGTTTTGGTTTACCTTACCTGAATCAGGCCAGTTCTAGAAAGGAGGGCTGCAGTTTGAGATCGAACATCTGAACTGCTGCAAGTGCATGGGTACTATCCAATTCCCCAACAAATCAAATGGGCTGCCTGCCTATCCCATGCACCTTATGCACAGCTCTGGCAAGAAGAGCTGTATCTGGAAGAGCCACAGTAGCCTGGTAGATATTAAGGATGTATGTTATTACCATGGAACCAATTTGTCTGTGCATATTATACTATGCTGTTTTTCATGGGACTGAACTGTACCCAAAGGAACACTGGAATAATCCGAAATCTAAACTGTGACTTTGAATTTCAGTGGCATAGGAAAGTGCCCCTTGTTGACAAGGTCACCCCCACTTTTAGCCTAGTATCTGATGCAAATTTGACAGAAGTGCCCTGGGTTCCTGCAGTCCAGGTCATCAGTGCCATATCTCTTTTTCTAAAACTGTAACTTGTTCCCCAATTGGCATTACATTCAGCACCCCCAGTAAGTCCCTAGTAAATGGTGCCTAGGGCAAGAAGGGCTAAAGAGGGTCCCTAGAGGCTGAAGCATATATTATGTCTCCCTAAAGGACCCCTCACCACCAACTGCCATTGCAAACTGCGTGCCATGGGGCAGCGAAAGGTGAAGATGTGACATGGCACACCTCCTGTGTGCCATGCCTACTGACACTTCATTCAGTACAGGTAAGTCACCCCTACAGCAGGCCTTTCAGCTCTAAGGCAGGGGGCACCTGTATGGACATATCTGCATGAGCAGATATGCCCCTGTGATGTCTAAGTGGATTCTTAAATATCACAAGTGGACAGGGAAGCCATTTTAAGTACTTATGCTGGACACTCTTAATTAAAAGTTCCCCATCTACGTGATGGCTTCCCTGAAATTAGAGAGGTTTGGAATCAAGCATCTCGTATTAATAAACCCACACTGATTCCAGTTATGGATATACTAATACACACAACTAGAGGACAACTTAGAGGTCCCCCGACAACCTACCTACTACTAGTGCTCTGGCTGACTGGTGTAGACCAGCCTGCCACCACAAACATATTTCTGGCCCCTGCAGGAGAAAGAGCTTGTGCTCTTTGAGGGTAGAAACAATGCCTGCTCCGGTCGAAGGTGTTGTCACCTCCTCGGAGCAGGATGGCTAAGTAATCAGCATACCAAGGCAGAAGGTTTCAAAGGCCTCTGCTGTCTTTTGATATGCTACCTGAGGCTTCTCTAGACATGGGAAATGCCACCGCCTGTCCAGGGCCCATTTGGCACCAAGACAGGTAGGAAAATTAGCTAGTCAAGAGGTGTGTCCCCCTCTACGGCTAGTACCACACCTAAGGTGGGTCATCTGATATGGGCAAGACTTTAGAAATTCCACCATCTAAATTGTGGCAGAATTAGGGTCTTTAGGCAAGGGTTACGCCCACTTCCCATAGGAAGTGGTGATCAAGAGGGTGTTGATGCACTAAAGGTAAGTAGCCCATTGGCTACTACCTGTCACCCCCCATAACATCCTTAAATTAAGAATTTAGGTGGCACCTCTGACACCAGGAACTCAGATGTGAATGCTCAAGAGGAGGAGGACACCAAGAACCACAAGAAAAAGCGAGAATTTCAGCACCAAACCCTGCCTGCCACACTAAGTCTTGACAATCGCGACCCAGTAACTCTTACTGCAGCTGACCAACTTCCAAAAACCGTGGGAGACTGCCAGCCTTCACAAATCGCCAAGCAATCTCCCTTGAAGTAGAGGAGCTACTCGCCTGCAGGCATGAAACGCATGGTCGGGTCTACTGAGTTGCTGCTCCCCTGCCAGCCCGACGCAGCACCTTCCCAGGAAAAGGACCCTGTGCCTCTGAGGTCAGAGCTGTCCACCTACCAAGTGAGAGGACACCAAGACTGACCGGAGCCGCACAGGACCATACCAAGGGTACCAGACCCCTCTGGGCAAATGGACACCGTGAGAGTCCCGACAAATAACCTTTACCTGTTGCTACAGAAAGGCCTGGCTGGCCTAGAGACCAGGAGAAAAGATCATCATCCGATAAATGGGCCTGTAAAGTTATGTGTGCTGGGGGAAAAAACTTCTCTCAGCATCGTCCATAGCTGGTCTTACTAGAGGGAAGGCTGGCTCTCAAAATCACATTCACTACTTTGGAAGTGCGACTGAAGGCTTTCAACTGTCACCGCTCAATCTCTAAGCATGGATGTGTAAGTTGTGCAAGCTCTGGTCCAGGACCAATCCCTGCTGTTGTGATAGAAGTTCCTCCCAAACAGGCAGCTGAATCAGAGGACACCTGCTCACGGCGAGAAGTTCTGCTGGCCCAATCTGGAGTCACTAGGATTCAGAAAAAAACACAGCATTGAAACCGCCCTCATAGCAGGCACTGATGACATCTAGACCATCCTAGACTGTGCTGAGTCATCAGCGGCCCTCATCCTGCTCGACCTCTCGGCAGCTTTCGAAACAGTCGCCCACAGCATACTCATCAGAAGACTCCACAAGATCAGCATCCAAGGTTATGTACTCGAATAAATCTGCACCTTCATCATGGTAAGAACACAAAAAGTCAGACTGCCACTCTTCACATTGGAATCCAAGAACCTGATCTGAGGAATCTCCCAGGGATCGCCCCTCAGCCCTATAGACTTCAATGTCTATATGTCACCAACACCTTCAGATCCCAAGGCATCAGCATTATCTCCAAGGCTGATGAGACACATCTAATCCTCTTCCTGACGGACAACATGAAAACCACCATTACCAACTTCATCAAATACATAATCATGGTAGCAAAATGTATGAAAACCAAGTACCTGAAGCTTAACTCTGACAATACAGGAAATATTGGTCTTCAGAAACAAGACCTTCCCGGCGGGACGCAACGTGGTGGTAAACTGAGCTAGGACCAACACCAACCGACCACGCCAGAAACCTGGGAAGCACCCTGGACAACAAGTTCAACATGACAGCACAAGTCAATGCAGTGAGCACTGCCTGTTCCACATCCTACGCATGCTCCAAAAGATCTTCAAATGGCTGCCACAGAGCACGAGACAAATTGTCTCACAGGCACTCATCACAAGCAGACTCTAATATGGCAACACAGTCTACACCGAAATCCCCAAGCAGCTCACACAAAGACTCCAGACCATCCAGAACGCAGACACAAGACTCATCCTCAATCTCCCACATCGGACCCTCATCTCACCTCAGAGAGCTTCACATACAAGAAGCCTCGCACAAGCATACCAGAAGAGATGAATACAGTTCCACCAGACAGACACCTGCGTTCAGACTCACTCCCTCTCCCAAAGCACCACATTGCACACAAAACTTGGAATGAACTCCCTCAGCACATCGGAACCTCCTCCTCACTTCTTGAGTTCCACAAGAAACTTTAGATCTGGTTGTTCCATAAACCTTGTGAGGGCTTCAAACAGTTGGACACTGTGCGCTCTCAGCAGTGGTGAAAAGATCAAGCCAGGCCTCTCGCCATTGGTGAAAGACGCCTTGTACCATCTCGGCACAGGACCCACGACCCCACTCAACTGTGCCTGTTGCAGTACCACAGTAGTGTTGTTTGTGACAACCTGTATCAATCAGGGGTTCTTAAGCGCGCTACTCATCCGTATCGGTCTCAAGGCCTGGGGGGAGGGGGGTCGCAGATCTGTTTAGCTGAACAGCCAGGTCTTGAGAGCTTTCCTGAAGGTGTTCAGGGTGGGGGCTCGTTCCAGGATATGGCCGCGATGTGAGAGAAGGACCTTCCACCTGCTCTGGCTCTGCAGATGTGCTGGGTTTTAACCAATGTGAGGTTTGAAGATCGGAGGTTTCTTTTGGGTACGTGGAAGCTGATTCTGTCGTTGTGTTTTTGGGTCCGCTGTTGTGTAGGCATTTGTAGGCGTGGGTGAGGATTTTGAAGGTGACTCTTTTCTCCACAGGGAGCCAGTGGCGCCTTCGTAGGTGTTGGCTGATGTGTTCGTGCCGGGGGATGCCGAGGATGAGTCAGGCGCGGGGTATTCTGTATCGTCTGGAGTTTTCAGAGTAGGGACTTGTTTATGCTGGTGTATAGTGTGTTCCCGTAGTCCAGTCTGCTGGTGATGAGTGCGTGGGTGACTATCTTCCTTGACTCTGGGGCGATCCATTTGAAGGTGATGCCGAGGGTGTTAAAGCAGCAGGAGGTGATGGTGTTGCTCTGTCGGTTCCGTATCCATTCTTCCCTGATGGACGGAAGTAAGGCTTTAGTTCAAAGCAAACTGCCAATGTGGAGGGGGGTATCCGAAGGAGACCAGTCATCTGGTCTCCCCTTCTCCTAGATGACCTCGTCAAACTAGAAACGATGCATCATTCAGAACCATTAGGCATAGGTGGGGTAGGGAAAAGGGTTTGCCACCAGCCCAACTTCAGATATTTTGCAGTCGCCTCAGAGTGTCATGTATTCCTATAGGTTCTGAATCGATCCCCCTATTCCTGACCCTATTCTGGTTAAACTAACTATCAAGTTAACTAGCAGTCAGCCCATGAGGCAAGAACAGCCCCCATGATGCAGATACCATTATCTGACGCAGTCACACTACGGCACAGGAACGTGTTATCTGATTAGGTCATAACGCTTGAGATCTAATTAGACAAGCGACATTCCTCCAGCCCCTGATAAGGCATACGACGTTCTCATAACAAATCAAACCTATGACAACCTGGAAAATCCGTGCGGCCATTGTTTTGATTTCACAGAGAACTTTAGTAAAAGAATGTGCTAACGAGCAAGTCGTATGACATCTTTATTGACGTATCTATGTCCATCCTTACGTCAATCTCGGCACCTTTAAGGTATAAATATTGCCGATCTTGCCCTATGCAAACACACGCGTGGTGACAAGACGGAGCAGCCATACTTGCCGAAGCCGAGAGCAGAAGCAGACCCCGCTGGCAGCAGCCCCGCCTTCCTGACGCGCTGAGAGACGCGCTGCTATCTCAAGCCGAGAGACCCAGCACCGGCGCTTTCGGGCAGCCCTCGCAGGCAGCCTGGAATATCGAGAGCAGAGAAAGAGATACCATTCCTCATTCATCCTAACTTCCAGGTACAGAACTGAATAACCCCTCGCAGAGAATTCTTTAGTTATTCACTTGGCAAAAACAAACTTAACTTAAACTGTAACTTTCTATTCCCGCCCACGCATTAGACTTAGGTCAGGTACACGGGGTAGGCGTATTTAGAAACACCAGTTGAGTACGTTTAGTCAAATGTATATGTGTATGTAAATATATTTTATTCATTTAAAACATCATATGGCTCAGAGACCATATCAATGTTTTTACAGTATTATTTTATACTATTGCTTTTAATGTATGCACTTTACTTAACTATAAGTATTGCAATAATATCGATCCATTTCTCTTGTACGAGAAAAGAGACTGATCAATAAATAACACCTTTTTATTGAACACGCCCGTCTCTCTTCCTTTTCTCTACATTCTGATGAGACTAAGAATGCACGTACTGACTGAGTAAAATAATTGCCTTGTGCTCACACGACTCTGGAGATACACTCTTGATTAGGGGAGAGCAAAGTTGTCATGTTCTATGGTTGTCAGAAACTAAATCCCTTCTTGTCTAATCAGGGAAGTTAAGTCCTCCTTGAACATTCGAGAAAGTTTCTAGCGAACTCTGAGCTAAGCTGGCAAACCCAAAAATTAAGTCTAGTATCGACAGTAGTAGACCTAGTTAACGTCTGGCCTAGGCCTTTACTGCTGTAGGTATTATTCCAATGCGCAGAGCCTATTGGGAAAATAGGAACTACACTACATGGCGCCCAACGCGTTTGGAAAGGGCGATAAAACTAACGTAAGACATTTAGAGTAACTCAGTCGTGCTTTCTCACTCAGACCCCTTTTCCCAAATACTCCAAAGACGTCTGGAGTGGGTGAAAGGTTATATCCTCCAAAACCTCGCAGGAGGGAACTCCTATGTATGGTTCTTGGTATAGTCAACGTTGAAGGATAAATAGTTCCAAAATATTGTGCATCTAATCTCTGTTTCCATAAAGAAACCTGATCTGCAAACAAACATAATACCATACTGTCGGTAAAATGGGAGACAGTGATGAAGAAAGAGAGGCAGTTAGATTAGCAGCTGAAATAGCAGCAGCTGATAATGCTGCACTAGATGCGGACGGGGATATAATACTCATCCCGGTCGCCAAAAGGAAATCTATAACCTTAAAACTTATAGAAAATGGACTGACACCTAGAGGTGGTACAGTCATATTCGTAATTGAGGCACACGAATATCGGCAGACAGAGGTATACTATACATGGATACATTTTCCAGCAGCAAATGCTGTAACAAAGTACTTCCACTATTACAAAATAGAGGTTCCACCAGACCGTTACACTCCTTTCGAGGAGGTGGAAGTACCACTCAAATTCCAAGAGCATTTGCTCTTATTTGATGGCGCCCTAATACATAATAATCACATTACCAGGCTCGGTCCTTTAGGTAGACCAGGAGCAACGTGGCCGGTCTTAGCCGGATACACACCACACCCAGACATCGAAGGGATGTCTACAGGAGAGCTGTTAATACAGCTAAAACAATTACTAAAAATTCATAGACAATTAGTCCAATATGTAATGCGGACTTCAACAATTCAGCCAGCGATTAAACTTCCACAGCTGACCCCTCACCAGGGGAACACAAATAAAATCACACCACAGAACATCCAATCCTGCCTAGGTAAAGTTCCGGCTAAACGGGAACAGATACCGTTCTGGTTGGCACAGAAAATCACCCAAATAGAGGCGGTGTTTCCTGACACCACCCCGCTGGAAAAACACAGGATTCTGACTATATGTCTCCCAATGGGAATCGCACCACACATAGAGGACTGTGACACTTGGGGTACAGTCTTTGCTTCCATCTACACAAAAACGCACGGTGTCCCATCCATTTCGGTGATACCAGATGTGCTAAAACAAATTCAAGACGAATACGGTCCAGAACCTGCTTTAACTCTTGGTATGAAATTACTAAAAGACTTCAAGCAGGTCTCGGCTATATTATTAGCCAACATAAAGGGAGAAGCAGCAAACGTGGCGATCCGCCAGAGGTTAAAAGAGACAGATATAGCAGACCAACCAGCTGAAATAGCCAGAATCATAGAAAAATCCTATGAGGAACTAGGTAGAGATAGTTTAGGTGGAATACCAGTAAAACCAAAATTGATTGAAAGTCCTGAAAAAATATTTTTTAATAATAATTCACCAAAAAAGAACTGGGATGGAAACAAACAATCCAATCCTAAAGAAAAGAAATTCCAGTCCAGAGGAAGGTCTCCTAGGCGAAGAGAAAAATCTCCAAACCAAAGACAGAGGTCACCGCAGTGTGACCCCTCTGGGAATAGATATAACCTTAGAAATAGGGATAATATTAAAAAACCTGATAGATATCAAGACATTGATACACGTCCCTCTCAATCTTTTCAGACTTCCTCGCAGAAATCGGAAAGAAGAGGACGATCAGAAGAGCACGCCAAGTCCAAAGACAAGGAACCTGCTCAACTAAAAAAGAAATTACAATTTCCAAAAAAGAAGGTAGCCAGTATCAATGTAGTTAACAATGCCGAGAATACTGAGGACACAACTGAAAAACGGAGAGTGGGCTCAGACAATGCTAGACAGCGCAGCAGAGGTGAGCATAGCTCGCAAAGTCCTTATGAATCATCTGGAGACAGTGGACACGAATGAATATCTTCAAGTGGAAACTGCAGACACCAGAGTTAGCAAGCCCCGCAAGATATACGAGATAACATTACGTATAGAGGGAGATAAGACTAGGAAAATAAGGGGACTATTTTGGGATAATCTCTCCAAGGGCTATGACATCCTTCTAGCTGAAAAAGACTGGCCACCAGAGTTTGTCAGGGAGTGCCCTCATGGCGAAGAAGTAATTATGCCTGCCTTCTCGAATCAAATCCCGATTCATAAAAAATATACACTTGCTAGAAAGTGGGCAGTGGCCTTAGCACCTGCTTTATATAAAAATCATGTAGGATGGGATGAGGATTCTCCTCCTCACAAAATCCAGTTAAAAACACAACCTACTGCACAAAGGCAGTACCCAATTAAGCAAGAAGCTAAAAAACAGGTAAATGAAATACTAGATCAGCTAGAATACCAGGGGGTGATTGAAACTTGCACCTCACAAATGAACAATCCTTTGTTTCCGGTCTCCAAACCAGACAATTCATATCGTCTAGTTTTGGATTACCGACACCTTAACACATGTTGCAAAACTTTTGCAGTGCAAAACTCACACAGTGCTGCACTAATGAATAACATAGTGCGCAAAAAATACAAAACAACCTTGGACATCTCCAATGGATTCTTTTGTCAAAACATAGCACCAGAGAGCAGATATTTAACTGCATTCTCAGTAAATGGCACTCAAAAACAATTCTGTCGGTTAGCCCAGGGGTACAAGAACAGCCCAGGGGTATTCTTAGCGAGAGTAACAGAATTACTACAACTATATGATGATGAAGCATTATCTTATGTCGATGACATTTACTTAACAGATGATGACTTGGATACTCACTTGAAGAGAGTGAACACCATAATACTTGGGTTCGCAGCAGAGGGTTACAAATTCAACTTTAAAAAAATCCAGAATTGCCCATCTGACAGTCCTATTCTTAGGATATGAGTTATCAAGTGAAGGCAAAAGCCTGGCTGACAATTTCCTAGAGAAATGCGCCGTAATCCAAGCTCCTAAAACACTAAAAAACCTACAGTCAATTCTAGGCTTCCTAAATTTCGGAAGAACATACATTGCAAATTACGCAGAAAGGGTCAAACCCCTTTATGATCTAATTAAACCAGACTTTAAAAGATCCAGTTGGACTCAAACACACACAGAAATTTTGAGATCCTTACAAACAGACATGCTAATTAAAACAAAATTAGAAACACGTGACAATACACGCAATCTTGTGATTCGAGTCATCCCAGGGAGATGCGGATTCACATACCTAACCTCTAATGAGGGAGAAAAGGTACCAATTGCATTCAAATCACACTTGTACACAGAAGCTGAACAGAATTTCAGTAATACAGAAAAAATCATTCGTGCAGTTCAAACCGCAATAGCCAGAGAAAAAGACATAGCTGACGGTAGACATATCACAGTCAGAACAGCAGAATCAGCCTTTGAGGCACTAACAACACCGTGTAATTTACCAACAACAACATTGAATCCGGAATGGATACAATGGGTGAATTCAATCACAACGGACAAAGTATACTACTACTTTGATCCAGAACTAAAAGAATTAAAAAATCTAAAATAGGAAAAGACGTATCCTCTGCCAATCGACATTCTGCCTCTACGACATTACGCCTGTGTAATCTATACAGACGGACATGCTCAACCCTCCGTTTGGGGAGAACAAGCATACAACCCCACATGTGAGATTACAAAAGAAGTGTGGCGCGGAGGTAAACTAAGACCTCTATTAACAAAATCACACTCAGTAGAAACTAATTCAGAACAACAAACTGAAATAATAGCATTGAAAATGGCGCTAGATAATGCGGATCGCGAATTCCCGACACTTATAGTGTCAGATTCATATTACTGCGTCAAATCATATAACAGCGATTTGCAGGCATGGATTCAAAACGGTTACAGAGATGATACAGATGCACCAATAAAGCAGAAACTGCTCTGGGAACAAATAGCTCTTTTACAAAAAGAACTACCAAAGACTCACGTGACACACTCACTGAGTCACCAGCGTGATGCCGTTCACGTTGCAGGGAATTCATTGGCTGAAACAGCCGCAGCGGCAGCCACTAAATCGGCTCCCGTAGTTCGAAAAAAGCGTACATTAAAATACATGGACGGTGAAACATTGCTGGCGGTAAAAACGTCATCAAAAGGCGACTGCTCAGCGTTACCGATCAACTATCCACTCAATTATACATACATAATCGATGCAAACTCCGTCCCTTTTGCTCGAATCCCTGGAGTGGGGGATAGAGTGATTCCAAACATGGACAGGAGACACTTGTTAATCGCAGACGCACATATGGGTGAGGGTCTTGGACACCTCAAACTGAAAGATTCTCTGGAAGAATTACAATCACGGTACTGGTGGCCAGGCATGAGCCTGCATCACACCATGTTTGTAAAAAACTGCCCAAACTGCAACAGAGATCGCAGTGGGGAGAGAAACAGTTTAATACCTCGTCGCATCAAGGCAGATAACATCACTGGTAAAAAGAATGGCTTGCGATTAACATATACAGGCTAGTTTCCACTTATAATGTAGATCCTCAGCACTCGGCTGACGTCCTGACTGTTATACAAGATTTGCGAGTCTAAATGGCATATACGCTAAGAGCATGCTACGTTCGACCATTGTTTTCACTCAGGCACACCAGCCTGGGGGGAAACATGGCCAAATGAGCACAGCCCAGCGGGAATCTTCTCACTTCCTTCCTGAGGGTACGGGACGGTGTAAAGAAAAAACCAAGGCAGAAAGCAATCTATAATAGAAAGGATATTAGGTTCGGGAGCTGGGTGGGTCAAACATCTAATAAGTGTCCAACGTAGTCTAAATAACTTGCCAAGAAATTCTCTGAAGGGATTCAGTCCGTACGAATTATTATTTGGAACTAGAATGATTATCTCTGACCTCGACAGTCAGACTTCAGTGGTTAAAGAAAAAAGCTTTGATGTCAAAGACCGTTTGGCTATTTTGCAGGACTTAAACAAAACAAGAAAAGACCTGAGCAACATACAGTTGAAACAACAGCCAACAACCACTGAAGAATCACCACCTGTCCCAGCAAGACCTGTCTGGATTCCAAAAGTCGGGGATCTAGTCAGGGAGAAGATCGCGGTAAA
This sequence comes from Lissotriton helveticus, assembly GCF_964261635.1. NCBI lineage: Eukaryota > Metazoa > Chordata > Amphibia > Caudata > Salamandridae > Lissotriton > Lissotriton helveticus. The sequence continues at coordinate 1,369,731,186 of NC_136067.1, forward strand.
GAAGGAATTTGGGCCTTCTTACAGAAAAGCAGTTGCTGTCTTGTCGGTCAACGGGACAAGATCAGTTGTACTACCGCCACTTGCTGGTAAAAAGGAGAACCGAGTTGTATCCATCGACCTGGTAAAACCACAACATGTGGCCGATAACAAACAGTAGGCCAAGTGGACTCCCAATAAGTAGCAGAACACCAAGGTTTGCTACCAGTACAGAGGTCCTAACAAAGAGGCTCATCACATTCGAAACGCCTACAGAAGAACAAAAAGGACTATGCAACAATGCAATAGAACTAAGACCTCTGAAAACCCAAATAAAAACATTTAGCAGAGACACACCAATCTACAATGAAGTACCGAGTGACAATGCAAGAAACAACAAGCATTAGAAATGCAATCGGGCTCGGATTTATTTGAGTTTGAGCTAATGGCATTGTAAATGGTAATGTATTTTTGCTAAGTGTTATGGAGTGTGTTAATGTGGTGTGTAGTGGAATTATGTGTGTTAGATTATAATTGTAGCAATGGTGGCATGCTGTGTTTTTACATGAATATGTTTAAAACTAAAGTGTACCATACTGAGATTGCTACAATACTTAATTGTGGATGTGTAACAATCGATGCATGTACTGATGGCCGTGACTGCCTGTAGAAATTGTGCACTGATGGCTGGTGGTGAGCAGTAGCATTGGTGGTGGTGGTACTGCTGGCCGTAGTACTGGTAGTGGTAGTACTGGTGGTGGTGGTACTGGTGGTGGTGGTACTGGTGGTGGTAGTACTGGTGGTGGTAGTGGTATTGGTAGTACTGGTAGTGGTAGTACTGGTGGTCGTGGTACTGGTAGTACTGGTGGTGGTGGTAGTGGTAGTACTGGTGCCTGTAGTACTGGTAGTACTGGTGGTGGTGGTGGTACTGGTGGTGGTAGTACTGGTGGTGGTGGTGGTACTGGTAGTACTGGTGGTGGTAGTACTGGTGATGGTGGTACTGGTGGTGGTGGTAGTGGTACTGGTAGTACTGGTAGTGGTAGTACTGGTAGTGGTGGTGCTGGTGGTGGTGGTATTGGTAGTGGTAGTACTGGTGGTGGTGTTACTGGTAGTACTGGAGGTGGTGGTACTGGTAATGGTAGTACTGGTGGTGGTAGTACTGGTAGTGGTGGTACTGGTAGTGGTGGTACTGGTGGTGGTACTGGTAGTGGTAGTACTGCTGGTGGTGGTAATGGTAGTGGTAGTACTGGTGGTGGTACCGGTAGTGGTAGTGCTAGTGGTGGTGGTACTGCTGGCCGTAGTACTGGTAGTGGTAGTACTGGTGGTGGTGGTACTGGTGGTGGTAGTACTGGTGGTGGTAGTGGTACTGGTAGTGGTAGTACTGGTAGTGGTAGTACTGGTGGTCGTGGCACTGGTAGTACTGGTGGTGGTGGTAGTGGTAGTACTGGAGGCTGTAGTACTGGTAGTACTGGTGGTGGTGGTGGTAGTGGTAGTACTGGTGGTGGTGGTGGTACTGGTAGTACTGGTGGTGGTGGTAGTGGCAGTACTGGTGGCTGTAGTACTGGTAGTACTGGTGGTGGTGGTGGTGGTGGTGGTACTGGTAGTGTTAGTACTGTTGGTGGTGGTACTGGTAGTGGTAGTACTGGTGGTGGTAGTACTGGTAGTACTGATGGTGGTAGTACTGGTAGTACTGCTGGTGGTGGTACTGGTGGTGGTAGTACTGGTGGTGGTAGTGGTACTGGTAGTGGTAGTACTGGTAGTGGTAGTACTGGTGGTCGTGGTACTGGTAGTACTGGTGGTGGTGGTAGAGGTAGTACTGGTGGCTGTAGTACTGGTAGTACTGGTGGTACTGGTGGTGGTGGTGGTACTGGTAGTGGTAGTACTGGTTGTCTGTGAACACGGCGTGCCAAGAAGAAATCAGGCTCTTAAACTCACAGTTCTCTTCCACATATTTACTGTAAAATGGAAAGGTTAGCCAACATTAATCTTTTTAGGGTGCAGCAGGCCTGGGGATGCGGTTCACAAACCTGTAACTAAACCAGTGTGGCTGTGATCGTTAACCACGTACAATCTAATCAATTACGGAAAGTAATACGTTGCCAGGCTCGTATAAATTATGGCAAGTAAACAAAAGAAAACAGTTATGGAATCCGCAAGAGTGGCGCACGTTAAGGTCAGCCCATCCACATCTGGGGGAGGGATTAATGCGGGCAGTTTAGTGTTTATAATGCTTATTATGTCATGAAGCGGACACTCACTCTGCAATCACTCTGCAGTCACACTCACTCTGCAGTCACTCTGCAGTCGCACTCACTCTGCACTCACTCTGCACTCACTCTGCACCTGCACTCACTCTGCACTCACTCTGCACCTGCACTCACTCTGCACTCACTCTGCACCTGCACTCACTCTACACTCTGCACTCACTCTACACTCTGCACTCACTCTGCACTCACTCTGCACTCACTCTGCACTCACTCTGCACCTGCACTCACTCTGCACCTGCACTCACTCTACACTCTGCACTCACTCTACACTCTGCACTCACTCTACACTCACTCTACACTCACTCTACACTCACTCTACACTCACTCTACACTCTACACTCACTCTGCACTCACTCTGCCCCTGCACTCACTCTGCACTCACTCTGCCCCTGCACTCACTCTGCACTCACTCTGCCCCTGCTCTCACTCTGCACTAACTCTGCCCCTGCACTCACTCTGCACTCACTCTGCACTCACTCTGCACTCTGCACGCACTCTGCACTCACTCTGCACTCTGCACTCACTCACTCTGCATTCTGCACTCACTCTGCACTCACACTCACTCTGCACTCACACTGCACTCACTCTGCACTCACACTGCACTCACTCTGCACTCACACTCACTCGGCACTCTCACTCACTCGGCACTCTCACTCTGCACTCACACTCTGCACTCACACTCTGCAGTGTGTGGGTGTCTCCCTGAAAAAGATGGGGAGCCACAGGGAAGAGATAGTGTGTGCTTGTGAGAGCCGAGGGTCCGACGGGTCTGTACAGAGGGCACTGCCAGAACTAAGTATGTCCCAGTACTGTAATACCTGACGCTGCTGCGGGTCAGGATTGGTGTGCATCGGAAGAGCAGAGTGTGCGTCAGTCGTGTAACAGCAGAGGCTGCCAAGGTCTGGGTCGAGGTACTTTGGCACAGTGTGGTGGTGCTGTAACAGATGCTGTGCTAGTCCCGACTGAGATACGTTGGCTGAAGTGAGTGCGCCCTGTATTGCACAGCAGGGGGGGCGGCAGCTCTGCATTAAGACACATTGGCAGAGCTGCGGCGTTCCGGGACTGCTGGAGCCCAGGGTGCGGTCGGTCTGGATTGAGGTGGGTAGGATGCGCCTCAGTACAAAAATAGCAGAGGGTCAACAGTTCAGGACTGAGGTACACTGACCGAGTTGTGTGCGCCCCGGACCTAAAAACAGGAGAAAATGGCGCTGTGCACCCCTGTACTGAAAGAGCAGTGTGCATGGCATGTGAGAATAGGCTGCCAAGGTCTGGGTCGAGGTACTTTGGCACAGTGTGGTGGTGCTGTAACAGATGCTGTGCTAGTCCAGACTGAGATACGTTGGCTGAAGTGAGTGCGCCCTGTATTGCACAGCAGGGGGGGGCGGCAGCTCTGCATTAAGACACATTGGCAGAGCTGCGGCGTTCCGGGACTGCTGGAGCCCAGGGTGCGGTCGGTCTGGATTGAGGTGGGTAGGATGCGCCTCAGTACAAAAATAGCAGAGGGTCAACAGTTCAGGACTGAGGTACACTGACCGAGTTGTGTGCGCCCCGGACCTAAAAACAGGAGAAAATGGCGCTGTGCACCCCTGTACTGAAAGAGCAGTGTGCATGGCATGTGAGAATTGAGGTACACTGCCGGAGCTATGCTCGCTCCGCAACTGAAATAGCAGAGGATGCGGCAGGTCGGGATTGAGGTGCACTGACAGAGCTGTGCACGCCTAGTACTGAAATAGCAGAGGATGCGGCAGGTCGGGATTGAGGTGCACTGACAGAGCTGTGCACGCCTGGTACTGAAATAGCAGAGGATGCGGCAGGTCGGGATTTAGGTACACTGCCGGAGCTAAGCTCGCTCCGGAACTGAAATAGCAGACGATGTGGCAGGTCGGGATTGAGGTGCACCGACCGCTGTGGTGTGCGGGCCTAGTAATGAAAGAGCAGAGGGAGTGGCTTCCCTGGAATCGGAATTGAGGCCCAATGCCTGAGCTATGGCGCCCCTGTACAATGATAAGGATGCGGGGGGTCAGGATAGAAGCCCACGGAAGAGCAGTCGGAGTTCTCGGTACCTGACACAGCGACGCTTCTTTACACGCAGGGTTAAGGTGCATCTCCGGCGCGCTGGCAATAAGCTCGTGCTCACTCACATGCCTGGTCCGCACAATAGAGTTATCCGAGTGCTGTTAAACTGCTCCCATGTACTTCATAACAACTCGGCATGTACCTCCGATGAAAAACTGAACGCGCGTAGAATCCCCGAACAAACAAGCTTCACAACGCCGGACCACAGATCGCGAAAGCGATCCAATTGTAAAAAAAACAATAACAAGGAAGCTGCGCGCTGAGAGCTGCAGAATTGTGAACGCGCCCGGCCATCTGGATTCACTAACGGAGGCACCCTGACAGCTCCTAATTATAATTTATGTACTTCTTTGCGCGAGCACGAACGAAATATGCCCAAAATGGCGGAACAAAACTACATTTACCCTATCACTTCAAGCCTATTAAAACGAAAACACAAGGAAGACGAATCACTGGCCAGATGACAGAAAACGCTAAGGAATGTGTGGAATTCCTCTCGCCAAGGCCCTAAGGATACTTCTTCTTTTTTTTCTTATAACATTAGGATCTCGAAACTCCTCCCCCACTTACAGTGGGGAGGAGTCCGAGCCCTAAAAATCCTGAAGCAATTGGAACAATTGACAGAACTGCATCCGGGTACTTCATCAACTTCGATGATTCCTCTGAAGGATTCAGTGAATCAAAGACACAGCCATCATCCAAATGCTTTAAAGACAAAGCTAAGGAACTTTTGAAACAACTGAAAGAAACATATCTGATTTCTCCATGGATTGAATTTTGGGTGGGTTTTGGTGCATTTATCCTCATACTTTGGCTCATCATGGTATTAACTTTGGGACGCTTCATTGAGGGAAAATATGCTAAAATGGACACAGCAAGTCAGAACATCAACTTGATCCTCAAACCACATACATCTTCACACGTCGAGAAAAGAGAACTTTCTTCAGAACTTTCTTCAGCCAACTTCACAGCCAATCCGATACCCGGTGGGGTAGCCTGGGACAACACTGACTATGAGATTTATGGTCCGGTCGAGATCCTGAAATATCCACACCAAATCAAGATCTCCTTGAGTGACTTTGCAAAACCAAACTCATTTGCTGATGATTGGGACTTCGAAAGCATTAATAACATGATGTCTGACTTAGTAATGTCTGCTAAATTTACAAAACATGATTATTTGCAAGGTTCTACAAATTATGATAGTATGTATTGCTATAACCATTATGGTAACCATTTTATGCATAAATCTGCACAACCTAGAAATGTTTTAAATTATAATCAATGGGAACATTGTGCTACACCTCCAAAAGGGAGCTCTAGAACCGCATATGACAAATATTCATATTTTTCAGGTTTTAACACAAGTAATGCTGAAACATTTTATTTCAAATTGTCAAACAAGACAGGGACCAAAACCATGATAACCAACACAAAATTGTTATATTCAGACTCATTTTTCGAAAAAATGAATACTTTTGGATTTGATTATTGGGACAAAAATGTTGATTTGAAAAGTGTTTGGGGTACTAAAGAATGGCAAGTACAGGGTATAGAAGCTTTGTTTAGAGCCTGCATGATCCCAGAACAAATGATATTTTTAAATGACACTGTTCAACAAAGATTTAAATAAACCGTCTATTCCAAAGCCAACAATGTTTAGCAACAGCTCTGATACAGATGAAGAGATAGACGTAAACCATATATTAAACCAAAACAGAACACATCCTGATTGGAAACAGTGGTTGATCTGGCCAACAGATACTAATAACTGTCAAGACAGATTCCTGAACAAAACACAGGGGTTCAAAATAACCAGGCCAGACCCTAGATATCCCCAAAGACATCACCCAGGGATAATTACAACCTACAGTGTGGGCAAATTATGCCTTCAATGGCTACAAACTTCCACACTGCCAGAAATTAAGCAACACCTAACTTTACTTAATGATGGTGCTGACTTGCGTGATTTCATAATGGGACCACGCAAACAGCGTCAAAAGCGTTTCATAGCAGCCTCTGTATATGCAGCATATAATGAGGCCTGGAAGGTTACTCAAATTGAAACAGCAGAGAGAATACGGGAAATTGACCGTATCAATTTGGAAAAATCAATTTCAGTAGTGGACAATGGGTTAATGACTCTGTCCTCCAGAATTTTTTCATTGGACAGCATTGTGTCTTCAGCAATCGATATATTATCGCAAGACTTACTGTTATTACAACATGGTCAGTCACAATTGCGTTCTATTGTACAGCTTGGCTGGACGTTACAAAATCTGCGTTCAGGCTATGTGCCTTGGCGTTTAATCAACACAACGTCACTATTCCAAATCTTTAACCTTACTGATAGACAAATCGGTATGGCGCAAAAGGGTGCTGATTATACAATCTTGAGCATTGAAAAACTAGAAAGATTACCAATGACAATGTCAGAACGACCTGTCAGTGAATGGATAATCCACGGAATCATAAATATTCCAATCTCAACCTTCAGGTTTCAATACTGCCAAAAATATATACAGGCTGGCATGTACGAGAAATTGGGAAAGGGTTACCTTAAAACAACATGGAACCTGCCCTATTCACATGCATGTGTCAGTAATAAAGGACAGAAAGTGTTTCTTAGTGGCAACAATTGTGCTATGTCACTAAGTGGCACGTTTCTGTGTAACGGCATTAGTTTGCATGGAGCCTGTGAAGGGAATTCATACAACCTTTCATGTCACCAGCAAGGCGCACCTGCAACTGAAATAGAACCATTCTTTCAAAGACTCTATAATGGGAGTTACATTCTTATTGTAGACCGCAGATGTTGTAGTCTTATGCCCGGGACTCCTTATCTAGTAACTACTACTGCGAAGGTCAAGTGCTGTGGACGTTCTTTGTTCCCCAGCTCCTTTCCAGACAGGGAGGCAAGGGCATGGCCCGATTTGAAAATTACTTCTATTCGAATAGATACTTTAAGCAGAATGAAAACAGTCCTTCTTCAGACGCCTACCAGGCTCTCGTCATCAAAAGAAACGTATGATCTACAAGTCGCAAGGACGACTGCAGAGATGCATACATTATTATCAACTAATTCCCCCGTACATTTCACGGAAATCCTGAGCGAAATCTTAAATATTTCTGATACCAATGGGATCTCAGGGGTATTTAAGACAGTATTTTCGATGGCATTAACACCATTCAAAGCCATACTGGGTATTTTTCCAGATTTCGTCCATTCGATTTTTGGCGGACTTCCCCTGATCCTGGGACTAATTGCAGGAATCTTATTCCTAGTCCTTATTTTTCGTTATGGCAACCCATGTCACAGAACAAACTCTCGCGACAATGGAAGAAACGATCCTAGCCATTGGATACCGGGACCGGATATCAAAAATCCTGGGACTCTCCCGGCTTAGAGACCTGAACATGACTTGGTTTCTATCATTTCGACCAATGTGGCAAAGGTGTGTTTTACCTGTACTAAGGTGTCTGCTATGCGGAGAAGAATGCGTGTTAGACACCTGTCTGACGCTACAATCAGATGCGCCAGTGGATGCAGATACACTGTTGGTTCCTACCAAGGTTCACGCTTTGTGCTGCCCTCAAAGGCTGCCAATCCTGATGACGGCATTCGTGGAAGCTTCACCACTACGATTGATGGGTAGTGAAGTTCAAGATGAAAGCAGCATCGAACAGGTACGACCTTCTGTCAGCAATGCGAATCAGAATGTCAATGGAGACAATCATGCGCACGAATGCATGGTTACACCTATTTCCGACTTAGTGGAACTTTCCCATGAAGCTGTTGACAGTTTTTTCGAAAGCCTAAATGATATGATGTTCTCACCCGAACAGAAATAGAGACTTTTGAGCAAACTCGCACACGGCGTTCCCTGAATTCGGCCTTCAACTTTAAAAATAAAGTCACATGAACAATTTTCACTCCAGTTCACGGACAGCAAATTTTTCAGCAAGCCCCTAAAATATTTTCCTATATATTTTTTTTCCGGGACACTGATCTTCTGCTTAAAGTAAGAAACTATTCCTAGAGAACTAAGATTTCTATTTTTAGATACTTTATAGACTTTAGCTGCCCGCTGGCATGTTCATAAAGATATTTTATTAAGTGATGAAATGGTCTCGAAACTTTTCTTTCTGTATAGCCATATTAAGAGCCATTTCATGTGTATTTCTCATATACCAAATAAGCAATAACTTATACAAATGCGTGATTACTTTAGCATTATTATACAGCTTAAGTGCATACAATATATATGACTGCAATTTTTCAGTATATTTGAAAATTTCAAAATGCATTTATGTATTTTGGGGTGGTAAGGTATACACTATACTCTATGGTATGTTGTACTATGTTATACTATGCATAGATTAGTAAATATGACCATAGTTAGCGTGGAGTGGGTGTCATGTATTCCTATAGGTTCTGAATCGATCCCCCTATTCCTGACCCTATTCTGGTTAAACTAACTATCAAGTTAACTAGCAGTCAGCCCATGAGGCAAGAACAGCCCCCATGATGCAGATACCATTATCTGACGCAGTCACACTACGGCACAGGAACGTGTTATCTGATTAGGTCATAACGCTTGAGATCTAATTAGACAAGCGACATTCCTCCAGCCCCTGATAAGGCATACGACGTTCTCATAACAAATCAAACCTATGACAACCTGGAAAATCCGTGCGGCCATTGTTTTGATTTCACAGAGAACTTTAGTAAAAGAATGTGCTAACGAGCAAGTCGTATGACATCTTTATTGACGTATCTATGTCCATCCTTACGTCAATCTCGGCACCTTTAAGGTATAAATATTGCCGATCTTGCCCTATGCAAACACACGCGTGGTGACAAGACGGAGCAGCCATACTTGCCGAAGCCGAGAGCAGAAGCAGACCCCGCTGGCAGCAGCCCCGCCTTCCTGACGCGCTGAGAGACGCGCTGCTATCTCAAGCCGAGAGACCCAGCACCGGCGCTTTCGGGCAGCCCTCGCAGGCAGCCTGGAATATCGAGAGCAGAGAAAGAGATACCATTCCTCATTCATCCTAACTTCCAGGTACAGAACTGAATAACCCCTCGCAGAGAATTCTTTAGTTATTCACTTGGCAAAAACAAACTTAACTTAAACTGTAACTTTCTATTCCCGCCCACGCATTAGACTTAGGTCAGGTACACGGGGTAGGCGTATTTAGAAACACCAGTTGAGTACGTTTAGTCAAATGTATATGTGTATGTAAATATATTTTATTCATTTAAAACATCATATGGCTCAGAGACCATATCAATGTTTTTACAGTATTATTTTATACTATTGCTTTTAATGTATGCACTTTACTTAACTATAAGTATTGCAATAATATCAATCCATTTCTCTTGTACGAGAAAAGAGACTGATCAATAAATAACACCTTTTTATTGAACACGCCCGTCTCTCTTCCTTTTCTCTACATTCTGATGAGACTAAGAATGCACGTACTGACTGAGTAAAATAATTGCCTTGTGCTCACACGACTCTGGAGATACACTCTTGATTAGGGGAGAGCAAAGTTGTCATGTTCTATGGTTGTCAGAAACTAAATCCCTTCTTGTCTAATCAGGGAAGTTAAGTCCTCCTTGAACATTCGAGAAAGTTTCTAGCGAACTCTGAGCTAAGCTGGCAAACCCAAAAATTAAGTCTAGTATCGACAGTAGTAGACCTAGTTAACGTCTGGCCTAGGCCTTTACTGCTGTAGGTATTATTCCAATGCGCAGAGCCTATTGGGAAAATAGGAACTACACTACAAGAGACCTAGATAGAATTTGAGGTTCTCTTGTTGCAGAGTTCACTGAGCCACTAAAACTTCAGATCCCTTGGGGAGACCGAGACCCAGTGTGACCCCAGAGTCCCTTGCTGCGGGATCTCCCCCGCTCTTTGCATTCTTTTGTATGTTGGCCGCAATTCCTCAGCAGGAAATTGTGTTGTGGAAGATGGGCTCTTGTGTTGACCAATGGCAGTTCGAATTAGTGATATGTTTCTCCGGAATAGGGGGACGGTGCGCTGGTGGGTTGGAGGGTTGGTTGTTTGGAGGGTTTGATTTTATTTGTATTGCCTTTCATATTTTCCTGTCTTTAAAATATGTAAAATGGTCAAAGTCAAATTTTGTATCTTTCATGCGGCAGTTGTCTCTGGGGTTCAGAGATCTGCGACATATGTGCTATTTTGACAAATAAAATCTGTTTTAAAAAAAAAAACTTCAGATCCCACTGCAGAGTCCACATGTGCCACCTGGTGTTGTTACAAGCCCAGCGGCTCCTGTGAATAGGAAACCCAGAGGCTAGATAGTTGGGGCAAGAAAATGTTTTCTACAGCCAGCCTTGCATTGTGGTCAATAAACACTACATGCTTTTTTGGCTGTTATTCCCACATTCTATAGGAAACTGTTGCGCAAGTGCTGCAGCAAGTCCTGGAGAAGGCATAGTCCGTCCTTTCCCAAGCAGTGTCAGATGGGAGCGATACAGCAAAGTACGCCATTGGATGTGGTCTAGACACGACCGACTCGCTGGGCAAAGTGATTTAATTGACCATGGCTGTCCAACGCCATGCCTGGCTGAGAACATATGGCTTTTCAGGGGATATCCAGGCCTCGGTCATGGACATGCCTTTTGATGGCACCCGTCTCTTTGGAAACCAGGCATACACAGCGCTGGAGAGCGTTAAGGGCTCACAGGCTATGCCCAAGTCCTTAGGTTTTTAGAAACCTTCACCTCTTTCATGGCTATAGAAGGGGCTTTCAGCCACGACAGCCATACCCCAGCCACTGAGCCACACATGTTCAGCAACCCCAAAGTGGCTGCAGTTTGTTCCAACCAAGTGGGTCAGGCAGCCAGATGTAAGGTGAGACCACCACCCCCCTGGCAGCTTCAGCCGTCAAACCTCCTAGTCTTGCCCTTCCAGACCATTGGCGTCCAGTTGATGGCAGGATCAGCCATCACCTCCACCTCTGGCAGACCATCACATCTGACAGGTAGGTTCTCCAGATAGTCCCCTTCGAGATCATGCCTCCATCCTACGACCGGTTGAAGGAGGATCATTTAATTTTATTCCAGGAATAAAGCATGGTTTTGTGTATATGGTTCTCTTTGTCAAGGGAGCCATAGAGAGGGTCTGGCGCAAGAAGTAGGCTGTGTTTGCTATTTCTGGTTCTGAAAACAGACAAGGGCATTTTCCCTATCCTAGACCTGCAAGCCCTCAACTACTTCCTCAAAAAGGAAAAATTCAAGATGCTCACACGAGCTCAGGTACTGTCTGCCCTGGACCCAAGAGACTGGATGGTAGCATTTGACTTGCAGGACGCCTATTTCCACATTCCTGTCCTGCCTGGCCATCGGTGCTACCTGGGGTTTTATGGTAGGCCAGCCTTTCCAGTTCACTGTGCTCCCCTTTCGTCTGACCAGTGACCCTCAGGTGTTTTCTAAGGTGATGATTGTGATCGCAGCTCATATGCGCATATCAGGGGTGTCAGTCTACCCCAATCTCGACGACTGGCTGTTGAAGGCAGGCTCATTCCAAGCTGTCATCTACCACCTCCAGACTATGGCGAACCTCCTACATTCACTGGGGTCCACTATCAACGTGTCGAAGTCACACCTGATTCTCTCTCAGACGCTCCCTTTCATTAGAGCTGTTTTAGCCACTGTGCAGTTTCGGGCTCATCCTCCAGAGCAGCGATTCCAGGATATTCAGGCACAATATCAGAGGGATCCAGTAAGGTATTGAAGGTCTGCAGCATGGCCTATTTGAAGGCATGGGTCTGCTGTTGCTTCGCCTATGGACCCAGAAACGTGACTTTGATCAGAATTAGCACTGGGATCGGTTATGAGGTTGGAGTCGAAGACTGTGACTTCGAGGTCCCCTGGAGTTTGCTCAATTTATCTTGTGAAGAGTGGCAGGAATAAGGGAGCCACACTTCAACTTTTTGTGTTTTTTGCCTTCGACTTATCTGAGGACTTGGAGCATGATAACAACATTTCTCTGGAGTGGCCTCGGGAACTAGAAAGCATAGAGCATGGACTTGCGGTCCCAGGTGGACTTGAGTTCATCTGAGCAATGTCACAGCACAATTTCGAGTAATGTGAGGAACCCAGAGACAGAGCTCTTGAGGGTCTGTTACTGATACTAGTTCATGACAATTCTTTCAGAGTTTAACCCGTTTACCGCAGTGATAGTTTCGCCGCAGTGCAGGGCGTTCTATTATGTGGGCGGGCCGCGTTAGCCAACGGACGTGCTCAGCACTACCAAGGTAGTGCTCGCAACGGCCGTTGGCCGACGGCAGCAAGAAAAGGGTTAAAACATATCTTTTGCACAATGGAAACATTGGAGAAATGTTAAAAAAGAACTTGCCAGGAGACAGAAATCTAGAGAGTGAGCTCCGGATCTGTGTTGAAAGGCGCAAAAAGAAAGGAAATTAAGCTGTGGTTTTGGCGTCACTTTCAGGGTGGGATCAACCTGAAGTAGAGCCGCACAGCGCCACCTGCCAGCATGCGAAGGAATCATTGAGAAAAATCTCTGTATCCAGTCTGGCACCTGGGTTATTCTCAAGGTGAGGAATCTGCGGTTAGAAGTATCCATCAGAAGTCATTTTTTGTGAAATAGAAAGAAATGCTGATTCCTGTTTAAAAACGTATGTAATGTCTATAAAACGTCTATCTGTAAGAACAATATGAACAACAACATTCATAGCTGTATAAATAAAACATAATAAAAATAATATTTCAAAATAAGTAATACTCTAAATGTTCAGACAGGCAACATTTTAAACATATCAAACTAACACATTGAAAGGAATGTTTTTCAGGAACTTGGAGCAGCCGAGAACTGCAGTTTTCCTGCACATATTCAGCCTTCTGCACTGGAATTTAAGCAGCCTGTCTCTCAGTGTAGGCCTATTATGTGAGCAAAGTAACACCTTTGTTCTAAATGGAAACTGTGTTTGCTTTTCCCACACAGTTGTTAGGGGAAGACAGTGTCTTTTTAGTATTTTAATCTGGGATGATACTGTAATGATGGTTGTTCCTTTGGTTTTTCTTTGTCTCAGATACAAGCCATGAGATGCCTGGGTAGATAATAACAAGCTAGAAGCCAATGAGAATGCAGCATTTTGGTAGCGTACAGCTGCTTTCAAATAGTAGATATTCAAGTACTCTTTAACTGCTTGGGTGGAAATTACTGACTGTACAAACATAAAGGATTACTGCTTCATTATAAATCTGTAACAGAAATGGAGGAGGGAAATATGCACTTCATTTACCTGCTGATTCCACGGGGACAACATGTAGTTTCACCATGCTACCTATCCTTGTTGGTACAGTCTCTGCAAAGCTCAATACTTTATAATTGTTTTCCCTGGCAAACTCTACAAAGTCTTCATTTATATCCTTGAGTGCAGGAGAATCTTATAGAAAGGAAGGCGGAAAAAGATAGAAACAATATTATACACAAAGAGCAACTTCACCTATTTACACATTTTCAAGTGGTGAAAACTGCTTGCAATAAGCTAAGACTTCAAACATTAAGTGCATATGAATTCCATTTTCTTTTGGAGGCTCCTAATGACACAGTAAATGGTAAGTGTTTGAATTTGGCACCAGGGATACAGGATATGAGATGTAACATCGCAGAAAAATTCCTTACGATTTCGCTTTACAATTCATTTCTTTGCACTACTTTGTAAGAAGCGCCAACGCCCAAAGGCATTAACCACAGTAAAATGCAATGAGGCTTATATAAACATGTGATGTGATGTTTTTAAAACGTTTTTTTAAATTGTTTTAATATTGAAAAATACAACTGTTTTATCATTTTCTAATCATGTATGTGTTGACCTCAGTTGAGGTCTAAATCAAATTCAATGAAATTCAAATTCAACATGTGATGTGTAACAATAGAATCACTTGATTCTGAGACACAAATTTAATTATCAAACCACATTATTTATGAAAACATCAGAGCAACAATTGTAATTTACCCATTTTAGAGTTAATGTATTGGCTTGAGCAGCTTCACCTACTGTTACCCTAGGACAGTGTTATCAAGAGATAATCAGTTTAAGGAAGGATAGAGGTTTGAGAAAATAATGGAAGGAAAATACGAGACTATGCAGGAAAGATGAAAAATGAAAGGCTGACTCAAGTGGATTCAATGTCCAAGATCCATGAAAAAACCTGAGTTAGGTGAAATCAAAGTAGTGTAGTCAAAACCATAAATCCGGGACAATTATCAGCAAAGCAAGGATAAGAAGACATTGGTTACTGCTAAAGAGATAGATTCAAAGCAAATAGTTCTGACAGACACTAGTTGTGCTGTTTGAGCCTTCTGGCTGGAGAAACTAATCACTGGAGCACAGTGGCTAATGGTCACAGAAGGATACCACAGAACTCCATACTCCACCGCCTAGAAGCTTCATTTCAAGACACTCCACACTAACCTTTCCTGCGCCTTCCCCAAACACAAGCAAATGACAGAAGAAGCTATATTTGGCACATTTTCTCTGGTGTTAAGATAAAAGTTATTAAACATGGTCATCTCACAAAAACCTCCAAAGAATTGTTAAACTACTGCTGATTATGAGACTAAGGACCTGATTTAGTGTTTGGCGGACCGGTACTCTGTCACAAACGTGAGGAATATCTCGTCCTACGAATTATAAGTGAATAATTTCAAATCATTGTTCCCACCCTACATCTCATAAATATGTTAATTACCGCTTTCAGTCCCTTCAAGAGTTGCATGCCTGATTATCCTCTCCTTCCACACCCACAGCAAGTGTGACATCACATTGCACCCATGGCTGCTCTCCTACAGACGGTTGCGGTTCTCAGTACCCATACACCACTTTCAGATTCCCATATTTATGCCCTCCTATTCCACTCAATATATCCAGATGCTCTCATGATGTAGCACTTTGCTTTCTTCAAACTTTATTTTGGTGTCATTCATTTGCTGCACCACTAAGTTGCTCACCTTGCACCAGTGCATTTCAGCTCCTTCCTATACCATAAGGAAAGTACTATCGCTGCCCACTTTTTGAGCGAAGGTTCTCTTTTTGCCTCATCATACATTCTGTTACTCAAAATGTAATTCCACCTCTCCCGGTTGTTCAGTCCTCAAACCTGGCTTACTTTTACTTTCAACATACATTCTTACACTTTCACTTTTATTGTGTGACTTTGGAACTCATGCCCTTTCTGAGATTGTACCTTCACGCCCTTAGTTTAATCCATTCTCTTTCATTCTTGAAATCTGAATCCATCCTCTTTCGGCACATTGTGTAACTGCACTTTTTCTTGCCCTTAGTTCAGTTCCCTCACTTTACTAATTAGTTCAACTCTTCTTATTTATTCCCTTACATAGTAGTTCAGCTCTTCTGCCATCCTCACAGATTAGCTACTTTATGCTTGCTCCTCCAAACTCAGCTGCTCCTCACAGATCTGAACCAATGTCAGACAGTGACTCAGTCCATTTGCATGCCATAATGCCCCATCTCCATACTCTGACACTGCCTCCTCCCACTCCCCTTATTTGGCTGCTTTATTTACCAAGTGCCACAACTCCTCTCCATATGCCCATCCCTTGTTTTCAGATGTACAAGGTTTAAGACTTAAACCACTGAAAGTACAATTCTCTTCAACCTTCATTAGGACAAATGTCTAATACCTTTTCGCTCCATGCTATCTGAACTAGAGTCACCCGTCCTAAGTCTTTTGATATGAGTGAAGTATGCATCTCCCAATAATCTTGTGTGCTAGAGATCTCCGTCTCACTTCTAGTTACAAATGCTTCAAGAACCAACAATGTTTGAATTATTGCTCCACCCCACTTCCATCAACATGTATTTTTTCCCCACACCTCAACATATGCAGCAAGTACAATCTTCTCTTAAGTCCTCCATTTCTCTGCTGCTGGCACTCACATTTCTGATACGGCCTTTGCTCATGCATCTGATTCTAATACCTTATCTACCTGTACATGCCCAATATGCTATCAGATTGTCATACAACTTCTTACCCTCTTTTTCTCTAACTCCCCGCGTGTCTAAAGATTAGTCTCCCTGTCCTAGCAGTATGTCTGAAGACCCCAACCTTCCCAGGTTCATTGATCCTTGCTTCTCTTGCACATATGCAGTATGAAGGCCTCTCATACATTTAAAGCCTCGTCCTACCTGCCCCACCAGTGAGTCTGATAGTTTCTCTCTTGACCACTTTGAGATTCTCACACAACTGCTCCTACCGGAGTCTTCACATATCCGAAATGTAATGCTTCATATTGCTATGTCTCTAATGTCTGCTCTCTGTTGTGCATGACACATGCTTGTACCTCTCTGTTGCTTCCGCATGCCTGATGATTCATTTGACTTACTTCATTGCATACCCCTCTACAATATGTCCAATGACTTATCCTCTTCCATGTCCTAACCTGTGTGCCCAATGTCAGCTGCTCTCAGCTTGTCTTGAACTTGATTCCCCTGGATGAGTGTTATCTACTTCTCTTAACTGCTGATGTCAGTCCTCTCTCCCCTCTTCATCACATGTCCTTGCCAGCTATCCTTGACATCTATCCATTAACTTTACACTGGCTGTACATACTTCTGGTCCTTGTAATACTACCTCTTTAATTCACTTTCACCCTGTACAAAGGTACGCACAATTCAGTTAAATCTTTACCCACTCAAAAACATGGCTATCAAAGGAAAATAATATAAAATTATCAACAGCACACAATCAAACGTAAACATCTTGGCTTCTAGTAGTTCAAGAGTATTCATGTACCATCATTGCGGTGTTTTATAATGCACCATTGTTCTTTACATTTAATCTAATAAGTCTAGAAGGAATAGGCAGTCAAAAGCACACACATAAAGCATCAAACATCTTGATGACCTTTGTTACATTTTTGTTTGGTGACTGGCAGAGGTTCTGCCATCTTGGAATAAAGCACCTAACACTGCAGCACTTCTAGCCACAATAAAGAGCAATGTACTTGTATTAGGATGACAAATGCTTGAATATTGGAGGTATCGACTGTTCAAAGTAGCCCCTCCAAACCAGCTAAGGCCATCATTATGGGAAAGAGAGAGACTGACCTCACAAAGGACGACCCTTGATGCTACACAACATGAGATTTCAGGATAATATTTACCTTCACAACAGGCAAAGGCCTCATCACAATTTGTCAACCATACCAACTACACTAGGAGCAGGATACACAACTGCCCAATCCTGAAATGTCAGGTACAAAAAAACCTAGATACTTTGAAGTCTGCGTTATTTTGTCAATACTTTTGGTAAATTAGGTATTATTTTGGATGACATGACCAAATAAACCAAACAACGAAATTGATTTGTGTAGAAAAGGTTACTACTATGGGAAGGTAAATAGTTTGCTGCGTAATCAAGAGAGAGAGGTAGGACCAGAAAGCTAGTCCATGTCCCCGGTTAATATATGATTAAATCAAAAAGAGACTAGCTCAAGTTACTTTAGGGGAGGGGGAAGACTCTGATATGTTTTGTCACGGAGTGTGAACACCCAGCAGGTGTGTTCAAAAAGCCCTCACCCACCAACCTAGTTGGTGGCATGCTTCATCATCGGGCCCACCCAGTGGCACCTAGCGTGCCCCGGGTGTGCTTCAACGCCTGACTACAGCGGAGCTGGTATTTTACTGAGTGTGCGGTGAAGATAGTTAAGGAAGTGATGTTAAAACGGCTGAACGGTGGTCCCAGTACCCGAAGGTAAAATTAGACTTTAATACCTGGGCCTCCGTCAGCGGTTAAAAATAAGGCAAGGGGATGTAAGGGGCGAGTTACGACCTCTCACATCCAATGGGTCAACATGTTTCAGCCAGTGCCTTATGACTAGACTGGCTTTCTTCAGGACCTAAAATAAGTGAGTGCAAATTACCTAGTGGGGGTGTAGAGGAGACTATGTGTCTACACGCCCTAAAGTGTATCTACGTGTGAGAGGGGGATTCCCTTCTCAAGACCACCTGTACACATAACATGGAAGGACAAAACAAAACACACAGGGAGAAGGTAGAGTCATTAGGATGTACAGTTTTACGCACATCTGATGCCGTCACTATAGCGAGTGCTGGTGGGCTATAGGCGGCTATGGTGTGATGGTATTGGTGGTACCATCACAGTGGGAATCGCACTGATAACTCGGGAGTGAGGTGATTTAAGAGACGGAGTAAAACAGGGTGCATTAGTGAAAATGCGGCGCAAGGAGGGATTCTTACGCAAGTTATTTGCTCAGTCTGACCTCAAGGTTGGGAGGTGGCAAAGGCTTGACCCTGGGGGGACAAACATTTACCATACTGATTAGGGAGACCTGTTAGGAAAGAAAATAGCGCTTACCAGGAGTCGTGATGGTGGTTTCTCATACTCACAGTACTTCTGGGTTGAGCCTGCTCTGGACCTGTAGTGCCTCCTTCGCATACCGGTGGGGAATGAGTGTTTTCCCAGGTCTTAAGTAGTCTTGTTAATTGGTCTAATTAAGTGCACCTGTGATGTGGAGGGCAATGGTGAAAAGACTCACAGGCCTGAGTCATGCTGCCTGGAGTAAGTATGGGCGCCTTAGGTGCGCGCGCGCTCTAGCGCCCTGTCGCGCTGGGAGGCATCGTTATGGGCCACTGGGGAACCACCCAGGCGCTCGCGTCTATAGTTAGCGCATGCGCGAAAGGTCCAAGTGCATGCTCCTCAGGGGAACAGCCTGGAGGGTAGTGTTAGTTGTACGCGCATGCGCATTATGACCGGGCTGGTCTGCGCATGTGCGGCGTATGACGGGTGATCGCCCGCGCATGCGCGGTGTGTTGTTCACCGGGCACATTTGTTCTGGTCCATTGAGTGGACCTGGGGCATATAAATAATTTCGTTTCGTCCATTTCATGGACGTCGGGCATATAGAAACATTTAGACAAGTGTATTGTGAATAAATGGGGGACAATCTTTAGCAATTTTCAGGAGAAAGACTGCTTAGAGGACGTAGTCGTTTCAGTGATACTGCGCCCAACCATATGTAGTTTGATGATGGGGGTAGTGTGATCACTGACGGGTCAAAGAATTCCACGGGATGGCATCATTCAATCCCTGGGTGGATGTGGAAAGGCGGTAGATCCACCGTTGTTCAGCCTGCAGTAGTTTTTGGTCATTGTCCATAGCGCCTGAGGTGATCTGCTCTATCACCGTCCATGATAGGTCATTTGGTGTGTGGCCTTCGGTGATGAAATGGTTGGTCATCTTGCTTATGTTCTTTTTGCATCTGATGGTACTGCGGTGTTCGGTTATGCGGGTTTTTATTTTCCGTGTGGTCATCCCAATGTATCGGAGTCCACATCTACATGTAATTAAGTAGATGATATTGCGGGAGTTGCAGTTAGTGTGGCTACGTTGGGTCCACATCTTGTTTGGTTCCAAATCCAAGGTTTTGGTGTGGGAGGTGAGGTGGCACACGCTGCAGTCATTGCACGGATAGTGCCCGCTGACATTGGGGAGGCCCCATATGTTGCGGAGGGTGTTGGTGGCAGGTGGGGATGGTGGTCTGGGACGGGTATTGACAAGGCGGTCTTTTAGATTGGAGTTTCGCTTGTATGCGAATCTTGGAAGGTCCCATTTCCTCTGTCCTGAAGTGATGATTTTCCAATGTTTTTTTATAATTTTCGACACCTCATTCGATGCTGTGTTATAGGTCGTAACGCAGGTGATGGGTGGGTTATCTTGGACTTTGGTGACAGTCTCGAGGAGGGCCTCCCGATTTTGGTTTCTTGCTCTTTTCTGTGTTTTGTTGATGATTGGTCTTGGATAGCCCCGTTGTGACAGCTTGTTGGTCAAGTCCATAGCCTGTTTTTTATAGTCAGAGATGTTCGTGCAGTTCCTGCGTATACGCAAGAACTGTCCATAGGGCAGGTTCTCTCTGAGGGGGCGTGGGTGGAAACTGGTAAAATCAAGCAATGAGTTCCTTGCTGTCGGTTTGTAGTACGTGGTAGTGGTCAGAGTGCCATCTTTGGCTCTGATATCCAGGTCTAGGAAGGGGAGATG
Source organism: Lissotriton helveticus (assembly GCF_964261635.1). Lineage (NCBI taxonomy): Eukaryota > Metazoa > Chordata > Amphibia > Caudata > Salamandridae > Lissotriton > Lissotriton helveticus. The sequence goes on from NC_136067.1 coordinate 1,369,751,583, forward strand.
GCTGTTGCTGGCCGTGCTGGTGAACTTGAGGTAGGGGTCCCTGTTGTTAAGCCATGTCAAGAATTCGTCCAGGTCGGAGTGGGAACCTTGCCAGACCACCAGAATATCATCTATATACCTGCGCCAACTCAGGATGTGGTTGATGTAGGGGTTGGTGTCTGTAGTTATGTGGCACTCTTCAAAGTGGTGGACGTATAGTCCCGCCACGCTTGGAGCGAAGACACTGCCCATCGATGTCCCGTTGGTCTGTAAGTAGAGAGTGCCGTCGTACTCAAAGAAGTTTTCTTTGAGTGCCAAGGTTGCGCATGACAGTATAAAGGCTCTTGGCGTGTGGTGTTCCCAGTTAGCAGCCATAAGGATGTCATGGAGTACTTGGAGAGTGGCATCTTGTGGGAGGCTGGTGTAGAGGCTCTCCACGTCTAGACCCACCAGCAGTTGTGTGGTAGGGTTGAATTCCTTGTTGTTGAGGACTTGTAAGAGATGCTTGGTGTCCTTGATGTATGTCGGGGTCGACTGTACCAGGGGGTTTAAGAAAAAGTCGCAGTAGCGTGACAGTGGTTCCAATAGGGAGTTGATCCCTGATACAATGGGTCTTCCAGGAGGGGGAGTGACCCCCTTGTGAACTTTAGGCACAGTATAGAAATATGGGGTTCTGGTGTTCTGTGGGCATAGGTAATCTCCCCCGACATACATCAAGGACACCAAGCATCTCCCACAAGATGCCACTCTCCAAGTACTCCATGACATCCTTATGGCTGCTAACTGGGAACACCACACGCCAAGAGCCTTTATACTGTCATGCGCAACCTTGGCACTCAAAGAAAACTTCTTTGAGTACGACGGCACTCTCTACTTACAGACCAACGGGACATCGATGGGCAGTGTCTTCGCTCCAAGCGTGGCGGGACTATACGTCCACCACTTTGAAGAGTGCCACATAACTACAGACACCAACCCCTACATCAACCACATCCTGAGTTGGCGCAGGTATATAGATGATATTCTGGTGGTCTGGCAAGGTTCCCACTCCGACCTGGACGAATTCTTGACATGGCTTAACAACAGGGACCCCTACCTCAAGTTCACCAGCACGGCCAGCAACAGCCATCTCCCCTTCCTAGACCTGGATATCAGAGCCAAAGATGGCACTCTGACCCTACCTCAAGTTCACCAGCACGGCCAGCAACAGCCATCTCCCCTTCCTAGACCTGGATATCAGAGCCAAAGATGGCACTCTGACCACTACCACGTACTACAAACCGACAGCAAGGAACTCATTGCTTGATTTTACCAGTTTCCACCCACGCCCCCTCAGAGAGAACCTGCCCTATGGACAGTTCTTGCGTATACGCAGGAACTGCACGAACATCTCTGACTATAAAAAACAGGCTATGGACTTGACCAACAAGCTGTCACAACGGGGCTATCCAAGACCAATCATCAACAAAACACAGAAAAGAGCAAGAAACCAAAATCGGGAGGCCCTCCTCGAGACTGTCACCAAAGTCCAAGATAACCCACCCATCACCTGCGTTACGACCTATAACACAGCATCGAATGAGGTGTCGAAAATTATAAAAAAACATTGGAAAATCATCACTTCAGGACAGAGGAAATGGGACCTTCCAAGATTCGCATACAAGCGAAACTCCAATCTAAAAGACCGCCTTGTCAATACCCGTCCCAGACCACCATCCCCACCTGCCACCAACACCCTCCGCAACATATGGGGCCTCCCCAATGTCAGCGGGCACTATCCGTGCAATGACTGCAGCGTGTGCCACCTCACCTCCCACACCAAAACCTTGGATTTGGAACCAAACAAGATGTGGACCCAACGTAGCCACACTAACTGCAACTCCCGCAATATCATCTACTTAATTACATGTAGATGTGGACTCCGATACATTGGGATGACCACACGGAAAATAAAAACCCGCATAACCGAACACCGCAGTACCATCAGATGCAAAAAGAACATAAGCAAGATGACCAACCATTTCATCACCGAAGGCCACACACCAAATGACCTATCATGGACGGTGATAGAGCAGATCACCTCAGGCGCTATGGACAATGACCAAAAACTACTGCAGGCTGAACAACGGTGGATCTACCGCCTTTCCACATCCACCCAGGGATTGAATGATGCCATCCCGTGGAATTCTTTGACCCGTCAGTGATCACACTACCCCCATCATCAAACTACATATGGTTGGGCGCAGTATCACTGAAACGACTACGTCCTCTAAGCAGTCTTTCTCCTGAAAATTGCTAAAGATTGTCCCCCATTTATTCACAATACACTTGTCTAAATGTTTCTATATGCCCGACGTCCATGAAATGGACGAAACGAAATTATTTATATGCCCCAGGTCCACTCAATGGACCAGAACAAATGTGCCCGGTGAACAACACACCGCGCATGCGCGGGCGATCACCCGTCATACGCCGCACATGCGCAGACCAGCCCGGTCATAATGCGCATGCGCGTACAACTAACACTACCCTCCAGGCTGTTCCCCTGAGGAGCATGCACTTGGACCTTTCGCGCATGCGCTAACTATAGACGCGAGCGCCTGGGTGGTTCCCCAGTGGCCCATAACGATGCCTCCCAGCGCGACAGGGCGCTAGAGCGCGCGCGCACCTAAGGCGCCCATACTTACTCCAGGCAGCATGACTCAGGCCTGTGAGTCTTTTCACCATTGCCCTCCACATCACAGGTGCACTTAATTAGACCAATTAACAAGACTACTTAAGACCTGGGAAAACACTCATTCCCCACCGGTATGCGAAGGAGGCACTACAGGTCCAGAGCAGGCTCAACCCAGAAGTACTGTGAGTATGAGAAACCACCATCACGACTCCTGGTAAGCGCTATTTTCTTTCCTAACAGGTCTCCCTAATCAGTATGGTAAATGTTTGTCCCCCCAGGGTCAAGCCTTTGCCACCTCCCAACCTTGAGGTCAGACTGAGCAAATAACTTGCGTAAGAATCCCTCCTTGCGCCGCATTTTCACTAATGCACCCTGTTTTACTCCGTCTCTTAAATCACCTCACTCCCGAGTTATCAGTGCGATTCCCACTGTGATGGTACCACCAATACCATCACACCATAGCCGCCTATAGCCCACCAGCACTCGCTATAGTGACGGCATCAGATGTGCGTAAAACTGTACATCCTAATGACTCTACCTTCTCCCTGTGTGTTTTGTTTTGTCCTTCCATGTTATGTGTACAGGTGGTCTTGAGAAGGGAATCCCCCTCTCACACGTAGATACACTTTAGGGCGTGTAGACACATAGTCTCCTCTACACCCCCACTAGGTAATTTGCACTCACTTATTTTAGGTCCTGAAGAAAGCCAGTCTAGTCATAAGGCACTGGCTGAAACATGTTGACCCATTGGATGTGAGAGGTCGTAACTCGCCCCTTACATCCCCTTGCCTTATTTTTAACCGCTGACGGAGGCCCAGGTATTAAAGTCTAATTTTACCTTCGGGTACTGGGACCACCGTTCAGCCGTTTTAACATCACTTCCTTAACTATCTTCACCGCACACTCAGTAAAATACCAGCTCCGCTGTAGTCAGGCGTTGAAGCACACCCGGGGCACGCTAGGTGCCACTGGGTGGGCCCGATGATGAAGCATGCCACCAACTAGGTTGGTGGGTGAGGGCTTTTTGAACACACCTGCTGGGTGTTCACACTCCGTGACAAAACATATCAGAGTCTTCCCCCTCCCCTAAAGTAACTTGAGCTAGTCTCTTTTTGATTTAATCATATATTAACCGGGGACATGGACTAGCTTTCTGGTCCTACCTCTCTCTCTTGATTACGCATCATACGGCAGCGCGCAGCTGCGAGAGTCACCCCTACACCATGGCAGAAAACCATGGATTGACATACCATGAAAGCGATGTGGCCGATATACTATCCGACCCATCGTTCCAAGCTGACTTTAACATCTCCAGCACCATCGCACAAACAACTGATTGGGACAGCCTTACGGAAAAGAAGCGCAACAGGATACGCACTATCCTTCACGGGACAATCTTGACACAATACCTCAGAACTAACACTGCACCAAGAGGACTCCTAGTAACCAATGCCCCCAGGATCTTCCTAGATGACGCTACCTTTAGGAAGGACTGGGCCCAGATCGCCTGGCACTGCACCAGGGACTGGATGATCCTTATCATCAAGACTGCAAAACGCCTTTCAGAAGCCTTTCTGATAGAAATCCAAGCAACAGAAAGTCACTTTAAAGCCACAATAACCGCCTACAAAAAGAAATTGGATGACCAGAATAAAGACATAAACGAATATAAAGAATACTTGACTCAGGCAAAAATAAAGAAATTCGACAAGGATTTGAAGAAATTCAATTACGCCAAAGTCTACCCATACTCAGAGGATGACTACACCCCTCAGAACAAAAACACCAGTATGTCCAACACCTCCGGAGATGACAGCTCCGTGTCCAGCGATTCCAGCACTGGCTCGGCGAGACGAGGAGGACGCGGCAGACGTGGACAGCGTTGGCAGAACAACTGGCAAGGAGGTCAACCTGGACAATTCCACGGTTTCCCACCTAATTACGGCCCGATGCAAAACCCCTACTTTGGATTCCCGCCCATGTACCCTCCTGGACCAATGCCCTTATTTACAGGCCACCAGGGACAACACATTCCTTTTTTAGGACAGGGCAGAAGAACACGGGGCAGAAGAAGAACAAACCCACAACAACCGCAAGTACACTGGGGCGGAGAGGAGAACCCAGTCAGCGCGAATACACGCCAGAAGGCGAAAGAGGGCACAGCGGGAACCAGCAAACAATGATTCCCCAAAAACAACAAGACTCATTGGTTTTCAACTTGTCTAGCACACCCCTGACCCCCAAAGAACAGTCGGTACTTGAGAAGGGCTTATCATTTGTTCCGACAACAAGACTCGACAAGTTCAAATTACATGTGGAACTGGCGCAATTCTTCCGGAAACTGAAACTGAAGTCGTTCTTCGAGAAACCAATCCCAGAAATAGAACCAGTCCACGACAATCCCAATATCACTGGTCTGCGACCAAAATCCACGTTTGTACCACCTCCCTCTGCCATTCCCCCCGAAATCGTGACGTTTGAACAGGCCGTGTACAACGATATTGAGAGATTAAAACCTACCAACCATTTCAACAACCTATCGTGGGAGGATAGGAGGACTCTACAACGGTTGCAAGACAACCCCCTGATCGTTATCAAACCGGCGGACAAAGGAGGAGGCATTGTCCTCCAAAACAAGCAGGACTATGACACTGAGTGCCGCAGATTACTAAGCGACAACAGGAACTATCGCCGGCTGGAACAAGACCCCACTAACGAACTGAGGACCACGATCCACGCACTGGTCAAAAGGGCAGCGGACGCTGAGCACATATCCAAACAGGAAGCAGATTACCTATGCCCACAGAACACCAGAACCCCATATTTCTATACTGTGCCTAAAGTTCACAAGGGGGTCACTCCCCCTCCTGGAAGACCCATTGTATCAGGGATCAACTCCCTATTGGAACCACTGTCACGCTACTGCGACTTTTTCTTAAACCCCCTGGTACAGTCGACCCCGACATACATCAAGGACACCAAGCATCTCTTACAAGTCCTCAACAACAAGGAATTCAACCCTACCACACAACTGCTGGTGGGTCTAGACGTGGAGAGCCTCTACACCAGCCTCCCACAAGATGCCACTCTCCAAGTACTCCATGACATCCTTATGGCTGCTAACTGGGAACACCACACGCCAAGAGCCTTTATACTGTCATGCGCAACCTTGGCACTCAAAGAAAACTTCTTTGAGTACGACGGCACTCTCTACTTACAGACCAACGGGACATCGATGGGCAGTGTCTTCGCTCCAAGCGTGGCGGGACTATACGTCCACCACTTTGAAGAGTGCCACATAACTACAGACACCAACCCCTACATCAACCACATCCTGAGTTGGCGCAGGTATATAGATGATATTCTGGTGGTCTGGCAAGGTTCCCACTCCGACCTGGACGAATTCTTGACATGGCTTAACAACAGGGACCCCTACCTCAAGTTCACCAGCACGGCCAGCAACAGCCATCTCCCCTTCCTAGACCTGGATATCAGAGCCAAAGATGGCACTCTGACCACTACCACGTACTACAAACCGACAGCAAGGAACTCATTGCTTGATTTTACCAGTTTCCACCCACGCCCCCTCAGAGAGAACCTGCCCTATGGACAGTTCTTGCGTATACGCAGGAACTGCACGAACATCTCTGACTATAAAAAACAGGCTATGGACTTGACCAACAAGCTGTCACAACGGGGCTATCCAAGACCAATCATCAACAAAACACAGAAAAGAGCAAGAAACCAAAATCGGGAGGCCCTCCTCGAGACTGTCACCAAAGTCCAAGATAACCCACCCATCACCTGCGTTACGACCTATAACACAGCATCGAATGAGGTGTCGAAAATTATAAAAAAACATTGGAAAATCATCACTTCAGGACAGAGGAAATGGGACCTTCCAAGATTCGCATACAAGCGAAACTCCAATCTAAAAGACCGCCTTGTCAATACCCGTCCCAGACCACCATCCCCACCTGCCACCAACACCCTCCGCAACATATGGGGCCTCCCCAATGTCAGCGGGCACTATCCGTGCAATGACTGCAGCGTGTGCCACCTCACCTCCCACACCAAAACCTTGGATTTGGAACCAAACAAGATGTGGACCCAACGTAGCCACACTAACTGCAACTCCCGCAATATCATCTACTTAATTACATGTAGATGTGGACTCCGATACATTGGGATGACCACACGGAAAATAAAAACCCGCATAACCGAACACCGCAGTACCATCAGATGCAAAAAGAACATAAGCAAGATGACCAACCATTTCATCACCGAAGGCCACACACCAAATGACCTATCATGGACGGTGATAGAGCAGATCACCTCAGGCGCTATGGACAATGACCAAAAACTACTGCAGGCTGAACAACGGTGGATCTACCGCCTTTCCACATCCACCCAGGGATTGAATGATGCCATCCCGTGGAATTCTTTGACCCGTCAGTGATCACACTACCCCCATCATCAAACTACATATGGTTGGGCGCAGTATCACTGAAACGACTACGTCCTCTAAGCAGTCTTTCTCCTGAAAATTGCTAAAGATTGTCCCCCATTTATTCACAATACACTTGTCTAAATGTTTCTATATGCCCGACGTCCATGAAATGGACGAAACGAAATTATTTATATGCCCCAGGTCCACTCAATGGACCAGAACAAATGTGCCCGGTGAACAACACACCGCGCATGCGCGGGCGATCACCCGTCATACGCCGCACATGCGCAGACCAGCCCGGTCATAATGCGCATGCGCGTACAACTAACACTACCCTCCAGGCTGTTCCCCTGAGGAGCATGCACTTGGACCTTTCGCGCATGCGCTAACTATAGACGCGAGCGCCTGGGTGGTTCCCCAGTGGCCCATAACGATGCCTCCCAGCGCGACAGGGCGCTAGAGCGCGCGCGCACCTAAGGCGCCCATACTTACTCCAGGCAGCATGACTCAGGCCTGTGAGTCTTTTCACCATTGCCCTCCACATCACAGGTGCACTTAATTAGACCAATTAACAAGACTACTTAAGACCTGGGAAAACACTCATTCCCCACCGGTATGCGAAGGAGGCACTACAGGTCCAGAGCAGGCTCAACCCAGAAGTACTGTGAGTATGAGAAACCACCATCACGACTCCTGGTAAGCGCTATTTTCTTTCCTAACAGGTCTCCCTAATCAGTATGGTAAATGTTTGTCCCCCCAGGGTCAAGCCTTTGCCACCTCCCAACCTTGAGGTCAGACTGAGCAAATAACTTGCGTAAGAATCCCTCCTTGCGCCGCATTTTCACTAATGCACCCTGTTTTACTCCGTCTCTTAAATCACCTCACTCCCGAGTTATCAGTGCGATTCCCACTGTGATGGTACCACCAATACCATCACACCATAGCCGCCTATAGCCCACCAGCACTCGCTATAGTGACGGCATCAGATGTGCGTAAAACTGTACATCCTAATGACTCTACCTTCTCCCTGTGTGTTTTGTTTTGTCCTTCCATGTTATGTGTACAGGTGGTCTTGAGAAGGGAATCCCCCTCTCACACGTAGATACACTTTAGGGCGTGTAGACACATAGTCTCCTCTACACCCCCACTAGGTAATTTGCACTCACTTATTTTAGGTCCTGAAGAAAGCCAGTCTAGTCATAAGGCACTGGCTGAAACATGTTGACCCATTGGATGTGAGAGGTCGTAACTCGCCCCTTACATCCCCTTGCCTTATTTTTAACCGCTGACGGAGGCCCAGGTATTAAAGTCTAATTTTACCTTCGGGTACTGGGACCACCGTTCAGCCGTTTTAACATCACTTCCTTAACTATCTTCACCGCACACTCAGTAAAATACCAGCTCCGCTGTAGTCAGGCGTTGAAGCACACCCGGGGCACGCTAGGTGCCACTGGGTGGGCCCGATGATGAAGCATGCCACCAACTAGGTTGGTGGGTGAGGGCTTTTTGAACACACCTGCTGGGTGTTCACACTCCGTGACAAAACATATCAGAGTCTTCCCCCTCCCCTAAAGTAACTTGAGCTAGTCTCTTTTTGATTTAATCAAGGTAAATAGTTTATCAGAATTTGTCTTGTGCGACGTGAGCTAGAAACACAATAATTCATTTCTAAATACAGCCACTATTCTGATATACTTTAAATGTCACTTTTCAAGGAGCACCAAGACAGCACTGAAAAGACAGTAATTAGATGTAAAGAAGTTACATGGAGGGCATACCTTTGCTTAGTTCTTTGACTTCTACGGATGGAAAGAGGAGATATCTGGCACTGACCGAGTACTCGGCAAGCCTGGATCCATGGTGAGGCACGCTGTAAAAAAGGACTCCTCTGGTGTTCTTAGAAAGATCTTTCATTTCTGGATTCCGCGAAGCATCTAACAGCATCTTTTTCACCAGGAGACCTGCAAACAAACATATATAGTTGAAAAATGGGCAGACACCTTCAAAGTTTGGTTTCCCAAAGATGGAAGCCGATTATCTTTTTAAGATGTTATGAGCTTTTCAGCTGAAACAGCTGGTGCTCAATATGCTATCCCAGTCCCCAGAAGGAACACTCTATTTAAAGAGAAAGTCTGTTTGGGTGCTTTCTTGCTCAGGGAACAGCTCGGGTTAGGAGAAATGCTGTAATAACCAGCAGAAGCTCTAGTAGCCCTGCCGCTCAATGAAAGATGCAAGGCAGCGCGCACTGGACTGATGGTGGCTACAGCGTGAAGGAAGACTGACCAGGACTGTTTCTACCCGTACAAAAACTACAATATGCAGATGAACAGAGTGAATGCTTGGTAGTGAGAGACCTGGGCATACGCTAAAAAGAAATGATGGGTGCCCTGGGCTTACAAATGAATCAATAAATAATCAGAGAAAGTACAAAAAAAATACCTCAGCTGTGGAGGAATGGCTGAGGAAAAATAAAATCCAAGTTCACAGAGGTGGAACTAGTGGCAAAATTGTTGGATGCCAAGGATGTTGTCAAGAAGTAAGGCTGGAGGTGTTGTGGAGCAGGTGAAGTAGCATGAGAAGTTTAGAGACATGGTACTTGGAGCAATGGCAATATCAGACAATTAGGAGGCTGGAAAATGGATGGAAGGCAACCAACATCTTTAGTTTGGGCATCCCACATGCTTAACCCAGAGACACCTAGTGATGTACTCGTTTTTCTTTGAGCAACTGGCCCCTTATGAGGAGATGGAGTGGAAACAGTGACTAAAGCTTCACATGGAGCTGGGACCACTGGGGTTGTACTATGAGACCTGGATCTCCAGAAAACTATCTTTGATAGAACATCGTTGAGGCAGGGTGTCTACAGGCGGAGGATAGATGAATATATTTTTCTAGCCTACTATGAACACACAACGCTGGTGGCAACAATATCAGGTGTCTACCTTTGGATATTACGGCAACAGAATGTAATCCAGCAAAATGTAAGGTGTTGCACAATACTCAAGTTTTTGTCTTTTCAAAGTGGGAAGTGTGCAATCTTTTCAGTATGGGCTTTAGTCCACTACCTGATTTCTGCATAGAGGTTTTCTAAGCTCTATCTTTGGGTTGCACCTCTTGATACTCCTTTGGAGTCACAACTTGATCTGGCATGGTTTTCAGAAAGAATAGGTAACATTTGTTTTGCAAAGGTAGTGATTTGGCTGAGGGTGTTCTTCCTTCTCTTCCTGCATTCCCCCACTTTAGCCTTTCACGCCTTTCCTGATTATGCCGTACAATATTCTTTCATATTTTCTTCCTTGTGGTGTTTACCTGGTGGGTTATAGTTCAGAGGGCATGTATAATCTTTCAAAAAATGATGGAGGGCTAAGAAGCTACAAGTGTGAATCAGATTAAAGGGGGCTGTAGCAGGGAACCATACAACCGTACTTGCTTGTCTTTAGGTGAAGTTACACTTAAAAAGATTGAAACCTAAATTATTACTCGTACACTTTAAAAAACATGTTTTAAACTTGTAAATGGTTTGTATAACTTTTTAGCTAAGAATGTCAGCTTTAAAAAAGAGAAGCATTTCAATAGTCTATTATGCAGTATGCATGGGGTGTCTAACTGTAGCCATCTTCGAGTAGGCTTGGCGCCTAATACTCTGCCCCAGCACCAACATTAAGAACCCTATCTTAGAGGATAAAATGGAAATGTGCTTTCTTGCTAGGAGAAATGTCATGCTGCCCAACCCCCTGGTCTTAACATGTAGGTGAAGGGCGCTCTTATCCAGTCTGAGAGATGCCTCCATCCAGGCCCAGACATAACACTGTCCTGCACACCTATCTGTTCCCTGCTTTAACCAGCAGTCTCTTTATGGTATTCCAGGCAAGTGTTGGAGCTTGATCCCTGACCTGCAAATGGTTTAAAGGAGTGACACAACTTCTTTGAACCCAGTTCCTTAATCAGCCTCCTCCTGAGCAGAGCCTGGACTCCAGGAGCCTTTGGAAGCCTAAACTAGGACTGTTTAATCTACAGCCCTCTTCTGCCTCTTTCCCTTGTTTTCGGTCAGAAGTTATCCCCACAACTGTCCTTACAACCTCCTATTTTCGTATCACTCATTTCATTGACCAGGCAACCTCATACGACAGACCCAAACATAATGCTGGCATTCAGACGAGCTAAATGAAGTATGCCAGTAACACACTGACTCACCTCACACTTCAAAAAACTCAACAACTATCCCCCACCTTATGCACCTTAGCTCATTGGGTCATGCACTAGATAAGAAAGCCCTTCCAGTAGCTTACGACACAGACTATCTGTGGCAAAACCACTCACACCAAGTAAGAACGGATATATGTTCATTCTGGGTGCTCCTAATGGAGCTTTGTGCCAGGCTTCCTGCTGGATACATAAGCGCCTCCCAGGAACAGTTTGCAGAGGTGGTGACTCATAGCCACTGCCCCATATCTGTTCTTAAATGGCTCAATCAACAAACCTGAGCCCCTTGGTAAGATCATGGAAAACGTGCCAACATTAAAGCCAAATCAGACTCTGTGATCCTAAAACAGTCATAAAAATAATGATAAAAGGCAGACATCGTATGCAACTGAAAATTAGTGGATTGCAGAAGCACAGAAATATGGTATAGTCTTGTCAGTAAGGATTAGGCATTTTGGCTCACCCACATTACAGAGGAATTACAAGTTACTTGTTAAAGAGCTTCTTGTACTCTACATATGGAGTAAGCTAAAGCACGTTTGCACAACACAGAATGAAAGAATGAGAAGTGTGGCTCACTGGTTAGAGCAGGCAGACCCTGAAGCAGAGGTCAGACCCGGGACCAGGGTTCAATTCCCGACGCGGCAGGGTCTTGAGCTCAAATGTCCATGGACTCGATAATTCTCGCTTCGGTGCCTGACCTAATCATGGGTTCACACTCTGCAACTCTGGGCATTAAGCTTGCTTAATCTCCACAACGGCCCCCCTGCGGCGGGATGCCTGGCTTTCACCTTGGGGATGCCCTGTAGGGGCTATCTCACAGGGAAAAGCCAGGACGGGTTCCCAAGGCAAGCGCGGAGATACCCCTTCGGGGGTCGATTCAGGCGCTATATAAGAAACATAATAATAATAATAATAAAGCAAAGTGGTGGCCCCGCCAGAGGCAGAATCCGGCTTGTTCGTAGGCCATGTCTTCAACAAGCGTGCGGCATTCTTCTTAGGGCCATATAATTATTTGTCAACACCATCAACACCAATCCACCAACTACGGTAAGATATTCTACACCATATGTAAAGATACTGTTGTAACTTATCCCAATGGTTCACCACTCCCATACTCTCCCCTCTTCCTTTCCCTCATTTGGTATACCCCGTACTCTCCTGTGAAGGCTGACATAGAACGTTGGGAGGTTCGCTGAGAGCGAGAGACACGACAAGCTGGGGACACCTTTACCTCTCTAATACTTCAATAAAGAAGTTATAAACTATATGGTCTGGACCCTATTTACTACATTTTGTGGCGACGAGGGACGGAAGCTGTGCCAGGGACAGCAAGGTGTTTCCCCCCTGGAAAATCCTGAGAAGCTTGGTTGGTAAAGAATTTCAACTTGGACTTACCGGTATTCCCCGATGGTGTGTGACGTTTGACATTGATCGTCTCATCTCAGCATGGTGGTGTGAGGAAGCTGCAGTGCCTGTGTTGCGTGCTTCTCAGCCTAAGAGCGACATTTTGGGTTCCGACAGAGGGCTTCGAGGCTTGGTGGTCAAGTTCATCACGGCTGGTCTTTGCCGGAGTTTTGTTCTTGCTCAAGCGATTTCCGAGTGGCAAGTGGAAGCAGGTGAGCGGGCTGAGTGAAGTCAGCGATCAGAGCGGTTTCGATCCAGGCTTTCACGGCGATCTTGTGACACCTTTCTCGGAGTGTGGTGGTTCGATGCTCGAGTTGGGAAGTTGCCGGAGTTGTGTGCAGGACAACGATTCGGGGAGGAACGCTTCGAGGACAGTTCTTCGTGAAGAGACGTGGTTCGAACTTCTTGCTTCTGTGACTGAAATCTTTTCTCACAGGAAGTTCCCGCCTTCAGACGCTGGGTGCTATCTATTGGATGATTGTGGAAAACTCAACGGCAACTGAAAGAGGGCTTATATCCTTTCTGTTTGTGATTGTTTAGCAGAAAAGTGGGATATGTTCTATGCTGTATGAGTTATATTTGTATTTTTCTTCCTGCAGCAGTCAGTGGATTAGCTTAACATTGTCTGGTATTTAAGTTCTCACTTTTCTTTCCTCCTGAAGTATATTAGAGTGTCTATTTCTTTATTAGTGCACTGTATTTTTGGGAAGGGGGGGAAGAAGTCAGGATTTCCTTAGGGGTACAGCCTTTCATGGCCATGGCAGGAGCAGGAATGAGTCAGCCGCCACCATATCTAAATGAGCTTGGCGAGCCAGACATCCCTTGGAAGAGGTGGGAAGGAATTTTTAAATCCTACCTCATAACAATAGGGGGTTGGTAATTATAACAATGTGAGGAAACAACACATTTTACTGCACAACTTAGGTATTCATGGCAGGAAAGTTTTTGAAGACATAACAGGCAGACTGGTGGATGATGAACAAGAAGAAGTTGAAGGGACTAATGTGTATGAGTATACTCTGAGGAAATTGGAGGAACATGTTAAAGTTAAACTTATTGTAGTACTGGAAAGGCACAAATTTTATAAGAGGGTGCAAAAGAAGGATGAGAAAGTCACAAATTATGTTGCAGTCCTGAGGGTTTTATCTGCCACTTGTGAATTTGGGCCATTGACGGATTCCATGATTAGAGATCAAATTGTCAAGTGTACTAATGATCCTAGGATCCAAGAGGAACTGCTCACTAGGAATCCTGATCTAGATGAAGCACTAAGCATAGCAAAGGGGTTGGAGCATACGGCGTTGTGCATGAAGGAAATGAAAATTCATGAGGGAGTTAATAGAGAAAAGAGTGAGAGCAAGGTTGCATCTGAGGGGGAGACAGTATGTAAGGTGGGAGAAAAAGTGAAGGGCAGTCAACGCAGTAATGCAGAAGGTTTATTTTGCTACAAATGTGGTAGTCCCAATCACTTGGCGAACAATTGGAAGTGCCCGGCAAGGGATGTTTTGTGTAGAAAATGCAATAGGAGGGGGCATTTTTCAAAAGTGTGTAAAAATATTAATCAAAAAGTACATGCCATAGAAAATGTTGAGAGAGTAGATGGGGTGAGAAAACTTATATTTTTCAAGTTGAAGATGACATGGCCAATGATGATAACAGCTACCCTAAGTGTGAAATCACCCTTGATGGGGAGAAGTTCGAAGTATACGCCGATTCGTGTTCCCCTTTTACTTTGATTGACAAAAGTATATTTGATGAGAAATTTGCCTAACAAAAGGTTGTTCTTGAGAAAGCTGACATAAGTCCAGTGGGGTACTATAGGGAACGTATCCCAATAGAGGGTATGGCAAGGATGAGGATCTCTTTTAAGGACAGGCATACTGTAGGAAAAGTCTATGTAACCACAAGGGGTTCTAGCCTCCTGGGGTGGAAACATCAGAAGGAGTTAGGGATTAAGCTAGACCCCAACAACAGAGAGCAGGTTCTTCTTGTGGAACCTCCTAATATTGCTGAAAACCTAATCTCAGAATTTAAGGAGGTGTTTAGTGAAAACCTGGGAGTGCTAAAGAACTACATGCATAAAATCACTCTTAAAGAGGGGGCTGTACCTGTAGTACATAAAACCCGATCTATTCCACTGCGCATGAGGGAACCATTGGAAAGGGAGTTGGAAAAGCTGGCCAGCCAAGGTGTCATCATGGAAATTGAAAGCTCGGCATGGTTGGCTCCAGTCGTCATTACGACCAAGGATATAAGGCTCTGTGTGGACTTGCGAGACTTAAATGCCAACATCCAAGTGGACAGATATCCCCTCCCGAGGATCGGCGAGATGTTGAGCACCATACAGGGGGCGAAATATTTTAGTGTCTTGGACCTGTCCTCGGCCTATTATCAGATAAAGCTGCATCCGGAGTCTCAATCACTGACGGCCTTCACAACCCCGTTTGGAAATTTTTAATTTCTGCGGATGCCTTTTGGCTTGGCATCCACAGCTGCAGCCTTTCAACGGGTAATGCAGCACATTCTCAAAGACTGCACAAAAACGATGTGCTTTCAGGATGATATCCTGATTTATGGTGCTGACGAAAAAGAGCACAATGACAACATCAAAGGAGTTTTGGAGAGACTGAAGGGAGTTGGTTTCCCCACAAGAGTGAGCAAATGTAAGTTAGGTGTGTGTTCAGTGGACTATCTGGGTCACACCATCTCAGAAGAGGGCATCAAACCGAAGTGTGATCTGGTAAATGCGGTGAGAGATGCCCCCACTCCCACCAACAAAGAAGATGTTGTGTCATTTCTAGGATTGGCGGAATACATGGCGAAATTCATCAAGGATTTTGCCACAATGTCACATCCTTTGAGAGAGTTGGTAAAAAAGGATAGCATTTTCAGCTGGGAAAAGGATCAAGAGATGGCTTTCAAAAAAATTAAAGAAGCGATCATACAGGCACCTTTCATAGGGAAATTTAATCCGGAAAGAGACATTAGAATTTCAACGGATGCCAGCAACAAAGGTACTGGAGCCACTTTAGCACAGAGGGTGGAGAAAGAGTTAAAGGTGGTAGCCTTTGCGTCCAGAACGCTCACCGGTCCTGAAGCAAACTATTCAACCGTGGAAAAAGAGGCCTTAGCCGTCTACTGGGCCATCAAGCATTTCAAATATTATGTGTGGGGTGTTCAATTCGAAGTGCATACAGACCACAAGCCTTTGGTGCCATTGTTCACTAAGAAAAACATGGAGAAGATGACCCTGAGCATAGCTAAATGGGTGTTAGGCCTACAAGGCTACAATTTCAGAGCGGTGTACATACCAGGACAACAAAACAAAGTGGCGGATTTCCTATTGAGGGCTCCCATCTGCGGAGAAGCTGAGGAGGAGAAGGTCGAAGATACAATTTTGGAAGTGAGCTTGGCAGCGGTGGCGAAAGATAGTTGGAAAACACATATGGAACAAGATGAAATTTTGAAAAGTGTGAAAACATATATTGTGTCCGGATGGCCGAACAAATGTAAGGAGCTTGAAAGGGAAATTCAACCATATTGGAATGTTACGGAGGACCTTTCAGTGGAGGGGAAATTTATCCTAAAGTCAGGAAAACTGGTTCCCCCGGAGGGGATGAGGAATCAAGTGATTGAGCTGGCCCATGAGGGTCACTTGGGCCGCAGTCTTAGCAAAGCAAGATTACGTGCAGATTATTGGTTGCCAGCTATGGATCGTGAAATGGAGGACAAAGTACGTGATTGTTATGCTTGCAGCTTAAGCGACAAATCGAAAGTGACAAAACACGCACCCCCGATCCCGGTGGAAGTCCCGAAGGTACCCTGGGACAAACTCGGTTTTGACATTGCGGGTCCCATTCACGGGAAAGGTCCCCGGGATTGGTATTTGTTGGTGTTAATTGATTATTACTCCAACTGGATGACTCACAAGGTGGTACACAATATCAACACAAAGTCCTTGATTCACTTCTTAAAAGAGGTGTTTTCGAGAGAAGGCATTCCTACAACGCTCCGCACTGAAACAGCTATGACACACATAATTGATGACGCCCTCCAAATTCTGGATCGCAATGAGTCCTGCCTCCTCATCCTTCTTGACCTCTCGTCTGCATTTGACACGGTCAAACATGAGAATTTGCTGGAGCTGCTAAGTACTAGAATGGGGCTATCGGGAACTGTTCTCAAGTGGTTTTCGTCCTTCCTTCACAACCGGTCTCAGAGGTTCAAGATCGACAATGTGCTATCTACACCTGTGCCTGCAGATCTAGGTGTTCCACAAGGATCCACCCTCTCCCCTACACTGTTCAACCTCGTTATGGAACCGCTCGCCACCTTGCTTCAAGCATCCAATGTTCAATTCCATATGTACGCCGATGACACACAACTCTATCTAAAGTTACAATTCCCGGAAGATATCAAACATCTGAATTCCACGCTTATTAACACCCAATCTTGGCTGGCCGATAATCACGTATAAACAAAGAGATTCTATCAAAGTGTAGTGATTTTTATTATTTTTATTAATTTCTGTGGGTGATAAAAACTAATAGATGAGCTCTCTCTTAGGGTGGTAAAGATGAGAGCACAGTGTGCTTTTTAAAATACCCCTCACACACTAAAAAAATCCAATAGTGTCATGCTTCATCATTGGGGTCTTCCCGTCCCTCTACGCGGCGGGGCGTGCTACGACCTGACCGACTACGCGGGAGCACTAGTATAGTGACAGGACTATGTGACTGTGCAAGTGTGGGTGATGTCAGTGAAGTGTAGGGACCTAATTAAGTGTGGGAATAAAAAGGTTAAAAATCCTCTGGCTAGTGGAAAAAAACAATTTATTCACTTCCCTAGCTGGGGACGTTAAGAAGGGGGTTTTGAGGTAGAGCGATTCGCTACAACCTGGTCTACATGTTTCGTAGGCAGTCCCCTACTGCCTACTCATCAGGACCTTCTAATGGTCCCTACTGGAACAAAGCTCAGTTGCTAAATGTAATAAGCCTGTCGTCCTAGAAACCAGCAGTAAAAATCCACTGCTAGTTTCTGCTTCAGGGCATGAGCTGGCCCTCTGTAAGCAAAAAGTATCAAAAATAATGACCAGAATGTGGTCTCTGTAAAATAAGGAGGAAAAAAGGGAGAGAAACATACAGAATTATACAATGATACTGTAATCTGTCTGTGGATGCTCATAATTGTTAGCGCCACAGGTCCCACATTTTAGTTGCAATTACCCATACCACAATGATACACGTAAGACTTTATGGACAGAATGATGGTTCAATCCGCCATCCCCTAAATGTTTGTTTCATAATGAACATTGTCACGCCCCTTGTAATTTAGGCTGTTTTATATGGCGCGAATGATAGTGCAATCTGCCATCCCCTATATGCTCGTTGTTGTGGCCGAACATAGGGAAGCCCCTTGTAGTTAGGGCTGTATCCATCTTCAACATACACACACTCTCACGACTCAATACATACAACGGAACTCTGCAGGGTAAAAATAGAGGAACCCGACTTGATCAATACCAGTGGTGATCTGAGAAACAATCTTTTTAAAAAACCTTTTTAAAAAACCCAAGGGGCACACCCCAATCATTAAGTAGTGTGCAATACATACTGCTGTTGCGCAAAAGATATGCCCCATGAGCTGGTACTCGGTAGGTATTCACCGCGGCGTTCTGAAAAAAAGAGACCGCGCCCTTAGCAAACTCGTCAATATACACCCATGTCATATAGCCCTCGTCTTGATTAGCCAAGTGTTTAGCGACTTTTGGCAAAGTCAAATACTCACAGTGACCGCTATATCATTAAGGCTTACTTCTACCACGAGGTACCGCTCCGAGGACTAGTCGCGTCTGCGGCTCAGTGGTTATGTGAGCTCTGCTTACGCGCCTGTGACGCGTGGGGAATCGCCCGCAAACACTAGAACGCTACCCCAAGATGGCCGCCCTGAAATGGACCAAGCGTGTGGTAAAAACGGAAGTCTGTCTTCCGTGTTCATTAGGTAACCAAATGTGATCGAATATGAAGATTGCAAAATATCTTATCCTAGCTCCTTGCATTAATACTATGTTATTTAGAAAACGAACATGTCTTATTATATTACAGAGAAAAAATGTTAACTGCAATGCAATATAATGAAACCGGCTCCTGAGTGCCTCAGGGATGAATCTCATGGCCGAACAATTATATTACCCATGTTACCTCAGATAATTAAGACAACGATCAATATGATAATATATTACAGAAAAACATGTTGTCTAAACTACAATATTATAACACGCTTCCTCAATTTCTCAGGGGTTACTGGCGTTGCCGGACAATTATCTTAGATAAACTATAGATCCTCTTGGGATGCATACATTTCCGGATATCTAGTAGGTTGTTATGGCGGAGTACCTCAAACCGCAGGGTTGAGACCTGTAATCCCCAGTGTATAACAAAATGTGGGCAATGGGTTGTAGAATGCTGGGGTGGGTGTTATCAGTGGATCACTGATAGGACGCAGGGGATCTCCTCAAGGCCACGGATGAACTGCCTCTCAGTGGGGTGATGGTACGAGGCTTATAGCTGACCCCACGGAATTTCATCGTTCAATCCATGTTTGTTCGACTGGACACGAAAAACCCATCTCTGTTCTTTCTCTAGTAGATGTTTCTCGTTGTCAATCTGTTCGATGACCGTCCAAGTGATATCCTCAGGTTTGTGCCCACTTTCCAGGAAGTGGTTTGTTAATTTCGTACTCGCCTTTTTACATTTAATGGTGCTCTTATGTTCGCCTATTCTCAACTTCACTGCCCTGCTTGTCATACCAATGTATTCAAGATGGCAGGGGCAAGTAATGAGATAGACGACGTTCGAACTGTTGCAGTTGGTAAAGGCTCTTTGTTCCCATGAGGTCCCGTTGTTAAAGGTTAGTTTTTTGCTCTTTTTGGTCAGGCAGCATACCTTACATCCGCCGCACGGGTGGTGCCCTTGTACAAAGTTGGGATTGATTTGGGTATTGGCTTTACTGTCCTTAGGTCTGGTGTGTACTAGTATATCTCTGACACTCTGTGCTCTTTTGTGTGAAAACATAGGTTTAGGAATGTCGAGACCTCCACTGTTCAGAATTTTCCAGTTTTTGTTGATGATCTTGCTAACTTGGTTGGAATTGGTGTTATATGTTGTAACACATATTGGTCGCTGTACTTCCACTGTTTTCACTTTTTCTTCCAGGAGGCTGTCTCTGCAGTTATTTCTCGCTCTTTTGTAAGCTTGGTCAATGGTTCTCTGTGGGTAATTTCTCAGTTGTAACTTCTTCCTTAGGTCATTTGACTGCGCTTTGAAACTAGCGACTTCCGTGCAGTTTCTACGGAGTCGCAGAAATTGACCGTAGGGTAGATTATCCCTCAGATGCCTTGGGTGGAAGCTCTGATACAGCAAGAGACAATTCTTAGAGGTGCTCTTGAAATGTGTCGTTGTCATCAGTCTTCCGTTTTTGGGAAAGATGTTTAAATCCAAAAATACCAGATTGGTTTTGGTAGTGACACTGGTGAAATTGAGGAACTCGTCTTGGTAGTTGAGCCAGGTGAGGAACTGCTGGGCGGTCTTATCATCTCCATCCCAGATGATCAGGATATCATCAATGTACCTCTTCCAGGTCAAGATCTTTTGTCGGAAAGGGTTGCTGGTACTTAGTATTTTTGTTTCCTCAAGATGGTGAACATAGAGACCAGCTATGCTTGGAGCAAATGTGCTTCCCATGCTGGTCCCATGTTTTTGGAGGTACAGGGTCCCATTGTGCTCAAAAAAGTTCTCCTTAAGTGCCAAGGAGCAACACTCCATAACCACGTTCCGTGGGGTCTGGTACTCCCAGTCATCTGCAAATAGTACATCTTCAATTATTGCCAGGGTGTCGTTGTGTGGCAAACTGGTGTACAGACTTTCCACATCACAGCTGATTAAGAGCTGTGTTTCTGGGTCAAATGACACCTCCTCCAGTAGGTTTAACACATCTTTTGTATCTCTCAGGTAAGTGGATGTCCTCTGTACCATTGGTCTTAAAAATGCGTCTGCAAACCTAGAAACTGGTTCGAGAACTGACCCAATCCCTGATACTATGGGTCTACCTGGTGGGTTCTCGAGGTCCTTGTGAATCTTGGGTAGGATGTACAGGTAAGGGGTTCTAGGGTTCTTTTGGCACAGGAACTCTCCTTCCTTGTTAGTGATCCAATTATGTGACAGTGCCTCCTCTACCATTGTTTTGATCTTAGTTGTTATTTTGTCAGTTGGATTGGTCAGTAGGACTTCGTAGTTCCTTTTGTCTTGGAGCAGTCTGGAACACTCCTTGTCATATTGTTCCCTTTTCATAAGGACAGTTGCACCCCCCTTGTCTGCTGGTTTTATGACAACCTGTTTGTTACTGCTCAATTCACGGAGTGCCTGTCGTTCATCTTTGGAAACGTTTTGAAAAACCCGTTTCTGTGCTGGGTCCAGTGCTTCAAGATCCTTCATGACCGCCTTCTCGAAGGTCAGGAGTTCAATAGGGAGAGTGTGATTCATGGGAGTGAAGGTGGACCGTGGTTTCAGTCCCGTGTCTCCCTTGTCTTGATTGTCTGTTTTATCTTTAAAGAAGACCTGCAGTTTCAGTCTCCTTATAAATTCCTGGATTTCCTTGCAGAGATGAAATTTGTCCATGTTGGCAGTAGGAACATATCCTAGGCCTTTCTCTAGTACTTTTTTCTGTGATTCCGATAGTTCACTGCCCGTAAGGTTTACAACTAGGCTTACTTCTGGTTCTTGGATGCCCCTGTCATGCTCCTCGTTGATACTCTTGGAGTTCCTTCTTCTTCGTTGCTCCAGTGTACCGAATTGTGACAGTACTAGAATGGGGCTATCGGGAACTGTTCTCAAGTGGTTTTCGTCCTTCCTTCACAACCGGTCTCAGAGGTTCAAGATCGACAATGTGCTATCTACACCTGTGCCTGCAGATCTAGGTGTTCCACAAGGATCCACCCTCTCCCCTACACTGTTCAACCTCGTTATGGAACCGCTCGCCACCTTGCTTCAACCATCCAATGTTCAATTCCATATGTACGCCGATGACACACAACTCGATCTAAAGTTACAATCCCCGGAAGATATCAAACATCTGAATTCCACGCTTATTAACACCCAATCTTGGCTGGCCGATAATCACCTCAAACTAAATGCTCTGAAAACTGAGTTCCTACTCATCTCACCCCCGGCGAAAATCTCCACCACCCAAACCTGGCTCAACAACCTAACAGCACTCAATGTCCAACCTACCATCGTGGACTCGGCGAAATCCCTAGGCATCACACTCGACGCCAAGCTCAACATGCAGCTGCACGTCAGCAAAGCCACAAAAGCAGCTAATTTCCAAATTAACACGCTGAGGAAAATTAAACCCTTCCTCCCGGCCAAAGACTTCCAAACTGCTGTACAAGCTTTAGTCATCCCTCGAATAGACTACGGAATTGCGGCCCTCAGCGGTCTCCCGCTATCCACAACAGCACCCTTAAGAGCCTCCCTGAACGCTGCCGCGAGACTCATTACTGGCTCTAGAAAGCATTCGCACATATCCCCAGACCTAAAGTCTCTAAAATGGCTGCCTTTTGAAGCCAGAATACAGCTAAAAATTGCAGTTATGACACACGCGGCCGTGCACCACAAGGCACCTAACTACCTCGCTCAAAAGCTGTCTATATCAGGAGGTTCGAGATCCAATAGGAGCACAAAAAATCTTCTCCTGAAACCTCGTAGATTCCGGAAAGTGAAAACTTACAAGTGCTCCTTCTCAGGGATGGCACCCAGGATCTGGAATGCGCTCCCTCCTGAAACCAGGCTGATCTCCTCCACTGCACTCTTCAAGAAAGAGGTGAAAACCATCCTTCTGGCCAAGATCTCCTGATCGTTATAGATGTTGGTTCAGAGACTCTGCATTGCTTTGTATCACTGCTCACCCTATCCCCTGGCACTATACTCTACTTGTTGGGGGCACTACTACGCTACTCTCTTACTACCGACCAAGATATGATACACGTTGGTTTACTGATCCACCTGTACACCTCTGTAGTGTGATCAATGACTTGTGCTGTCCTATATTACTCCCTTACCTGATTGTATATGGATTGGTTTTATGTATGTTTTTATTATCCATGTTATTACCATGTTATTGACTATTATACTGTTTCCCATTATCTCTGTTGACTCCTACTGCCCCTTCCCTGTCTTTGTGAAGCGCTCTGATATCTGTAAGGATCCTGTTCGCGCTATATAAAACTTTGAATAAATAAACGATGATAACGGACAACGGCGTACAACTAGTCTCGGAAGAGATGAAAGAGTTTCTAAAGGACTGCTCGATTACCCATGTCCGTACACCGTTATATTGCCCAAAGGCAAATGGGAAAGTGGAAAGAGCGAACCGCATGTTGAAAGAATGCATACATCTGGCCAGCAAGTCAGGAAAAAACGTGGATGACGCTATCATGGACATGTTATGGGCGTATCATACCACTCCAAATGCTACGACGGGGCACTCACCTTTTGAGCTATTGAGAAGAAGAAAGGCGGGTTCAAAGTTATCTCCCAACTGGATGGGCAAGAATATAGAAGTGGAAATCGATCAGGAGGAAACAAGAAAGAAGATCGAAAACAAACAAAATAAATACAAAGAATGGTACGACAAGAAATGGGGTGCCAAGGAGAGGGACCTCACGGAAGGACAGAGTGTGTACATCAAGAAACCCGATAAACTAGGGAAAAGCGGAGAAAGATTCTATGCCCCGGGTAAAATAAAGGAGGTGAAGAGGAACATTGTGGTCATGGAAGATGGGAAAATGTGGAGTCAGGACCAGGTAGTACGGTCACAGTTAGAGACAACAAACTAGTTGCAGGCAGATCTGAGGAAGGGAACAGCAGGCAGGATATTGGGCAGAGGAGGGAGAGCTATAGACAAAGAACCTCTCTGCACTGGCACAGACAGTACAGCTTGAGTTGAGAGTATTACTTAGGGGTTAGACAGCAAGTTTCTGTATGTATCAAAAAGAAAAAATTGTTGTAATTATTAATCTTTAACCTTTGCCAGTTGTATGGGTCTTCTGCGCAAGACCTTACTGTTTTTTCTTTCATCCCTCCTGGGGATATTATGTTACTAGCTAGGTTGTTCTTAACCCCTCCCCTTCCTTTTGTATTCCTTGCTGTCCCACTACGTTGCAACCGTTCCTACTCACCCACCCCTCTACCTTTTCGTTCTCCCTAGGGAGGATGGTGTGTTGTAACTTATCTCAATTGGTCACCCCTCCCATACTCTCCCCTCTTCCTTTCCCTCATTTGGTATACCCCGTACTCTCCTGTGAAGGCTGACATAGAACGTTGGGAGGTTCGCTGAGAGCGAGACACACGACAAGCTGGGGACACCTTTACCTCTCTAATACTTCAATAAAGAAGTTATAAACTATATGGTCTGGACCCTATTTACTACAGATACCTTCTGACACGGTGCGTATCTCTTCACCCAAGGTGCAGCAAACATGAATGCTAAGTGAGATGCCACGTTGTTGCAACCGAGGAGTTTTCTCCGCAGAACAATAAATGGCCCTGACGTGCAATTGATTTTCTCTCTGTGAGTCACAGCCTTTTACCTCCATCTGTTTTCTTGCCTAGGATGGTGGTATTCTTAATGTTGTTTCTGGACAAGAATAATCAGTGACGGATGCCCACCCTAAAAAGTGCAGGGCTTGTGCCATTATAACAACCCAGTGGCAGACCAGCTGCCAGGTCACAGGATTCCACCGTCTGAGTTGGCAAAGACTCCACCAGCAAAAACGTAGAAGTTCCACTTGACTAAATGGGACAGAAAAGCCCTGATATTGGGCAAGTGGAACCCCTTCACATTTATAGAGGAGATCTAGCTTCTAGAAACTATAAATGAGGATCTTAGTGTTCACAAAAAAGAAGAAGTGTAACTGAAATCCAATGGAACATGCTACCAATAAGCTATCTATGAGATTTTTACATTGAATGTATGAGCATAAATAAGATGTTGGGAAGGACTATCCCACCATGCAACAGTCCAAAATACAAGATAGAACCAAGCACAAACAGAACCCCTGGGACAAAAAGACTAACAAAAGTTCTGACATATATGTTTTCATCCAGATAAACCCTGAGCTCCTAAAACATGGATTATAGAATATCTGTTCTATGTCCAAATATGGGTTTGGGAACATCTGCACTAGCTTCGCAGAAACACCCAGGAAGAAATCTGGACAAATGATTTCCTGGTTCATATGAAAATACTAAAGAAGGAAGGAAACCATCGCACTCCTGGGTAGATAGTCAGGTGAATCTTATTCCAAAAGGTGAAAAGGGTAGGGTGCCAAAGACTATCACCTCCTGTTCATAGAGGTGAGAAACTGCAAACACATGACGGTGCCCTTCCCCGGGAAGGGTTAGAATTTGAAGCACACCTGAGCGATAAGAATAGTTTTTCTTAAATTCAGCAACACAGTAATGTTTTTAAAAAATCTGAATTTATTCCTGAATTAATTAATTCATATTAGAACATTGGAATGTTGGGAGCTCCATTGAAAACAATGGAGTGCTCCGGGCTTATAATGGCTGGTATAAGCCTGGAGCTCCAACATTCCAATGATTCTTTGTTCACAGCTCTGGCTGTGTACAAAGGCTTTAAGGACCCTGAGGGGATTCCAATCCCCTCACGCTCCCATAAGGATTTGTTCTTTTTTGTTAGAACATTCTGCCCTCTAGTGGCAGAATGTTCTAATAGCCTTATAGCCCTTCGTAGCTGGGCTATACCTGCTATTAAAGTCCCTCTCCCTTGCTAAAGGCCCTCGCCTTCGGCTCGGGGTCTTTAACGCTGGAGAGGGCCTTTAATAGCTGGTATAGCCCTCTATGGCGGGCTATAAGGTTATATTGCGTCATATCAAATTCGAATAATGGTTATTCCATCAAAGTTTAAACAATCCAAAAGATGGTGGAGACGTCTTGACGAATTTTTTAGACACAGAATATCCCAGCACTCTACTGTAATTAATCTAGGTCAGTTGTATATTGTATTCGAAACAAGTGACAACATTTTTAGGTCTCGCCTAGACGAAAGCAAAAGCGAAGCTTTTGCTGTCTAGTGCGAGACAACTTATGTAGTTACTTTTGGGGGAATGTGGACAGCAGACTGTCACGAGCTTTTTCTGGCAGAGATTTGACCTCGTGGGCGCGCACGCCCAGCACGGCGCCGAACACGTCCCCTGCCACAGATTCCCTGAACACACACATGCAGGAAGGCACACACACGCGCGCACCCCCCCTACTTCCCCCCACTCACCGGCACACCCCGCCGCACACACACATGAGCGCACCTACACACACACATACAGAGCCCCCCCCGCCGCCGCATACATCGAAGCGCCCCCCCCGCCGCCACCGCATACATAGAAGAGCCCCCCCCCCGGCCGCCGCCGCATACATACAAGGCCCCCCTCCCCCCCCCAAGCCGCCGCATACATACAAGCGCCCCCCCCAAGCCCCACTTACCGTCATTCTAAAGTCTTGCAGCCTCCGCGGGGCTCTCCCTCGGGCATGGGAGCCCCGCGTCACCAGCACTGCTTCTCTCCGTGGGCGCCTGCGCGGGCTTCCAGAGACGGAAGTCCCGCCCCATGGAAGGTTTCGGTTTCGCTGCCGGAGCTGGTTTTGCTGGGAGGAGGGGGAAGGAGCCAGGTGCTGGTCCCGCGTTGGCACACTTGTTTATTTAGCTGTTCCAGTTCCCGGCCTGGGAAAATGTTGTCTTTGTAAAGAAGCAAAAAGAATCTTAACACATCTGCGTCACATTTCCACGCATGGGGGAGGTAGAGAGCAGTAGCCGAGATCTTGCCGAGACAATCGCAGGAACTGCAGCAGCAGCGCGGGCGACCATGCAGTCAGATCTGAAAGGTATGTCGGTGTTCTATCCAAATACACCCCTCGAGGGATTCCACGATTTGTAGTGAGTCCGTCTAGCGCTGGAGCGGGGATGGT
Organism: Lissotriton helveticus; assembly: GCF_964261635.1. NCBI lineage: Eukaryota > Metazoa > Chordata > Amphibia > Caudata > Salamandridae > Lissotriton > Lissotriton helveticus. The sequence goes on from NC_136067.1 coordinate 1,369,778,338, forward strand.
GTTCTCGAACAGTCAACATGCGGTTCCTCTTTGATCGAGCATGAAAATTTCCTATGTGTTGTGGAACCATGCCAAATTGATGGCGCTCCGACGTCATAGGAATGAATGTGCCCTTTGTTTTCAGCGTAATTAATAACTTTAATTTGGTAATAACGTTCGACATTTCGAGTAAAATTGTGTAGCTAATTTGCATAAAGCATATGTGAAATGTATGGCATTCTTCGATAAGAAGCAAAATGCTTCAGAGACCAGAGGGTGGGGGTGAACGAGGATCACACAATAAGTAAGAGGCTACCTGCGTCGTAATTGGGGTAGCTATTGCTTTACAGTGATTTTGTTTTGATTTCCCTGCAGAAGATTTTGGTCCCAGCTTCCTGTATGTATCACTGCATAAAAATTTCTTTACTTCTGTTTGTGTAGGCAGATGGAAGCCGTCCCTAGACGCGGACGCCCTGCGCGAGTCAATGCTGAACTAAATAGTGAAAGAAAGGCCCTGCAGACTATTAAGATAGATGTCCGAAAATAAACTCCTATAACATACTCTCCTTTGTTTGAGTGCCAATAAAAATGTTAATAGACTACATCTCTTCACCTAATGTTAACGTTTTTAAATCAAAAGTTACTAAGACAGTGTTTGGAAATGAACTCAGTCATCTATCCATTGTACTGAGGAAGGATTAATGTAGTCCACAACTGCTCGGATGAAACAGAGCGGGGCTGTTGCGAATTTCAAAATACTTTTATTTAACGTAATAAAAAAACGGTGTCTCAAGCAGAAGGGTATGACATGTTTACACTCACGAATAGTAAAAAGCAGAAAACGACAGGCCTCAATCACAGAAGCAATTTGAGGTGAAAATCGAAAGAGGAATTAAATATGAAACTTAGATTATGTAGGATTTTTGAGTAGGCCAGTGTGGTGGGGAAGGAAGCCAAAGGTGCAGTAGAGCAAGCAGAACAATCATTGAAAATGCAATAGGTCTCGCCTTTCATTAAGTTAAAGCCATTTGCTTTGCTATACAATAACATTAGCAAAGCAAATGGCTTTAACTTAATCAAAGGCGAGACCTATTGCATTGCAAATGCTTGTTTTGTATATTCTCAGAAATTCATGTACTACCAACAAATTTTGTTCTCGTAGAAATGGATAATTTATTTTTATATCAAGTTTGAGTTGTATCATCAAAACAAAACATAAGTCATTTCATTATTGACAAACAAGCATGGAATTTGACAAGCAATTTGAAATATCCCTGATAAATAGAGGGTAGTTGTTCAATGTTAGCAACAGTTGTGTGTTCTCCTCTTGTGGGTTCGCAAACGACAACAGCCGACACGTGTTTCGTCACGTCATGTGACTTTCTCAAGGCTTCTAGATTTTCCCAAATGTCATCATATTTTGTTATCTTAATTTGTGTAGTTCTCCTTGTATTCATACTGTCGCATACCGATCTTCAATATTGTCAATTTAGATATAAAATTGATGATTTCAATATTATCCGTCTATCTGTTTCAAAGACAAGTAGTATATAAACTCTTTTCGTCACCGTCGAATTCGTAACGGCACTAGATACATAGATTTTAAAAACACATTCCAGTCACTGTGTGGAGAGAATCAGACCGTGATATGCCTGATTTCGTGTGTTATCGTCCGATACAGCTCAATTCGCGTCTCCCCCGTGTTCAGCTTTCAGTCCTAGCTATGAATGTCAAGGAGATTTAACAGGTCATCACTTTGAAAATATATCCCGATGCATTTCGAGCATGTGCTCTTCCTCAGGGGAAATAGTCTGTAAAATGAAGAAGGAAATATGTATCGGAATCCAAGGAACCAAACAGAATGCGCAAAGCAAGAAAAGAACCAAAACCGGTGGGTAGAAGAGAGGGACTACTGTGCATTAGGTGAATGCGAGGGTGTTGAAAGGAAGTCATGGTTTTTAAAAAATATATAAATAAATAAGGAAAAGACCGTGTCCTCATGAATACGCTGAAAATGAATAAGAAATTAGGAAAAGAGAGTGCATAACGGAACATGCAAACGTGAATAAGAATAGTGCTCATTGTAAACTGCGTGCTAACTGTCATATGCGTCATAGTTAAGTCATCGGGCATTAACAGCAACATGCCAGATAAACGTGCAGTGCCGGTGGTTGGAGAAATAGGAACTCCAGATACGGGTGCATGTATAGGAACTACGGTACCAGTGTTGAACATGCAGTGAGTTTATCTATGCGGTAAAAAAGTGTAAATAAGAGCATCTTGAAACTCTAAATACGCGCATACCTGCGTGATTTAGACCCGTAATCTCGAAGTACATGTTGGTGTTTAGAAACGCGGTCAAAGACCAGGCCAGCGGTGTGATGACTATGGGAAGTAATATACATGAACCCGGATGTGCAACCCGACAGTCAGTGAAAATAGAAAACATACGGCGCGAGCATGTGGGTGCCGAGCCGAAAGTAAATATCAAATAAGTGGTAAACATTTGAGCAGTTGTAAAAAGTAAAGGAAAATGAAAAAAATAGATAAGGATAAATAATTAGAGGAAATTACACAAATGAATGTGCACTAATAAGCAGGTATAGGGAAAATAAAGGAAAAAAGGAAAGTGGAGGCTGACAACAGGGAAGGCAAAACGAAACTAGAGAGAAACTAAAGAGAAACGCGGGGGAAAGAAGATGAGAGTAAGAAAGAATAAATGGAAAGTGGGAACAAAGTGGAGTTTCCTAATAATACAGGTCAATGAGAAAGGAGCAAAAGTGGGGGTGAGTAAGGAGCCAATGAAAAACAATGCTGTTCACAGTCAAAGAGAGAAGGAGAACAGGGTTCATGACAAAGTCAGCAAGAGTAGAGATGCCGACTTCAGGATGAATCATTTATAAATAGCAGTTGAATTCCCATCTTTTGTTGAGCCCTTTGGGACGGAGTGCATTCAATCTGTGTATCCAATAAAGTTCTTGTTGTAGTAAGAATTTCTTATTATCTTTGCCTTCAATGTCCAGGATAGTTTCAAACACCATGAATCGTATTTGGCTGACATTATGGTTCATTTTGGAAAAGTGGGTAGTTACACAAGATTTCATGTTTTTAGTTCGTATGTTGCTTCTGTGTTCAGTTAGTCTTGTTTTAATTTTTTGTTCCGTTTTGCCTACATACTGTAATCCGCATGGACATTTGAGTAGGTAGAGTAGGTGGTTCCTTGGATTCCGATACATATTTCCTTCTTCATTTTACAGACTATTCCCCCTGAGGAAGAGCACATGCTCGAAATGCATTGGGGATATATTTTTAAAGTGATGACCTGTTAAATCTCCTTGACATTCGTCAAGACGTTTCCATCATCTTTTGGATTGTTTAAACTTTCATGGAATAACCATTATTAAAATTTCATAAGACGCAATTTGAATAAATTAATTCAGGAATAAATTCAGATTTTTTAAAAACATTACTGTTTCGCTGAATTTAAGAAAAACAATTCTTATCGCTCAGGAGTGCTTCAGATTCTAACCCTTCCCGGGGAAGGGCACCGTCATGTGTCATATGAAAATACAACAGCATTTTCATTTTTTTTTTTTTTTTTTTAAAGAGGAAGAGTACTTTTCACACACCTCACAGCGGGTCCTTTCAGATTTGGTGGGGTGGGAGATCAGTCATATAGCAGCAGTTCTTCCATCTTATTTTGGTGAGGAACCATCCACTAACCAGTGGCTGATTCACCAAAGGTCCACTACCTTTACTGCATAAGAAGAGCATGCCTCCCACTGGGGTCCTTCTCCTTCTTGGCTCTGCCACGCAGGGCATGGCAGGAAAAAAATCAGCAATTGCCTCCCAGTGCAGAAAGAAAACTTTTGCGATGGGGCCATCCACATTTTGTTTTGCAGAAATAAACACCCACTTTGGAGATTTGTTGCTGCGGAGCCAAAACACTGCAAGCCTGCCCCCATGACCTTGATGCCCTTTTGGCAAAATAATCCCCACTCAAATGGTGGAAATGTATAAATAGGACAGGCGGTCCAAATTAGCTACTTTATCCATAATGAAAAGTGCATGGGGTTTCTCAAAGGAAAGATATTGATCCTCGCTTACCTTCCTTCCTTGCTTATGATTAAGACTCCCTGTTTTCCATTTTTACTAATTTGTACAGAGAAAATAGACAGAAAACATTTATTTTCATGTGTATTCATTTTAGATGTGGATAAACGCGGAAATTGGGTTGCTTTTTGAGTAATTCTAAATAATGTCAGCCATGACTGCCAATCCAATAGCTGTGTGGATTGTTAGGTAAGGGGGTTACAAAAGAAAGGGATTTTAATAAAGAGGCTTTAACAGCGGTTGATAAATATACACAAGGTTGATACTGAAGTCTGCATATTTTCATATAAGTGCATTGATTTATCTTCAGCGGGTGTTCGTAGCATTGAAACATGGCAGGAATTCAAGCATTAGCGCATATTTGTTGATTAAATAAATGTGGAAATTATATTAATTTCAGCTACATTTTTTTGCGAAACCCAAAATAAATATGGATAAATACAGATAAAGTTAGCAAAAAATAAATATGGATAAATACAGATGGAAATGACAAAAAATAAATACCATAAAACTTGAAGCCCTACTTATGATTTACAATATGTTTAAACATTATATCATGGATATTCACAAACAAGAAAATACGTCAGTGTTGCAATACAGTTATGAGCCAACCTATTATAAATCGAATCACATTTGAGCTAATCACAATTTGCATTCGAGCCAATAATGATAAAACATCCTTTAAATGACTAACAGGACAGGGCCTCCTGGTAACAGACTAGGGGCAGATGTATGGCCATTCTATTTTGCGGGTTCAAAATAGCGACTCGCAAAATGGAATGTACTAATGTGTTTCCGACACATTTAGGGATTCACAATGGGGTCGTAAATGAACTGCTTCATCAATATTGTTTTTTTTGCATTGTCGCTCTTAGTGGGTAAGGGTATGCCCAGACGTGGGTCCCGTGCTCACTACACCACTGGATTCAAGCTAGCCTGGCTGATGAAGGGTGATGCCCTGAAACCGGTCCCAGGATGCTTGTTTCCAGTCCAGGGTGGACCCGGCTTGGCAGTTCGGCTGGACTGTTCCCACAAGGAACAGGGTCAAGACTGATTTGCATATGGCTGGGTCCAAACTGGGTTGGTGAGCAAAAGAATTATGGATTTAACCCAGATCCTTGGGACTGGGGGTGAATGTTTGCATTGTCCAGCATTCTGTCCATCAATTGTTGCTTTTGCGTTGTCACCCTAAGTGGGAAGGGTATGCCCAGACATGGGTCCCGTGCTCACTACACCACTGGATTCAAGCTAGCCTGGCTGATGAAGGGTGATGCCCTGAAACCGGTCCCAGGATGCTTGTTTCTGGTCCAGGGAGGACTCGGCTTGGCAGTTCGGGCTGGACTGTTCCCACAAGGAACAGGGTCAAGACTGATTTGCATATGGCTGGGTCAAAATTGGGGTGGTGTGGTGAGCAAAAGAATGATGGATTGAACCCAGGTACTTGGGACTGGGGGTGAATGTATGCATTGTCCAGCATTCCGTCCATCAATTGTTTCTTTTGCATTTATGCAATGTGACACATTCTGAGGATTCTCAGATTGGTTTTATAATTTTGGGTAAATCTGAGTTTCATGCATGTATATGTGGTGACTTATTTTCGAGTGACAAATAGGTAGGTCAATAGAGCTTTATAGCAGTTGGCGCGTATGGGTAACTGAGCAGACGCTGCTGACTCCACATGTGATGTTGATGGTTATGGAAAAGAGGGGGGACAGTTTGACACAGACTGTGCAACTTTGCATGAAGAAAGCAAACCATTTCAACACTGCTCTGACGAAGTATGCAGAGTTTGTCATCTTTTGAGAACATTATTGTCCAGGGTGTTGAATGCAGCTGGGAGTTCTAGAAAAATGATAGAGCAATGATTACTTAGGACACAAGAGAGGGGTAATATCAATAAACTCTCAGTTTCTTAATTCAGGAAGCAGACAAAAATACATATGCCATTTCCACTGCTGTTTGTAAAGTCTGAATGATCTTCATGCCTCGATTGATTGTTTTGTGCCAATATACAACTGTGTGTATGTAAAAAGATGCTATGCACAATCATTCTAAATCAGATATCACCTTTTAGTGTTAATATGTACATCAACTGCCCTTCTGGGGAGAGAATGTGGCTTAACAGCTTGAGCGGCCACTTTGAAGCTGGGGAACCAGGTTCGAGTATGGCAGGAGGCTCAAGAACCCTGTGATTCTGGGCAAATCACTTTTAATCTCTGTGCCTAAAATGAATGTGTTCGTCTGTAATGCAACTGGTGGTCATGTAAGTGCTCAGATACCTTCGGGTCGAGTTTGTGCTATATAAAACTGCAACAAAAAATAAAACCTTCCCAGTGCTAGGGTACTGCAAAAGTCCAATGAAGAAACAGAAATAAATAGATGCTGTGTAAATGTCTTACCACCCATACTGTGCGATACCCATATTACCGGCCTTTCACCAACGCCTGCTGCTTTTAATTTTTTTAGAAGTTCATTGCTTCTGTAAGGGATGGATTTTCTAGAAAAAGTAAGGAAAGTGCTACTTAAGACAGAACGGTAATGACACACATTTAGAAATATCAAAATAAGAAAAATACAGTCAACCTCAATGAGGGTGACCCCTTTGAACACAAAGTGCCAAGGTGTACTTTTGCCTCACCAAATCTAACTGTCAAATATTATACCTAGTAGGTACATCACAGCTCCTAAATGCTGTAAACAAATAGAAGCGTGGTTATTATACAATGCTGCACTCAGATGAAGCTGAGTTGTGGCAGCTCTCACAAGTGTTACCATGAGGATATTAACCCCTTCTGTGCGGGGCATATTCCTCATGAGGAGCTGAGCTCCTCATGAGGCACAGTGCTCGTGTGCTCATACCGAGCTGAGCTCGTCATGACCACACCCGTTCCCGTGGAACCCTCAGCACCGCAGGGGAATTATCCCCGCGTGTGAGCGTTCCACGGCTCATGACGAGCTCAGCTCGTCATGAGCACCGGAGCGCCGTGCCTCATGACGAGCTGAGTTCGTCATGAGCATGGAAAAGGTTAAATTAAGAGGTGGAATTTGAGTACAAAATAACTGAGGATCCATGATTACAAATAGCTATTTAACAGAAACATTAACACTCGAGAACGTCATCAGATATTATATTAACACATGAGAACGTACATTCCTTCAAATGCTTACAGCAAGGAGTTTGGGAAAAAGAAACAAGTTAGATGGCTACATCTAGTAAACAATACTAGACCAATGCTGTAACTTACCATTAAACTAATTCAAGCTTCAAAATGGTTTGATTTTAAGAGACGCTAACTAATGCCAATGTCATAACATAGCCCTGTAGTACGAGTTACTTACCTTCGGTAACAATCTATCTGGTAGAGACGATTCTAGCCGCAGATTCCTTAACATAGAATTATCCCCAGGTGTGAGACTGGATCCGGAAAACTTTTCACTCACTCACAGAAGACATAGCCACCCACCGGGAGGCGAGTGCAAAAGACCAAACCAAAGGTCCTCGCAGTACAGGGAGGAAGGGCGGGCCGTGAAGGAATCTGCGGCTAGAATCGTCTCTACCAGATACATTGTTACCGAAGGTAAGTAACTCGTACATCTGATACAGTCTACTAGCCGCAGATTCCTTAACATAGAATAGATACCCTAGCCATACCCACGGGGAAGGAGGGTCTGCGAGAGGACCCCACAGCCTGTACATAACAGAGGGTCCCACAGGGGACGAGTCCAATGGACAGGGCGAGGAGCCCTGTCCCCCCAGGCAAGGGGAACCCCTACAATCAGAGGCCCACCAAAGGGGATGTGGGAAGAATAAAAGAAGAGTTAGCCCATTCACACTCCGCAGTGAAAACAAGGGCCAGGCAAGAGGAGGCCAAAGCATCCCACGCCCATACAAGGCAACAGAACCTCCACCCAAGGCCAAGGCAAGGAAGAGAAGGACCGAGGAAGAAGAAAAACCTCGAGACTCCAAGGAGACGAGGTAGAATGAAGACAAGCCTTTCCACTGTGAACACACCCTGTGAAGAGGGCAGTTAAGCCTACCAGAGCCAGAAGTCAATAGACCAGACAGAACGGCGCCGACCGCAATAAAGCAGGCGGAAGCAGAAAAGTAGCCCAGGGTCACCCAGGAAGAACTGGCAGGCTGCTCCCGAAAAGAGGGAGGAACACAAAATCCCCCACAGCCCTCAGGGAGGAGAGGCAGAACAGAGTGCAGGGCTCGATGAAAGAAGTGGAAAAGGGAAGAATGGTCGGCCCATCAGAGTGCCCAGAAGGCACATTGGAGCAGAAAAACAATACGCCGGCAAGCACAGCCAGAGGCAGAGAACCCACAGGACAATGCACTCAGGGCAAGCCGGACCCCAGCCGAAGACAGAGAGCAGGAAGGCGAAGAAGGGCCCGGACATGCCTCAGGGAGGAGTCGCCCACAATAAGAGAATTGCTCATGCAACGTACTGTAACGCCATGAAGAGCAGAGGCCCGAAGGCGACCACAGCTCCCAAGCACAGAACAAGCTATATAACAGCTACCACTACCCTACATAGGGTATGTTAAGTCCCAAGACATGGGAACCCTCTTAGGAAGAAACTTTTGCAACAGAGGACAACAGAAAGATCTGCGGGGAAAACCCTCCGCAGAAGGCTTGTCAAGCAGCCAAAGAGAAAAAACAGAAGGCCTAATCTCAGGGCCAACCTGGTGTAGATAACCCAGAGCAAAAAACACAGTCAAGAAGGGCCGGCTGAGGGGAGGAACCAAGCTCGCGTCCGCGATGGCTGCGTTTTAGCTCGGCTCCGTTCGCTTTCCTGTCTGGAACGTCTATCCTGTGTTTTATCCTGCCCCGGGAAGTATTCTTTGATAGACTATGGAACTAAGACATTTCGCAGGCACTTACCGACTGATCCGTCTGTTCCTGGGTGCCGCGGATCCTGAGCTGCACCCTTGTTCGCTTCGGGGCCTCCGGAGCGAGCGGGCCTGACACTCCTCGGCGGCGCCCGGGCGGGGCGGAGCGCTGTGGCCGGCCCTTGGTGGCGGAGTGGGCTCGGTCGGAGAGGCCGATGTGCAGTTGGGCCGGTTACGGCTTTCCGGGCCTGGTCCGGCGGTCCTGCGGCCTGGTGTTGGGGCACTGCCTTTTATGGACGGGGTTGACCGTGTATGTGGCTCGTCTCCCCTTTGTTCTCCTGTCCGGCCATTTTGAGTCCCTTCGCCCGGACTCGGAGAACGGAGCCGGTGGCGTGGGGGAGCCGGCGACCCTCCTTCTTCTGGTGGCCCGCCTTCCTGCTCTGGAGGTGCCTCTGCTGGTGGTCGGCTGTATCCTGTTTGCCCCGCTGGTGGCCGGACGGGGGTCGGAGATTGCCGCGGCCCCGTCGGGCTTCTAAGATGGCGGCCGGCCCCATGTCTCTCAGCCGGGCCGAGACTCGCGGCGCTGGTCCGCCGCATGGCACGTTTGCTGAATACCGTAAAGGTGATCCTACGCTTGGCGACATCCTCGCCGCCTTACGCTCCTGGAGTGCTCCTGTGGCCGCACCTACCACTGACCTGGAGGAGGATCATTTTGCCGGGCCTGCTGGGCCCCCCCCGGTGTGTGCGGCTTCATCGCTGCTGTGTGCCGCTGGAACTTTCCTGGAGGTCGTGGGCCCGGCGGCTGCCGCTTGTGTGGGTGTACGGATGTCCGCTGCCCTCAATCATCCTGTGCTCCCCCCTGTGCCGGGGTCCGCCGGCCGGGTCCCGTCCGGACCGGTCTTGCTGGATCTCCCTTTCCTTTTTTGCCTCGAATGGCCGAACGAAGATCCTGTGATTGCTCCGCCGGGACGGCTTTCCTCCTATTGTCGTCGGAACTGTGCCTGCATTGCCTGAGGTGGTTGCTGTCCTTTCCTGTTCATCCGGGTCGCAATCGATATGACTTGTGTGGATTGACGATTGGACTCCCTGTTATTCGCCTCCTGTTCTTCATGATCTGGTTCCTTGTGCGTTGGACGACTACAGCTTGGGATAGACAAGGACAGGGTTGAGATGAACTTGCCTCGGTGGACTATTATCTTGCGGTATGGTCGGATGATCCGTTTGTGACTGTATGACTATGTTCGATTCTTCCTCATGTTCCTGGAGCTTATCCTTGTGCTTATTATCTTCCCGTGGGCTCTGAGTATTTTCGGACGGGGGGGTGGGAGCTGATGGTTTTGATTTTGTGGCTCCTCTCCCGTCGTTATTTCCCTATTTTCCCTTCTTCTTTTTGTCTTTGTGGTTCTTTCTTTACTTTTAACTCTACTATATTTCGGGTTCTGATTAGGGCGACAGGCACGCTGCTGGGGGGTAGGCCATAGCCTTCTGCAGGGGTGCAGGGTGGGGTGTGCGGGGTGGGTCTGTCATTTTGTTTTTTTCCCTTTTTTCCTTTTTTGGTTCTATGGCTCTTATGTATCCCCTTTTTTCGGGACGCGGTGTCGGCATGTGGGCCCCCTGGGGTGTTTTTGCTAGCATGGGCCTTCTGGTCTTTCTGCCGTCACGGTTTACTACGCATTCATTACTCCTGTTACCACTAGTTCCATGTGCCGGTCTATTTTTGAGTGCTTCGTTAGCCATGGGGCGCATGCAGTGAGGCTGCGTTCTTTCTTCCCCCCCCTTTTTTCCCGATGTCCTTTCCCTTTTTCCCCTCCCCCCTTTTTTTTTTCTTTCCTCCCCTGGGTTGTTGTAGCGGAGGGCTCTTTGTTTTGCACGCCTATTTTCAGTTCTGTGTATCATTGTGTGTTCTCGTAGTGGTGGGTGGGCGCTGGGCAGCGGTTGCAATTGCTTATTACTGTGGGACTCACGTTCTGCCCTTGCCAAAATGTAACTGTTCTTTTTGAATTATCCTGTGTTCTGTATTTCTGCTTGCTCGCGGCCCGCCACGGCCCTCTGGACTTTACTGATGGCCATTATTCTGCTATACCCTTTCTTCTATTATAAAATCAACCTTCTCTTATCCTGCTCGTGGTGGTTGCTCTGTGGCTTTTCGCCTTTGCTTCCCGTATGGTTTGCTGTGATATCCTGTTGGAGCTTCTGTACTGCCCGATATGTTTCTTTAAGTGTGGTGGCCGGCCCGATGGGTTGTAGGCCCGTATCTGTGAGCACTTTCTGTATAATAAAGGTTTTAAAAAAAAAAAAAAAGGGCAGGCTAGCAGTCAACAGAACCACAGTCCCGACAAGAGGCCTCAAATGCACGGGAGTAATACCAAAGGGGATGATGGACGGAGTGTTGAACAAATGCACAGGACGCACACAGATCACACAACTGGGGCGGCTCGCCCCAATGAAAGAACAACTCCCAAAAATCAGATCAACTCACAGGTCACTGATGGGGAGGAGGAGGAGGAGGCCGAAACCCCACCAAGAACCTCTGGATGGCCGAGTCTGCAGGGGCATGGAACAAAAGAGTGCCATCGAAGGGAAAATCCACCAGTCGTTCCCGAACATTTTCCGGGAACACACTGTCCCGAAGCCAGGCATGGCGGCGAAGGGCAACCGAAGAAGTCATGGCACGACCAAGCACCTCCGAGATGTCCAGAGCAGAGCCAAGAATAAACGCCGCCAGCTCTCGCCATCCAACGCATGGTTCCGCAAATCAACACCAGCACCCTCCTGAGAAGCGGCAGACCCAAGGGACTCCGCCAAGCAAGAAGTGGCCCTAGCCAACACACATAGAGCGTTAAGGGCCCGCAGAACCACCGCATCTGTGTAGAGCACGTTACGCCACCCCATGGGCACTCACAGGAGGGGTGGCGGAATATGACCCTAGGATACATCACACACACTTCTTTGAGGGAGGAACGACGGAAGGGAAGGAAATTATCATGGAACGGGAAAATGAGACATTGCCGGAATGAGAATAACTTGTAAGTTCTGTAAGTTCTAGGGGTTGGGGGAGGGGGGAGTTTTGAATGTTATAGAATTTCAGATAAAGAAAAACTGCAATGTAAAATATATACTAAAAGAACAAACGAACAAATGTGAATTGATAATGATGACAATCCATGTACGATTATGTGATGATGACATTAATGCACCAATAAAAAAAACTTTCAAAAAAACAAACAAAAAAAAAAAGGGCCCGCAGAGCTGCACTGGTCGAAGCGAACATATTGCGCCCCCAGAAGTCCAGGCAGCGGGCCTCCCATGATGGTGGAGACAACAGAGGCGGCAGGGAGGGAAAGGCAGTCTGCAAAAGGGGGCTTCTGGCAGAGGGGTGGAAGGAAAGACACATGGGGTCCCGTGGTGCTGGAAGGTGGATGCGCAGAATGTGTTGGGGCACCGGATCTCCCGTGGCGGGACGCCCCCAAGTCCCCATCAGAGAAGAATGGAGCGAACCCTCAAAGGGAAGCAGCAGCTCCCTACCGCCAGAGCCCTGGTGGAGAACTTCCCGAAGATGATCCGCAGGGAAATGGGCAGCCGGATCTCCCATGCGCAAAATACCCACAGACGTGGAAACAGTGCGAGCGAAGGCCGCACCCGCCTCCGTAGGGCACCACGGTGGGGAAAGCAGCTCCTCCGTAGGCGACGGCTGCAAGCTAAGGTGGTCATTCCCTAAGCCAAATAAGGAGAAAGAGGGGCAGAGGAGTGGGGGACCTGTGGCTCCTCCGCTGAAAACCGCGGCCACGGCAATGGGGAGGAGTCGTCCTTTGATGACGTCGGGGAAAAAGCCATGACGCGGCGGCCCGTCTCCGGCGAGGATGACACCAGCAGGCGCCCAACCTCTGGGGAAGAGGAGGCGCCCGAAGACGAGTCTGCGACCCGACGCCTGCCCTGTGCCACAGAGTACACAACCTGAGGCAGGACATCATTGTCATCCAGCGCCAAAGGGGACGCCGGACAGGCCTCCTCCACACCACACGGGGCAGGAGACCGGAGCTGGGCCAGAGCCGTGGCGGCTAAGGGACGGCGCCGGCTCGACATCCGACGAGGCAGCCGCCTGCACGGAGGGACGAAAGGGACCTGGGGAGTGACAAGGAGTCCCCCACCAGCCTAGAGCCATGAGGGGACGAGAGGGGCCCGCCGACCCCTGTGGTGTCGCCAAGGCAGACTCGACTTCTGAAGAGGCAGCCGCCTGCACGGAGGGACAAGAGGGGCCCGGGGAGGGACGAGGGGACCCCCGCCAGCCTCGACCCATGATGGGACGGGGGTCCGTCGACACCTGCGGCGTCACCTCGGCCCCAGACAAGATCGCCGCCTGTCCATAGGGCCGAGAGGGGCTCTGGGATGCGACCCGAGCCCCGGCGACCTCCTACGACACCACAGGGACTCCTGCAGGAGTTTGCGGCGAAGCAGAGGCGCAGTGGTTCGAAGGAGTGAACCTCGAAGGGCCGCACCCCAACGGCACCACATACTACAAGCCAGGATCCGAGCCGGCCGGAGCCGCCGGCGACGCCACGGAGGGCCCCGCACACTGCAAGGGATCCATTGATGTCCCAGGAGGGGAAGGAGGAGGAGGAGAAGCCAGTGAGGCCTGCAAAGCCGCCGCACAGGTCTCCATCTGGGTTCTCGACGCCCCCTCACCGGGAAACGGTGGATAGGGGGATGATATGCGGGGCCACGTCACCCGCAGAGAGCCCACGCCCCCAACAGGCCGGAAACCAGCCCTCGGGGACAAACTGCCACACTTACCGACAGGTGAGAGACGCTCTTGCGGCTTATGAGAAGGATGAGGACGGCGAAGACAGCTGCTTCAAAAACCTTCCGCAGAAGCTGATCGAGGAGACGAAGCCGATCTGGACATGCGGACCAAGATAAGTTTCATCTAGCGCTCCCGCCACAACTTCGGCTTCAACTGTTGGCACGCCTCGCAATCAGTGGAGCTGTGATCTTTCCCCAAGCAGCAAATGTAAATGAGATGAGGGTCCGTCGCAGACATCAGGCGTCCACAAGACGAGCACGTCTTAAAGCCCGAAGGCATCAGCACACTGTTCCCAGAAACACATGCAAAAGGGAAAGGCCTAAACAGGCCCAGAGCACGAATCGGATCCGCGTTGCACGCGGAAAAGGAAAAAACTGACGTAGGCGCGCCGGGGGAAGACTTATGTGACCTCGCTGACGTCACGATCGCGGACGACGCCTGGGTGGAGTCGCGTGATGCTGTCCCCCCGGCGCGCAGGGATGCTGTGGCAAAAAGTTTTCCGGATCCAGTCTCACGCCTGGGGATAATTCTACGTTAAGGAATATGTGGCTAGTAGTCTCTATCAGATATTCAGATTTCTTCAAAAGCACTTTCCAAAAACGATGAGAGCTCATTGAGAATGCAATTTACTCTAAAGATGAATTTGTATATGTAGAAGCCTTAACACAGTAATCTACCATTAAAGTCAAGACCATGGCAGAATCAATGTGCAAGAAACCTAGGACCAGATGTAGCAAAAACATGGTTGCATAAAGCGGTCACAATTTCCATACCATACAAAAATGTCAAACGCACACAACATGTATCAATTGATTGATTTAGTTTCGTAATCAGTCAATGTAAATATAAGATCCGACTCCGGTGTTCATAACATCTTGGGTGTTTTATTCATCCAGTATGGGACTTTGTTTTACAACATAACCAGCCGACACGTGTTTCGTCACTATCGGGGTGAACCCGTGACTCTTCAGGGCTGGGGAAATAAAGTAGAGGATGAAACCATACTGTATAAGGGGAGAGGGGTGAGGGGAGTTGGACCAGTGAGAGGAATTTAGGGAAGTGGGGTTGGGAGACCGCGTCAGTGGATGCTTTATAAGTGCGTGGGGGATTGGCTGGAAGCCTATCCAAGAGAAGTGGAGACCTAGAAAGGGTGTTGGGGCAGTGGACCGGGCGTGAATGGGAGGTTGTAAATAGAACCCTAATGAACATGGAATGCACAGTGAGTGTGTGTGTGTGGTGGTGAAGTGCAGTATCATAACATTGGAATGCAGTAACGTTAGTGGTGAACCACATGGTGAGTGTCATGTGGGGAAATGTGTAGTGACAAGCTGAAAATCACAGATAATTTGAATTTTTGCAAAACACTTTTTAGTCATATCCTGAGGAGAGAAGAGAAAGAAAGCATAACAAATCCATATATATTTATTACTGTAGAGACGACGTCAGTGAGCATAGCTACTTTGTGGGTGTTGTGTTCCATGCAGTGCCTATTCCCCATTAGTGACCAGTACTGTGTCATGAGCGACATAGGTATGTACAATGCAGTTCAAATGGCCTATTGTGATCAAATTTTGTGCTACGATCTTCATAGCCTTCAAAACATTATATATACAGTATCATTCGGATTAAAAACTAACCGTCTCAATCTCCACCCCATAAAATAAAACAAAGTCAAGGTTTAATTATTCAAAAAAACACACAGGGTGTGTGGTAATTTGAACCCGCTATATAACTTGAGAACTCTTGGTATATCTGGAAGTTGAGACATCTTGTGTACACAAATTAAATCCAGCTGTATGTTACTATCACACATAGTATGTAAAGTATAGTTAGCCTTCAGAGATAACAACAATATCTTACATCACACAGAATGAAAGTAGTTTGGGGTGTAACTTCTCTATCTCGCAGTGTCTCAAAACTTAGTTAGACATATATGGTCTGTGCCACTGACTAGGTGGGTTTCAAACTGACCAAATTCTTCGATATATCTTAATAAGGGTAGTAGTAGAGTATAGCATTGGCTGATGGAGATTCAAGAAGGGAAAGAAGAATGACGTTGTCATATATGAAGAATATAGATCAAACCTTGCGTTTATGAGATCTAAATATCTCTGCTCTAGTTTGTTTGGACTGTTTCGTTATGAGGAAGGCGTAACAGGATGAGCGTAAGGTGAATTGAGCGCGGGTGGTAGAAAAACCTAGCGGGGGTGGGTCTGACAAGTTAGAATAACAATACATTCGTAATACCGTGTTGTACATAAAACAACATACCTGAGGAGTAATCGGATGAGGCTTGTGCCTGTATAGATGTAAGGAAGGGGAAACGAAAAATGGGAGCGCGGATGTTAATGAGGAATGGGGACCATGACGTTTAAAGTTAAACACCACAAAAGTTCGGACGTACAAAAATCAAAAAGGGGACTTACAGTCGGACCGGTGATAATTCCAACCTGGTCCTAATCGGGTAAGTAGTTCAAAGACGCTCGAAGTAGTTGCTTCTTATGCGTCTCACTGGCAAGGGTTGGTTGGTAAAGTCCGCCGCCGGGTGCGCGGTCGGAAGAGTTGGGAAGCAAATCCGCTAGCCCTAACTCCGAACCTATGGTCGACATTAAAGAGTATAGGGACAATGGTTACAGATTAGGTATTGGTCGGGGTCTCTGTAAGAGGTATGGGAAGCAAGGCATCCCGAATATCCTCCAAGTATATGTCCGCGGTATGGCTTACCTGCTGTTGACGATATAGATGTGGCGGGAAATCACTGCTCGCTCGGGTAACTGAGACGCCGAGTGTGGTTCAGTGGACTCCTTAAAAGGCGGAGGATGATGACGTCTAGTGCGCGCCAATTAGGAGCTGAGATACTAGAATGTCACTGGGAGTATTAAAAGTGAGGGTACTTAAGGAAAGAGACAACGGACTATCGGGATAATGCTTTGTATTAAGTCAAAAAATATAATGTTAATGTATTAGCAGCGTAGGTATTATTTTGAAAAGGTGTCGTTCTCCTCTTCAGTAAAAGACGAGAAAAGCATCGTTTGGAAAAGTACGATGCGTAGGAATAATTGGGATAGGGGTGGCAAAGGAAGGATATTTATGGAATGATATTAGTTGACAAAACGGAAAAAGGAGGGGGGTATTAATTCGCCCGAGTGTGTGGGGCAGAGGGAGTAGAATTCTGACGGGAAGTATATTGAGTCTAAGATGTGGGTAATCAAAATGTGACGAGCCAGAAAAATGGGGATGACGTTGCAAGTAGAAGTATTGTGACAAAGAAAAAAGGGGAAAGTGGTATGCTTAAATGCATGTGGAGAAAATCAGGGGTAATATACTATCATGTGTTATGTCGGAATGTGAGCATGAGAAACGGGTACTGTAAGGTTACACTCTATCGTGTGTTATGTCGGGATATGAGCATGAAGAAAAGGGTACTGTACGGTTACACTCATTATCAACAATGTTCATAAGCAATTTATCGTGTGTTATGTTGGAATGTGAGCATGAAAAAAGGTTACTGTACGGTAACACTCATTATCAACAATGTTCATAAGCAATACGGTATTACAGGAAAAAATGAAGTTCGTCCTCTGTATTTTGGCCATGCTTAAGGCTATGGGTTCGCATGATCCAGATTGCTTCTTGGCGTCTAAGTCTTAGTTCTCTATTCCCGCCTCTGGCTTGTGCTTCAATCATGTCTATGCCGTAGAAGATGAATTTTTTGTTCTGTCCTTGTGAGGGGCATGTAGACATGTGAATTGCCATAGGGTACCGTGCATCTTGTATTTGGATTGCACGAGCATGTTCCCTGATTCTTTCTCTCAAGGGTCTGATAGAGCTCCCTATGTATTGGCTCTGACAGAGACATTCAATGATGTACACTGCGTATCTTGTGTCGCAGGTTATATTTGATTCAATTTTGAATTCATGTTTGAGGTGTCCTTTGAATGACCTGGTGCCATGTTTTGCCCAACGGCACATACTGCAAAATCCACATCTGTAAAAACCTTTTGATTTGACTGTAAGCCACGAAGGTTTCGCTGTGCGTGGCATGGTGGGGCATAGCCTAGTCTTAAGGTTCTTCCCTTTGCGGTAAGTGATTTGAGGTTTGTTGGTGATTGTGTCTTTTAGGGCTCTGTCAGCCAATTTCCATACCAACGGGTTTGCGACCACAACCTTCTTTAGCAATCAGATCTATGTACATGCACAAAATAAAGAATAGGAGTAGATGGCAATCTCACAAACCTCATTAACATTCATGAGGTAGCCGAGAGGAGTAAACAGGCTGAGGGAAGTACTAAGGTGGCTACTCTATAACACCTTGAGGCTTCTGAACTGTGACAATATGAAATGAGCAGAGCACGGTGTGGGGGTAAAATTTAAACCAAGTGTCATTGGATTACATCATGCTGTGCACTGATTCTGAGCATTATTTGGAAATGTGTATTACTGAAATGCCAATAAAAATATATTTTTAAAAACATTCATGAGGTAGGTTGCAAAACATAAACTCACTCTGACTGACTGCCATTATAGGGTTGGTGGCCTGCTAGGGTCAGAAGACCACCTTGTCTGTGATTGCCTTTAATTAAAATGTACTTTTCCTTTTTTTTTATTCTGCCTGGTTTCCTTAAAGTAAATGGTGCTGTGTTTATAATAAAATTTGTTTCTAATAAAATTTGTTTCTGTTTAAAAACAATATTGTATGAGAATTGGCAGTGGTCCCGTGGACCACTACCTACTTCCTAACTAAAAAGTTACTTACCTTTGATAATGCCATTTCTGGTACAAGCTTTAACTGCAGATTTCTCACGTTGTGAATTTTCCCCTGGCACCAGATTGGATCAGGACATTTTTAAGTGATTCCCTCGACCTTCATAAGGTGGCATTGTGTGGTTCCCTCCCAGCTCAGATGTGATATCAGGGCCCCTATATGTGCGCCACCGCCGTGTGCTGATGTCACTTTCTGATCTTTATCTGCACTGTCGGACATGGAGCCATGGAAATGAAATTGAACAGCGTGATGATCTTTTTAGGTTTGGCATCTTATTAAAAAGACTAAGGGCTAGATGTAGGTAAATAGGATTTACCGATTCTAAAATACCGAATTTTACCGATTCGGTATTTTAGAATCGGTAAATCCTATGTAGCTAATAATTCGGTAAAAATTACCGAATCGTTAAGATTCAGTATTTACCGAATCGGTATTTTCCGATTCGGTAATTGCCATTCATTCCTATGGGCCTGGAGGCCCAAAGGAATGAATGCCAATTACCGAATCGGTAATTCCGATTCGGTAAAATAGGGAGAGAGTCAAGGGTGGCAGGGTGTCACTTTGAGACCCTGTTGCACCCCTGAATAGTGCTTGTGTGCAATTCGGTAATTTCGGCCGTTACCGACCGGTATAGGGCCACCTACATCTGGCCCAGAGTGAGTTGATTACACAGAAATGGAAGGAGGGTGGGTCAATGAGGAATCTGCATTAAATAGAGTCTCTACCAGAAAAGGCATTACCAAAGGAAAGTAATTTATTGTTTGATTCAGATTGCTCACCTTGTGAATACATACCAAAGTAGTACACCGCCTCCGGTGGTGGGTCTGTCAAATGGCTCAAACCAAGAAATCCTACAGGACTAATTGAGTGAAGGGCCCTTCCCGCCAGATATCCAGGCAATAACGGTTTGAAGAGAATTCTATGGCGCAGCCTGGAAAATGTCGGGCACTAGAAAATCATGCAGTAGTGGGAGTAGCCATCATTCTGGTGAAATTAGCATGCAAGCCTTCTGGGGGCTGTTTTTTGTCTATCCCATAGCAGGTCTTGATGCATAGCACAATCTATCTTGAGATGGCCCTCTGATGCACTGGTTTCCCTTTTCTAATACCAGAGAAAGAGATGGAAAGCTTGTCATCCTGTCGGTAGTGTCTCGCTCGATCCTCACAGAAACAAAGTGCACATTTAGGGTCAAGGAAATGAGGCCATTCTTCCTCCTTGGAGTGATAAGGCAGTGCATAGAAAGCCAACAAGGTGATTGATTGCCTTCTGTGAAAGGATGCGCAACCTTGGGCAGGAATGCCGCTTTTGTCCTGTCTTGGTGGTTAGAGAGAAAAGAGAACAAACGTTTAAAGGCAGCAAGAAGGTGAGAACCACATTAAGGTTCCCCTAAGGTTGCTTGAGAAATGGCGATGGCTGAAACATATGAACCAGCCCCTTGAAAAAATG
Source organism: Lissotriton helveticus (assembly GCF_964261635.1). Taxonomy (NCBI): domain Eukaryota; kingdom Metazoa; phylum Chordata; class Amphibia; order Caudata; family Salamandridae; genus Lissotriton; species Lissotriton helveticus. The sequence goes on from NC_136067.1 coordinate 1,369,798,275, forward strand.
CATCACAACAGTTGTCTTGAAGAGGGATGGCTGTTCAGGTAAATGTAAGAAGGCCAAAAAGGCCAAGAGATAACCTTTAACCCTTTCGGCGCTCATGTTTTAGAGTTCACAACCTTGACGATTCGGAGGAATTGTGAAAGCTAAACATCTGGCCATAAATATTATAAGCAGTAGTTTTCCCGCGATAATTACATTTCTGAAAAATAAAAAATTCAAACCTAGCTTCAACATCAACCTTGCTAATGTGAAAAGGCTATGGTGAGAAACTGGAAAGGTGCTGGTGTAAAACTGAAAGAATAGAGGACAAAAGTCATAGTAAGATCCCCCGGTTGGGCTGTCAGAGAGTAGTGACAGACGTAAAAACTGTCTATCACTCAACGAAGGAAGCAAAAAAGAAAACCAATGAGTCATGAAGATGAAACAGAAAAATGGCCAAGACCCAAATCAAGATTGAGGCCTTGAATGTCACTCATACATAATGATCCAGCTCGATGTGACTCTTCTCCATGATTCAGAGTTCAACGTACTTAAGAATGCGCTACGATGTCATGGAAATGGTGGTCAGGGCTACATACCTATGAATATCATAGTACAGGTACCTAACAGATGAAGAAACTTAATTCAGATCCTAAGCACTTATCAAACAAAATCCAAATTTTTTTCAACAGAGAAAGATTCGTGAATTAGAGGCTACAGGGAAATCTATTAAATTTACCTCGACCAGCTATCAGGCTTCAGAACAGAGAGCGAGACCAGATGAATGCTAATTAACTTTGCAAAAGTTATCTAGTATGGTGATGTTAGCCCTGCAATTCTGATATCAGTGGATCCTTCTGTGACCTACAAGATGTGGGACAACAAGATACCGCATAATTTTATGTCAAGACTTGAGGCTCTGATTATGATCAGTCTCCTTTAATGTCACTTCCACAGCAGCACAATAACATAGCAACAGAACATGAAACGATCATAATATTCTATAGCTGCTGGAATGCAGCCGCTCTTCGGTCCAGGCCAGCACTCTCCCCAGCAGCGCCGGCTCTACACCTCGTCGCTCCATCCTCTGTGCCTCCTTTAAGCAGGGTTCGTGCCTGCATCCCGCCCGCAGCCCCATCGCTTATAATTCCCGCCGCCGTCCCCACCACGCCTCCAGTATCCCCGCACTATTCTATATCTGCCTGGGTGATTGTCTTTTTCGTGGTCTTGCCCCTGTATTTGTGTGACTGTATTTTTTAGTTGCCCCTGCTTTATTTTGTACCCTTGAGTGCTGAGTGTTGCGTGTTATTTTTTCCCCCGACGCTGCTGCCCCTGCGGCCCCGCCCACCGATCCAGCCCGCTCCCTACCTCTGCTCCCGCCGCCTCCCCTTCTTATGGCGACCGCGCGCAGCAGGCGCGCCTAAGGCAAGCCCGCCTGCATTCGTCCGTGCATGAGCCGCGCCCATCAGTTGGACCCTGCGAGCACCACAACACCCGACGCCGCTACGATGCCACAACCCTCCACGCACTCAACACCAGCCGATCCACCACCTGCTTCCAGGCCACCCCGAAACTCATCCACAGACCCTTCACCTGCTGAAAATGCAGCTACACCAGCCAGCGCACACCGACACGCCCTGTCTATCTCAACACTGCCAGTCACAACCACCTCAGCTGTGTACTACTCAACACCCACTCAGCCCACAAGCACCCCGTCGAACTCTGAGACCGGCTCGACTCCTCCGCCCCGGATGTCGCCTTCCGAACAGAGACCTGGATGAACAACTCCTCAGCCCCCGACATAGCCATAGCCATCCCGGACGGCTACAAGACTGACCAGGAGGAGGAATCGCCATCGTCCACAGGAACACCATCAGCATCTCAACCAACACCGAAGACTCCCTCGGCATGGCCGAACACCTACACTTCTAGATCCAAGTCAATCACAACACCACCCTCAGAGGAACACTTGTCTACAGGCCTCTGGGACCCCGACCACAGTTCAGTGAATCCATCGCCGCCCTCATCAGCATGCATGCCCTCGCCTCCACAGTCTACATTCTCCTCGGAGACCTGAACTTCCACCTCGAGAACGCCAGCAAGAGCAACTCCACAACGCTGATCGACAACCTCGTCAACCTCAAACTCAAACAACTAGTCACAACACTCACCCATTCCGCCGGCCACACGCTCGGCCCCATCTTTTCCGCCAGCGACCACGTCAGCTTCAGTCACACCACCAAACTCCACTGGACCAACCACCACTGCATCTACTTCTCCTTTAAGAAACACAGCGCACACAAGCAATCACAACGAATCCTACACCGCAGCTGGAAAAAAGTCACTTCAGACAATGGAACGACGACTGCGCCAACACCCTCGCCCCGATAAGGAAACCCTCCAACAGGTGCACAGACACAAGAGCCATCTGGTTCAAAGCCTAGCTCCAAAACTCCAAGCACACCTGCAGAAGACTCGAGAAACATTGGCGCAGTGACCAGACACCAGACAACCATGCAGCCCTCATAAATGCCAGACACAAACACCACCAACTTATCTGATCCACCAAAAAACTCCATCAAAGAACGCATTGACAACAATGCACACAACAGCAAAGAGCTCTTCAACATCGTGAAAGAACTCGCCGCCCCCAGCTCCTGGTCCAATGACATACCGCCATCACAACTCTGTGACTCCCTGGCTACCTTCTTCCACCGCAAGATCGCAGACATCCACAACAGTTTCGACACCCAGACACCGACAACAAACGCCATCACCCCCACTCTACATCCACCAAGCACATCGACCCTCTACTCTCCTGGCACAACGTCAACGACGAAGACACCATCAAAATCATGAACACCATCTACTCCGGCTCACCCTCGGACCCATGCCCCCACCACATCTTCAACAAAGCAAGCTCCATCATCGCACCCCAACTCAGGAAGATCATTAACAGCTCCTTTGAGACCGCCACCTTCCCAGAAAGCTGGAAACACGCTGAGATCAATGCCCTTCTAAAAAAAAACAAGGACCTCAAGGACGTCCGACCCATCTCCCTGCTCCCGTTCCCGACGAAAGTCATTGAGAAGGCCGCCAACAGACAACTGACCCACTTCCTGGAGGAAAACAACGTCCTGGACTCCTCTCAATCCGACTTACGCAGCAATCACAGCACCGAAACCACCCTCATCGCCGCCACCGACATCAGAACCATATTGGACAATGGTGAAATTGCGGCCCTCATACTCCTGGACCTCTCGGCCGCCTTTGACACCGTCTGCGACAACACCCTTCGCACACGCCTTCATGATGCAGGGATCCAAGACAAAGCCCTGGACTGGATCACCTCCTTCCTCACCGGCAGAATGCAGAGAGTCCGCCTCCCCCTTCAGGTCCGAAGTCACCACAATCACCTGCAGCTTACCCCAAGGTTCATCCCTCAGCCCGACTCTCTTTAACATCTACATGGCACCACTCGCTAACATCGTCCGAGAACACCACCTCAACATCGTCTCATAAGCCGACGACACCCAGCTGATCCTCACCCTCACCAAGGACCCGGCCACCGCCAAATCCAACCTCCATAAGGGAATGAAGGCCGTCGCAGAGTGGGTGAAGAATAGCCGGCTGAAACTGAACTTGGACAAGACGGAGGTCCTCATCCTTGGCTCCAACCCCTCCTCATGGGATGACTCCTGGTGGCCGGCCACGCTGGGTGCCGCCCGACACCTACCGACCACACACGCAACCTGGCCTTCATCCTGGACTCAACACTCTCTATGACCCAGCAAGTCAACACGGTCTCCTCCTCCAGCTTCAACACACTCCGCATGCTCCGCAAGATCTACAGATGGATCCCCACCGAAACCAGAAAAACGGTCACCCAAGCACTCGTCAGCAGCAGGCTGGACTACTGCAACGCCCTCTACGCAGGAACCACAACCACACTCCAGAAGAGACTCCAACGCATACACAACGTCTCTGCACGCCTCATCCTTGGACTCCCTCGCCACACCCACATCACCACCCACCTGAGAGATCTGCACTGGCTCCCAGTCAACAAGAGGATCTCCTTCAAGCTCCTCACCCAAGCTCACAAAGCGCTCCACAACACCGGACCAGCATACCTCAATGAATGACTATCCTTCTACACCTTGAACTGCCAGCTCCGTTCCGCCAACCTCGCACTCTCCACTGTCCCACGCATCCGCCGAATGACCACAGACGGAAGATCATTCTCCCACCTCGCAAAACATGGAGCACCCTCCCCATCCACCTGCGTCAGACCCAGGACCTGCCGACCTTCATGAGACATCTCAAGACCTGGCAGTTCGACCTGTAGCTGCTCCCCCCCTCCCTCAGCACCTAGAGACAGTCACGGGTGAGTAGCGCGTTCTGCAAATGTTTAATTGATTGAATTTAATGCTGCTTCCCATAAGCTCCTCTTTCTTTTTTTTCCTTTTCTAATGGGTCTATTTGATCAAATTGTGGCCCCGTTTGTGAGAAATTTGGAGAAAGGTCTTTAGGGCAGTTAAGCATGCGCGATGTAAATACTTGTTTATTTTGTGAACGAGCATAATTGGTTTGCTTTTGTTTCAATCTTGTATGAAAGATTTAAATGTTCGAGAGTGTAAAGTCTCTTTTAAGACGCATTAGGAAATTAGTGTTTTTTGGTTTGTAAGTCAGGCCCGCTGCCCGCAGAAATGGACAGTGATTAGACTGAGGCCAAGCCATCTCGCTAGTAGTAGAGCCGCTGTCGACGTTTTAAACAGCACTCAAGGTCATTTGTACTCAAACGCTGGGACACTTCTTCATAGCAATGAGCGGAGCCTGTTCTATCTCTGCCTAGTGAGTGCACTGAAGGATTAGTGCTGTGGGCTCATTTTGGGGAGGTTAAGACCCTAACCTGGTATTTGTAATACCACAGTATTTGTAAAGGGTAAAGTAATCACCCCCTTAAGGGTCTCAAGGCGCTGGGGGCCGTCGGGAAGATTAAGCAAGCTATTTCCCAGAGTCACATGGTGCTGGGCTGAGCTGCTGCTGGCGCCGGAGACCGAACCGGCATCCATGTGCTCTCGAGTCAGCCGCCCTGACCGCTGCGCCACTCCTCTTTCACCTCTTGTCCCATCACAGCCTAGGGCGTGCACAGAAGAAGAAGGAGTGGTGTGGGCACCTACCGTGGGCAAGAGGAGTCAGTTAATGTCCTAAAGTTAGAAACACGGCTTTTGTGAGTAACCAGCTATCTACCTGTGGGCCTTTTTAGAGAGGGTTAAGAGCCAGTTTACAGTTTTGTTCTCATTTTTTTCAGGCCGAGAGGTTGACAGGTCTTACTTAGCTTAGGAAACTTCCCATAGTGAGAGAATTTAGAGGGATTATACATTTGAGATGGACCCTCTTCCTTTAACTAGCAGGTTGACTTCTGATGATTTAAGTAGTTGATTGCGAATGATATCAGGCAGGTGATAGCTGAAGAGGTAAGTTTTCCAAGATTAAGAAGTGAAAGAGGATGAATAATGTGGACAGTTGTGAGGCGGAAAATATGTTTCGTTATCAGGCTCAGAACAGTGGCAATATGGGAAAGAAATGTAGGTGAAGTGAAAAAAGCCCATCAACATCTCGGAATCCAGCAACTCAAACTTTTGCTAGAAAGTATTACTTGATAAAGAAACAGCAAAAGAGATTTCTGCTAAACGTGGCGTGCTCAGTAATATTAAATCTTCCCATGGGCAAGAAAGGATAACAATGGAAGTCACCTTCTGGATCTAATGAAAAAAGTAATGAAGACAATGTATCCTAGAAATGTGGATGATGACTCTCTGCAATGTGTGTTTGTTTTGCAGGACACAAAAGATTTATATATGGATTTATTTGGAGAAAGCATGGTGGATACTGAGGCAGGCACCAGGGGTTATTAGGGATCCTTTGGGTTGAGATATGTTTTAGACTAGGGAAATTCATCATCACAGATGAAGATATTGGTGGCCCATAAACAGTTTCCTTATTTGGAAATGTGAATTCTGCTATCACAGTTGAGAGAAAATCTATTCTGATTAGAAGTGCTCCGAAGATGGTGGATATGGCTATGGAGGAGGATAGTCCAAAAGAGCAAGATCTTTTATTTGGCGATAACTTCCTCACAGAGTTAGGAAAATAGGCTGCTATCTTCAGAAGTCTGGACAAATTGTTGAGTACTATGAAGAAAGTATTTTCAGGGAGTGTTTTTTGGCGGGCCAGGTGAGAGAACCATCATATATTCTAGAATGGAAATAATCCTTACTCAGCAACAGAAGAGACCAAATCCAACATGTATGGATCTATTCGAACTTTCATCTACAAAAAGAATAACCAGGGTTTAGCCAGAGAGCATCCCTATGACTGTTCAGTATTTACAAGTGATCCTCGTTACATGCAAGCCTAACCCAAGTTATTAATCACATTCAAATCTTGACGTATGCAGAAAATCTCTGATCTATTTTGAGATTATGGTTGTAGTTGGGAAATTAGACAACTGAGATAGTTTAACAATTTACCGGAGCCACTGTCAGCAGAGTATGCAGAAGAGCTCTATAAATTGATAAAAAATTGAAGAGGAGCATGCAGTAGCATTTTACTAGTTGCTTCACCCCAGTTTATAGGACACCCAAATCAGTATGAAGAAATAGAAGCCTTGAGTTTATCTTCAATTAGGATCTTGCTTTCACCCAACAAATAAACAGTTGTGAAACGAGAGACCGTGTTACTGGAAAGAACCTCAGATTATGCTTCTTTTTCTCCATTTCTACGGTCAAATTCGGATTATCAAACAGATATAAATCATCCAATCACAAGCCCCCATTTTTGGAATGTCTTGAACCCTGCTCTCTGGTATGAGCAGAACTAAAATTCCCACGCAATGGACCTAAAGACTTTTTCCAGAAAGCCCTTCCACTAATGTAAAAACATCCGGGACTCCTTCAACTCTCCATTATAATCAGAGAATTACTCCTCAGACTTTATGGAGGCACCAGATTAGCGGTTCGGCACATCATTACCAATGCAAACAGATGACTATCTTCTGTCCACAACAAGTGATGGATGCAATGCACAAATTAATCTATAATCCTGCCTAGTTTGAACTCTTCAAACAAGTGCAAATTGCTTTTAGTGGCACGGTGAGGACAGGACCCAGATATGTGCATAGCCTTTGCTCCTTGGGTGGCACGATGAATATAAATAAAGTGATAGATGAAATGCTCAAATTTATCTTAGCGACTGGTAATTAATCAGGCGACATCTCAGCCCATTGTTTTTTGCCTCCTAAAATACCGCAGATTAGACTCAGCTATATGCCAATCAGCTTTAGCCCTGCTCTAGCAGGAACAGTTCAGCCCTAAAGCAACAGGAACAGTCCAGTCCGCCAAGACAGGCCATCTCAGAACCAGAACACAAGCAACCCAAGACCGTTTACGGCCTTCTGTCCACTAAACTCTTACACGTACTGACAGAAGACGTACAGGTGAAAAAGTCTTCACATCTGGTTTATGGTAGTTCTCTCAATGGCTCACAAAACAACATGGTAAGAACAAATAGAACAAATAAGGTTACGTTACTTACTAGTATTTCTAGTTTCCATCAAGGAGATCATCATTACATTATTAAAACAAGTATACGTTCACTTATGTGTGGGATTGGTGTCATTTTTAATAAATATATATTTCTCTTTCCAAAAACAAATAAACTTGTTTATTGAAATTGCACCTTTTATTCTTTTTCAGTAGCAAGAATAGACCAGAAAATATTTGTGGCCTTGTTTTCAAAGGTGCAATATTACTGTGAAAAGGTAAACACTGGAAAAGGGTCAGGAAGCTTCCGTAAAACGATGTACAAAATGTAAGGTTCATAATGATCTGAATCGCCAGCTAGGTCTTAGTTACATCTGTTCTGCTCCCCTCTTGTTTATGCTCTCCTGGCTTTAAAACGGAGGTGGATGGTTTGCTCAAGAATTAAATGAAGATATCCATCGGAGAGAAAAAGGATTAAAAGTAGCTTTTCTGTCTTCATCATGGGTTCCTAATTAGCGCTTATAAGCACTCAAATTTAATTGTATGCTCATCCGACAACACCAAGTGGTGGGAAAGTTTATAGAAAGAGGATCTGGGAGAACCGTATACATGCCCAATACAGGCTCTAGAGAAAGGATTCACCGTGAGTGTCTGACCTAAATCAGAGTCTAGAAACAAATGTTTGTAAATGGTAAATGACTTATCATGTGGTCATACTGACGATGTAATTACCAGACTTTTTTTTTTTTTTTAGGAGTAGAGCAGCAGCTCCTTTTTAGGTCTCGCCTGGCATTGCAGCGAGAAAGCGCTGTCGCCAGCGAGACCTATTGTTGTTGTTTTCCCTCCCAAGTGGTACGAGCCGATCAGGGTCTGTGGACGCGCTTACGCAGGCCGGCCGAAGGCACGCACACACACGCATACACACAGACAGACGCACACACACACGTGCACACGCACACACACAGACACACATACACAGACCGCCACCCCCACCACGCCCGCGCGCACACACACACACACACACACAAACACACACACACACATACACACATACACACACATACACACATACACATACACACATTAATTACCAAACCCATATGTAAGACACACCTTTCCGTGTGCATGAAAACTGGTTAAACGTCAGACGGAGAGAAGCCATGACACGTGATTTAATTCTGACTGATGTAAAAGCATAAATGCTTCTGTATATAAAAGATGGTCAAGGTCAGACTCTTACGTCCATTAAAATAAAGAGCCAAAAGACATAAAAGGACTACATTCAGCGCTCAGTGGTGAGGGTCATCTTCTGGAAGGAGGGGGTTGGTCAAATGTTATATAGTCATGGAATGACTTAAATACAGTGATAGTGAAAACTGATGTCTGAGAATATATACTCATAATAGAAAACAGTAAATCAGGCCCAACCTGGTAAGGAACTACAGATTATACCAGCCTTGCAAAGAGCAGCCATCTTGCCAAAACTCTTCCAAATCAATGCACCAAACCATCTACATAAAGATCCTTTGGTGTCATGTAGAATGTTCATGAAGTCCAGAAGCAGATTCAGATTGACATATTGTAGTTATGCTAGAGCCAGGCACTGACGTGTAGAGAAGAAAGGCTGTCTTCCAGAACACTCAACCCAGTCCTGAACAGGGGACCTGGTATGCACGGTTATCTCTTATATGGCATGGAAAACATGGTCCAGTAACCAGGAGTGGCAGTGGCACATTATTATGATTAGGATCACCTCATTTCTGGGTTTCTTCAACTCAAGAATGACAAGTGACAGAATACTACTAGTGAGAATCTTGTAGAGAAAAATACCTGATCAGCCAATCAAAACATATGTGACCTTTGAGTTGTATGGGATGTACCTGCATTTAGTTGTTTATTGCAAAATAGCTGTCTTTATAGTACTCTCCTGATCAAAGGTGGGAGAACATTATGGTTTAGGACCTATTTGCCATCTTCTGAGAGAAATGTATTTAAAGCATTTGAATTGTGACTAATTTTCATCTTCTGATGGAAATCTGGAAAAAAGCATCTGCTTTTTCTTGAGAGGGTCCTGGTTCTTGCTCCTCTCTAATCGCTGAAATAGTAGTTGTAGGATGGATTGTCTATTTGCACCATGATTGTCTCCAGAGGTATTGAGGGAAGAAAGGACTTGAGTGCTGGGTGTACCTCCATACAAAGTGAGTCAAAATCAAATGTTGGAGCTGCACTGTGCAATCCTATTCCTCATGCCATCATTTTCTAGTGTACTAGACACGTTTCCTGCAACCATATCCTGAATCCATTGACATGAGCTTTACATATTTGTTTTAGTAAGCAATCTGCAAGCAGAGTACTTGACTTTGCTGGAGATGGAGGTGCATCCATATTGGTACATCTTTTAATATAGGTGACTAATGACCCTGTTTCCAGGCTGTGACACACCTTGCAGTTGCAGTGGTGTAACACAAAATGAGGAGGCCCCCTGCAGAATATGATCAGGGACTTAAAGTATCCTATGACTTACAGATATTAATTGGCCTTCAGCTGAACAGTGTGCCCTCTTGAAGGGTTGGAGCACCCTTGAGTGTTGGGGCCCCCTCTGCGCAGCTAGGGCTACAGGGGTCTGTATTACACTTCTAAGCAGTTGGTAGCAGATGATTAAACTGCTGTGGCTCGTAGGCCTTTTTACTAGACACACAGTGAGAAGATGCCTATTGGCTCTCCCTGGTGAATCTTTGTAGTCTCCTTTGATTGGACCCCTTCACTTCACTAAGAACTGGAGTTAAATTAGTCTTTTTTTTCTTCTCTCACCTCCAGAACTTTAGAGCTTTTAGCATACATGTTAGTAAAACAAGTCACTCAAACTTACCATTCTGACATTAAATTGCAAAGAAAAAAAGAAAATTAAAAAAAAGTACTGGAAAATGCCAACTGATTGAAGGTATGGCTGGACTTTGCTTTTCTAAAAACATGTGCATTTTACTAATTATGAAAAATAATTGGCCATTTGTGTTCTCCATACAATGCTCTCATGCATCAAGCGACCAAGCAAGATAACAAACCATTTTACAAATTATTTTTTTCCTTTCCAGTTTGTTCTAATATTTACGTACCTGTAATTTTCATCCGGGCACCTTTTTTTCCAATCACTGAGATGAGTATCATATTCCACAGACACAATCCTCAAAGCAGGGATGTCGGCAGCTAACCACTCCTGGAGGAAAGGCAAAAAAACAGAAACAAAAAACGTTGTTTCTAGCTATGTGCAGAAAAAGTATTTCATCTGGAAGTCTGAAAACAGCCATGTATGCACACAAAGAGGTTGTAACTACATAAATTACTAACAACACAAACTTGTTTGAGGAGACATTTTAAAAAGGGCATTTAACACAGCAGGTAGCAATTAAACTGCTTCATAGTCAGGTACACACACATTCATATACTGGCCATTGCTATATGATCTAGTGCAAAGCAAGAGTGTGACTAATTTGAGCTCTATTAGGGTAAAATGGAGGACTGCGATTAAGGAGGGGTCAATGATCAGGGGGGGGGTGCTGTATAACAAAACAAGTGTCTATCAATAATTGGCAAAATTCAACACACTTAAATCGCATACGTAGTGACTTACATTTCCAGCAGATTATATAGAATAAAACCCATCTTTATCACGCGACTGTTCCAGATGTTGAACGGAATATTTCTGGATTAGTGTGTTAAACTGTAGAGGAGAATATTTTGATATCAACACTAGTATGCTCATTGTGTGTTTGACTGTTAGCTATAGATCAAAGATTTTTTTTTTGACTGGCTACATTTTATGACAGAAGGAGAGTTGTAATGTGCTAGATGATGTGATTGAGATTTGACATCTTATGTATGACTAAGGGCCTTGCCAATGCATAGTTAAATAGAGGGCACCTATTGTGAATTTCTGGTTTTTCAATGTTTTACCCGCTGTTGTTTACTTTAACATATTACTGTTTTGTACTCCTCTGTCACCCACTTTTGGTGTTGTCATTTACTTTGACTCAATACTAGCTCCTTAATTTTAATAACCGTACTCCTCTGTTACATTGTTTCATTGCTGCCTGTTCTCCCTATGGTGCAATCCTGCCGTTTTTTTTACTGGCGCCCCACCCACCGCCTCAGCGGCCCTCCCTCCTCCCAACCTACTTAATAGAGGCCACAGCGCGACTCCAGTGAGCAGGCTTCCAGCCATAACTCTCCTACAGCCTTCCTGTGTTTTGCTTGTTTGCTTGTTTTCCTTTTTTCAGCTGCTTTTCTCTGATTAGCCTAGTGACTGATAACAGTAATTTCTTTTTCTTTTGTTGTTATTTATTTTAACTTACTACTGTCTCTTTACTTTTTGTACTCCTCTGTCAGCCACATATTCTGTTGTCATTTACTTTACCTCAATACTATCTCCTTATTTTTATTTATGGTACTCCTCTATTACATTGTTACATTGCTGCATGTCTGCCATTCGCTGCATTCCTGATGTTTTTTTCCAGCCTCTACCCACCCCCCTGCCCTCTGCTTCCCGCCACCCTGCCCACTTCCTCGGTGCTGCTGCCTCCTCCCAACCTACTTGATGGATGCCGCAGTGCGGCAGCCTTGTCGGTGCGCCGTCTACTATTAGACCACGCCCAGTGCCAAAATCCCTGGACCTCCCGCCACCCGAAGATACACCGCCATCGAGCTCAGAGCCCTGGACCAGGCCCACGCAACAACAACTGCTGCAGCACGTTGCCTAGTTCCACAACAGGACCGTTCACCTGCCGGCACTGCCTCTTCTCCTGCAACACCGATTCTCTGCTATGCCGAACCAACTCCACTGCCTCCTTCTCAATGCACAATCACTCTGCAAACACACCAAAGAGATCTGGGATACCATCACCTCACTCACCCCGCACGTCATCTTACCTACTGAGACCTGGCTCAACCCCACTTCCACGCCTGACATTGCCGCAGCAACAACGGGTGACTACGAGATAACACACCGAACCGCATCAAGAAACACAGAGGTGAGATCGCCATCATCCACCAGGAAGCCATTCTGTGCCACACCACCAGAGACAATGCCTCCCAGGTCATGGAACACCTCAACTTGCAGCTCCAAACTGACAGCAAAACCATCAGAGGCATCCTCGCCTGCAGACCCCAGGACTGTGGCGGGCTTCTGCTACGACATTCCCAAACTCATCGCCCTGCTTGTAATTGACTCCAAGCACTACATCTTTCTTGGAGACCCCAACTTTCACCTCTTTGATCCCAATGACACCAACACGGCACACGTCCTGGAAAGAATGAGCAACATCGGCTTCATCCAGATTGTCACTGACCCCCACACACATTGCAGGGCACACACTCGACCCCATCTTCACAGCCAGAAACAGAGTTAAATATCACCAATCCTCCAAGCTCACCTGGACAGACCACACCATCGTCCACTTCACCATCTATGGTCCCTCCGGCGATACCACCAAGCCATCCAGTACACATTACCGCTTCTGGAAAAAAGTTTCTTAGACCCAGTGGAATGATGTCCTCACCCCCTCCCACCCTGACACCTCTGGAAACCTAGAAGAAGCCATCAAGAACCTCTCCACTTGGATCACCCACTGCACCAACAAAATCGGCCTGGTCAAGTCAACCAAACTCAAGAAACCCTCCAAACTAGTCAGCTGGTACACTGCAGAATTAAGAACCACCAAACGCACTTGCAAACATCTTTTAAGAAAATGGCGCACCACCAAAGAATCCACAGACCAAGCCACCTTCAAGACATCCCTTAACCATTACCACCATCTCCTGAAAGAGACAAAGTGAACTGCCCACACCTATCGCCATCTCCAACCACAGCAAAGATCTCTTCAACATCATCAGAGAGTTCTCCAACCCCTCATCTACCGGAAACACCATCACCCCCTCCCAGGAACTCTGCAACAACTTGGCAACCTTCTTTCACAATAAAATCCCCACCATCTACAAAAACTTCGAACCCTAACCCACCGCTGCCGACGCCTTCAACCACCTCGCCTCCTCCAATCATACCCCTACCCACCTGCTCACCACCAGGGACCAGCTCACTACTCAAGACACCACCGTCGTCATAAAGCCATCCAATCTGAAGCACCATCAGGCTCCTGTCCCCGCCACATCTTCAACCTTGGAAGCATGATAATCAGCAAGGAGCTCACCACCATCTTCAATGCATCCATCTCCATGGCCATATCCCCAAATGAATGGAAGCACGCTGAAGTCAAAGCCCTTATCAAAAAACTTTCCGCCAACCCAAACGCCCTCAAGAACTCCGTCCCATCTCTATGCTACCCATCGTAGCCAAAGTCCTCAAAAAGACCATCAACTCGTGGAATACCTGGAGAATAACAGCCTTCTGGATGCCACACAATCCAGACTCCGCACCAACCACAGCACCGAAAACACCCTGATCGCTGCAACCAACGACATCAGGAACTTCCTGGACTAGGGAAAACAGCGGTCCTGCTCCTCCTTGACCTCTCAGCCGTATTTGACACTGTTTCCCACAAGCACCCTCATCAGGAGACTCCACCACATTGACATCCAAGGAAACGCCCTCAAGTGTTTGCCTTTCTTCCTCAGAGAGTACCATCTGTGGTGTCTGTCAAGGCTCTTCCCTCTGTCCCACTCTGTTCAACGCCCACATGACCCCTTGGCCAACATCATCAGAACCCATGGATCTTATCCTATGCCGAACACTCCCTGCTCATGGTCTCACCATCTGAAGACCCCTCTTCCACCAGGGTCAACTTCCACAGCTGCATGAATTGAGTAACTGAGTGGATGAAGGACAACCGCCTCAAACTCAACACATGCAAAAAGAACAATTGAAGGACAGAATGCAGAACAATGCCATACATTCACTCCAATACAGAGATCTGGGCCTAAATCCATCGGGTTTTTTTCTCCCCTTGCCATTCCAGTTTGAACTCAGCCATATGCAAATCAGTCTTGACCCTGCGCCAAATGGGAACAGTCCTGCTGTTCTAACTCAACCCAGACAAAACAGAAGTGCTGGTTTTTAGGAACAACGCCTCGGCTTGGAACGACTCCTGGTGGCTGTCCGAACTTGGACTCTCTCTGACTCCAACTGACCACATCCGCTACCTTGAAATCATCCTTGACAGCAAGCTCACCATGAAAAACCAGAACAACGCGGTCTCCTCAGCCTGCTTCCTCATCCATCGCAAGCTCTGTAAGATCTTCATTATGACTACCCGTCAAAACCATAAAGAACCCTAGTTACCCGTCGGCTCGGTGGTAGCAACACATAGATAGATACATAGGTATCACCGCACACCTCCTGAAAAGACTGCAGCCCATTCAGAATTCAGAAGCCAGACTCTTCCTCGACCTCCCTAGACAAACTAACATCACCCCCTACCTCAGGAAGCTGCAATGGCTGCCCATTCAGAATTGATACAAATGCAAGATGCTGAGCCACACCTACAAAGCCCTGTACAACCAAGGACCAGGATACATCAGTCACCGCTTGAATTTCTACCAACCCTCCAGGCACCTATATTCCACCTCACTCTCCTTCGCACCCACATCCGTTGAAGCAACAGTGGAGGTTGTTCCTTCTCCTACCTCACGGCGATGTCTTGAAACAACCTCCCCCCGGACCTCTGAACCTCACCCTCCCTGCTGGAATTCAGAAAAGGACTGAACACCTGGATGATCAACTGAAATCCCCCACCAAGGTTCACAGCACCTGGAGACCCTCACGGGTGATTAGCATTGCCTAACAAATCCTGTGTGACTGAATGACAGACAAGTCTGAACTAATCTTCTGGTAAAAAAAAAAATACAAATTAAGTACAATAAATAAATTATTGAGGCGATGACAGTGTGCATGCCTGAAGGGAAATTATACATTGTCTCAACTATTTCTTCAAGAAATTCAGACAAAATTCAAGACCTATGTGTATTTGAAAGGTTGTGAAGGGGTTAATACATGAGTAGAGGTTGGAAAACATGGAAAAACATTCGTTTCTGAAAGAATCTTTGGTCCTAAATTTGGAAGAAAACACAGCGTATTTAAAAACACAAATTATTACAGTAAGAAAAATATGAAAACAACATTTACCTATACATTCATTCATCATTTGCAATGTATGCCTTCACATTTCCCACACCTGTGAGGAATACTGATGCGATTCTGGTCACTAATTAGTGCTTGACTGCTTGTGTTTCCACCAAGAGAGCATTAGATATTTTTCCTTATTGGCTGGTAAGAGAACATATGGTTGCTAAATTGCTTGTTTACAGCAACACTGTTTGGTACTATTAAGGGCAGAAAAAAGGCTAGATGTTCTAACTAAGCTCCATGAATTTCCAAGAGATCCATATATACTCCCTATCCTCCCATCATGGAAGCACCCATCTCTGCTATTTTCAGCTAAACTTCCTAAATCATGTGTTTTTCTGGAAACACTAGCAGACAGATGGGAGTAGCTTGATGACCCTGCTCCTTGACATCTTACACCACTGACCGGATGACATTCCAGAAGTCATCACATGTGCAGCCTCACATAAGCATTATGAAAACGCAGGAGGGCCAGAATCCCAGAAGAAAAGCTGTGTGTCTCGCTGTTGATCAAACCTTGTATTAAAGACACTGGTATTTCTGCTAGATACAAGCCTCTCCTATGAAGGAGGTAGGTTCACTGACACAGGGTCATGGTAAAAAATATTGTTGACAAAAATATTGTGTCATAAATATAAATTACCACAATATTGTGCTCCTTTACTTATAATGGTAAGTGCCCAAATATTGAGAAAATAATATCATTGACACTAACATCGTCCAAAAATACACAAAAATATTGTTATTGTTCATGTAAACATAAACATCAAAAAGATTTAAAAATAAACACACATAACATCAAATATAAAAAAAAAGAATTATGGCTATAAAATCTATTTAACCAATATTAGGAAATCTACCGAAGGCTAAGAATTTTAAATATACTATTCCCACTCTAGTTCATGCAAAAGTAGGGAAGGTGTTGGACTTCGGAGGGGTTACATTTACTATTTCCACTTCAAACAGCGCAACAGTAGGGAAAGTGTTGGACTTGGCAGGGGTAACATTTATTATTCCTATTACTGCCTGTGCAACAGTAGGGGAAGTGCTGGACATCGGTTGGGATACATTTCGTATTCCCACTCCAAACAACGCAACAGTTGGGAAAGTGTTGGACTTTGGAGGGGTAAACTTTACTATTCCTACTGCACTCTAGCCAAGAGTAGGGAAAGTACCTCACTTCAAAAATATTACATATATGAGTAACCCCATGAATGAAGAAAAAAAAAACTCAATATAAAAATTAATTAACATAAAATATATGTATAAAAAATATTCAATGTACATAATTACTATTCAATAAATATCAACCAGTAAATAATTGATACTCCATTATTAACTTTCTACTGTATACCCCTAAAAGCCTAGCAGCTGCACCTAAAATATAAGTAATAAATAAGTATTCCATAATTTTTTTTAATCATTTTATTTTTTCCTTCCAACCAGCAGTTACTTATCACATAGTACATTACATTTATCAAAAATGTTGTAACATATGACACTTATGAGTACATTACATATTATACACATTACATTTAGTATTTACTCCATTATATCTGCAGCCGTCTATGATCGGAGTTCTTGTGGCTACTGATCTCATCTTGTGTTGCTGTTTTACACCTTATCTTTTATCTAGTCCCTGTATGTGGCATTCAATCAGGTGATGTGATAATATTTTAATGCTATTAGTCAGCTCGTAACTCTGTCTCTGTCGTCGCCTGTAAGTATTGGACTAGTTGATTCCAGAAATCTCTGGGCCGCGAGGCTTGTGGGATGCTTTCTGCGTAGGTTTCTAATGTTTCTTTGCAGTAAGTCATGTCCTTGATCCAGTCTTTGAGCCTGGGTGGCCTTTTGCTACCCCATCTTATTGCTATACGCCTTTTTGCAAGCAGCAGTGCCACTGCTAGGAATTTCCTGCATCTGGCGTGTTTGAGCTTTTTGACCCCTAAAATACATGCTAAGTGTAAGTGATCTGTTCCAATAGAATATCTGTTAGTGTGGCAGTGACTTCTCCCCAGTATGTCTGCAATTGTGGGCATGCCCATGATACATGTAAGAAGTCTGCGTTCAGTGCGTAGCATCTCTGGCAGGTATCTGACGCTCTGAGGCCCAGTTTGTGTTGCTTAGCCGGTGTGTAATATATTTGGTGAATGAACTTGAAATGTATAATGCATAGGTTACAGTTGGACATGAGGAGCGTGAGCTGTGTGCAGCTGTTTTGCCAGTCTTGCTCATCAATTGGTTCGCCTAGCGTTTTTTCCCATCTGCCTAGCGCTGTTGAAGGTTTCTCAGCCTGTTCATCTTGTGCCGCGTTGTATAGTCGTGTTACCAGATTTTTCTGAGAAGTAGAGCCGTCAGCAACATGTGTAATGTGTTCAGTTGCTCGGGTTCGGCCGGGAAGGTAGTGTATAAGGACCTGACCACCGTGCGTAGTCTCAAATACGCAAATTTCTTCAGGGGGGTTTGGTGAGCGCATAGGGAGGGGTTCGACCAGTTAATAAATGTGTTATGGGGGAATATGTGACCCATAGTGATTAGCCCCATGTCCATAAGCAACGTTTGCATGTTCTTTTCTTGAGTTACTGTTAGTTTAGGGTGTCTCGCCATTGGCAGCACTCTCGTGTATGCCGGTAATTTATGTGCCCTGTGTGCTAGCGTATGCCATGCTCTCGAGGTGCATTTGACTGTATGAATCTTATCCCTTGGAGTGTACTGTATTGGGTCAGCAAGGAGTGCCAGCAATGGCGTAGGAGAAATGCTATCTTTTCCACTGCGATGTGAGGTATGTATGCGTGTGGTTGTGTCCAATAATGCGCATGGTGTGCTTGTGCGCAAATAAAGTATAGTTGGAGATCTGGTGCCCCAAAGCCCCCCATGTGGTACGGTTGTGTAAGTACTTTCCAGCTCGTTCTAACCTGTCTGCCGGCGCATGTCAGCCTCTGCATGAGAGAGCGTAGTTTGTCAAAGAAGGCCTTATTTAGCCATATCGGTATGTTCCAGAACAGGTACAAGAATCTAGGTAATACTATCATTTTCTGAAGGGCTATTCTGTCTGCCGTCGAGAAGGGCATTTTTATCCATCTAGCTACTAAGCCTCGCCATTGCTTTACCATAATTCTCCCTGATAACTAGCTCCGGATCTCGGTGAATCCAAACCCCTAGATATTTAATTGGGTCCGTCTGCCACTTCAAAGGAAATTCCAGCTCAGGATCCGATGCGACCGTGGCGAGTGGTATCACAACAGATTTATCCGAATTTATACAGAGGCCAGCATATTGTTCATATCTAACATATTCTCTGATGAGCGGGTTTAGATTCCTAGCTGGATATGTGGTGTAGAGGACCATGTCATCAGCGTACAATGCAATTACGATTGGTCGGAGGCCAAATTGAAGAGCCGTGTCGGAATGTTTCTGGCGAATTTTAAAGGCCAGCGGCTCTAGGATTATATCAAAAAGCATTGGTGACAGTGGGCAACCTTGCCTAGTGCCTCGTGTAACCTCTATGGGGTTGGATGTGTAGCCGTTTATCCTGACCCGTGCCTTGCACGCTGCATAGAGCAAGGAGATCCATTTTAAAAAGCGTTCGGGGAATCCCATCTTGCGAAGGGTGACAAACAGAAAGTCCCACTCCACCGAATCAAACGCCTTGGCGGCATCTAAAAGAGCCGCGGCCGCTGGCACATCCTGATCTATCTGATGGAATAATGAAAAAATGGTTCATATATTGTGAGTGGTGGACCGTGTCGGCATGAAACCTGCTTGGTCCGGTAGTACTAGATTGCAAAGTAGTGGTTGTAGTCTATTCACGTTTATTTTTGCTAGGATCTTAGCATCTATGTTTATCAGGGATAAGGGCCTATTTACCTGGTTTCTTGAGTGCTATCAGTAGTGCCTCACTAAGTGTAGTCGGTAGCGTACCTTCCTCGTAAGCTTCTTCAAGCATTTCTGTGAAGTTTGGGATCAGTATATCTCGGAATTCTTTGTAGAACTCTCCCGGGAGCCCGTCGAGCCCTGCGGCTTTGTTATTGGGGAGAGAGTTGATGGCGTCTATTATCTCATCCTTAGAGACAGGGAGACAGAGGTACTTTGGGTGGATGTCCGACAGCCACGCCATCGCTATGTCGTCTAGATAGTCTCTTATGTCTGATGTGGAGGTCTTTGCCTGGGCAGTGTATAACTGGGTATAGTATTTGGTGAAGCATTCTAATATAGTTGGGGTGTCATATACTGTTTGTGCTGTGCGTCTTGGATCTGCATAATATATGCTGTGGTGTAATTGGGTCTGAGTTTATATGACAGTGCTCTGCCAGGTCTACCCCCTTCTCCATAGTTTCTGGCTATGTATTTGCGTGACATGTATTTCACCTCATCATCTGCGACTTCGTTATATTTGTCTATCTGGGGTCTAATGTCGGCCAGCAACGTGTCATTTTGGGTTTCAGCGAATTAAAGGTCCAGCCTTTTAATGTCAGCCTCTATTCTTTCCAGCTGTCCCTGTATATCTTTTAGTATGCCTGCATGTTTGCTTATGCAGTGTCCCTGAATGGTGACTTTGAAAGCCTCCCAGACGGTCCTGATACTCTGGACCGATCCGGAATTGCCGTCAAAGAAGTTTAATATTGCCCGGCGGAGCTCCTCCTGAAACACCTGATCTTGCAGCGCCATCTGTCTGGGTCTCCATGTGAACTGTCTTGGGGTATGCGTCGGGATTTCTTTGTGAATTCGAAGTGGGGCATGATCAGATCGTTTTTTAGGCAAGTGTGTTACATCAATAGCCCACGTGCTTACATCACGTGATATCAGCCAATAGTCAAGTCTGGACCACGTGAGGTGTGTTGATGAGAAGTACGTGCCTTCCCTCCTGTCCGGATGTCTTTGCCTCCATATGTCCACTATGTCCCAGTCTGCCATCCCTTCCCTGAGCACTTTGGCCGAATATTTACCATATCTGTCGGTTCCAGTTGATCTATTCAATGTGGGGTCTAGGCAAGTATTAAAGTTCTCCCCCCCCCCAGAGTATGGCGCCAGGTTGGATGTCGTTTAACTGTGCCCAAATTTGTGCATAAAAGGAGGGGTCATCCGTGTTCGGGCGGTACACATTTACAATTGTCAACATTGTGCCCCCGAAGCAGCCCTGTAGTATCACATAGCACCCTTAATCATCCCACACAGATTTTATAAGCGTAAAGGGTACTGTGCGCTTTACCCATATCAGGACTCCTCTGGCATATGAGGAGTAGGACGATGCCAGTCTGCAAGAGGCCCACTTTGCCCCTATTTGTTTCTCTCTAGTTTCAGTGAGGTGTGTCTCTTGTAAGCAAGTCACATCTATCTTATGCCTATCTAAGTACGCTATTACTTTGCATATTTTTTGGGGGTTGTGTAACCCTCTGATGTTCCAGGATAGGAGCGTCAGTGGTCTACTTTATCTCAAGGTGTCATTCATCTGTCTATGTTCCAACATCTCTCCAATGTATGTGTCTATAGTGGTGAAAATTGTCTGCTTTGAGTCTGGCCTTATGTTCGCCGCTGGTCAGACTTTTCTGTTCACCCCCTCCCATGCCCGTCCCCCCCCCCCCCACTCCACTCCACTCTCCCGGTACTAGTGGATACACTCTCTATAGTAACAGTTAACATTTACCCAAAAAATAGAAAAGGAAGAAAAGTACAAAAATTGGTGTGGTTCACTTGTGGGGGTCGGAGCTGCCCTCCCGTTACTTGCAGTGTGAGCCACATGGGAAAACGCCCTACCAAGCATGGAACAACTTTGTTACCCGATATCAGTATTGCTTCAAATGATAGGAGAGCCGCACATCCAGCAGCCGGCCCCGGCCCCTTTAAGTACAAGGCACTCATAGCTATTGTTCCGCAGTAAAATAATAAACTATAAAAATTAACTGGCAACTTATCTGGATCAGCACATTGTAGTCCTTCCAGTGTTTAAGTTTGAAAGTCCAGCGCCTCCCAAGGGAAGGCACTCGCCACAGCACGTGTACTGGTCACTGCGGTGTCCATCATGTGTCCATGTTATATAGTTATTCAACATCGGACGTGGTAGACTGCTCCCCGTGTGCACTTCTTGGTGATCTTCTCTGCGTGCCCAAGTGGCCCCTTTTCTGCAAAAACGTCATTATTTCCGATGGTTCAGCAAAGGTGAGCGCTCGCCTTGTCATCAACAGTGATTTTAAGTCTGGCCGGGTATAGCATGGCGTATGGAATTTTTAGTTCCCTCAGTTTCTGTTTCTCTGCAGTAAATTTCTTCCGCGCCTCTTGTACCCAAGACGTGAAATCTGGATATAAGGAAATGTCCATGCCTTCATGTGATAGTTTACCCATTTCCCTGGCTTTCCTAAGCGCCGCGAACCAGTCCCTGTAAATCAGTATTTTGGCAATAATCGGTCTCCGTCTGGACCCAGCCAGTAGTTTCGGCGCTAATGATCTGTGGGCCCGCTCAACGATAAACACATCTGAGAAGGTGTCCCGTCCCAGCATGGAGATTAACAGCTTTTCCACATATTGTTCCACAGGGCCCGTGTTTGTCGTCTCCGAAATTCCCATCAGTCGAATGTTGCTTCTGTGGGACCGGGCCTCCAAATCCTCCGTCTTTGCCGTCATCGCCACCAGTTGTTTCTCCATCTTTGTTTGTTTTGCAACTAATTGCACTTGGCCATCCTCTGCCTCTGATATTCTTCGCTCCGCAATGTCTATTCTTTCTGTGTGTTTGTCAAGCCTTCCAGACATCCTGTCCACCCTGTATGTCAAGGAGTCGATTTTCCCATCGATGTTAGACAGGGCGGCTTGGATTGTAGTAAACATGGATTGTATGTCGTCATTCGTCACTCCCCCAGTTGCTCCGGCCGAATGTTGCGACGCAGAATGGTCGTCCATGCTTTGATCCTGTTGTTTCTTAGACTGATCAAAATTGAGTTTTGGCTGGGTACGATCCGGCTTCTCCATAATGTATTGGTAGGTTTTCAGCTCCTCTGGTGTAATTATTCCTGCGCCTCCCGATAGTCGATTTCGAGGGAGAATTCTCTCTAGTATGGTCAGTACACCCAAGGATATCATCCTCGCCACCACCCACCTATCCGTCCTCGCGTCTTTTTGTTGTGGATACAGAATGTTCCCAAGCCTCTGGTACAGTTTATCAGCCTTGCAGTCAGACTGGTGATTGAGTAAGGGGAATGCGTTGCAATGCTCTCACCATTCGCTTGCCCTGCATTCCAGCATTCTCCGTCAGAGTATCAGGTCGACAGTTCCCCGCTGTGTCCCAGGCCTCACGACGTCGCACTACTTCGATTCAGGGGTGCGGTTGTCTTGCAGAGGTCTGGCCCGGCACGCCGCTTGTTCACCACTATGTGGTCTAGTCTGGGTAGTGATGACGCCAAAGGGGGTGGTGGGATGTGTACTCAGAAGGTCTTAGCAGTTGCCTCCAGGCCATACAAGGTCATATACTGGCAGGTGGCCCCACACTGGGGTATGATATGCAGCCTATATGGTCCCGTTGCAGTACAAGCCCCGGGCCGTGTCACAATTCCCACCGATTAGGCCAATGTGTTTCAAATGGCCCAGATGCTATGCGCAACACAGCATGTCCGCCCAGCTGGGCCCAGCTCCGCGGTCCGACAAGCGTCCATGCGGGACCCACAGTGTCTTCACCAGTGCGCAAGTCTCACTGAGCAAGGCCGCGAAACCAGCCCACACAGGACGAGGTGCCATTGGGCCGCCGTGTTGTGACGTGTCCGCAGCCCAATGCACCCAAAACCGCAAGCGAGAGGTGGCGACTCACGATGTCCGCAGCCTCGGTTCCCGTCCAGGTCCTGGGGTCTCCGATGTACCGGCACAGCGGGCACTCACAGCTCGCCCGGCAGCGTTACGTAGCCTGCGTCTCGGCCCGGCTCTCCACTGTGGGTCGAGGATCCACTTTCGCTTTCGCCGCTCAGGCGCGTGCACCTCAGCCCGGGGCTTAATATCGATTAAGGGGTCCTTTTGGTGGCACCACAGCTGGCCAGCCACCGCCCCTTACGATCTTCTCGACAATTTCAGGCAGTTTGAGTCATTTTGAAGGATGGTATGAAGGATATTTGGGCGTTTTGCGAGGAGCACGCTTAGCAAGCAGCCATCTCGCTCGTCAGCTAGCTCCGCCCCCCAAGTATTCCATAATTACATATTAAAAAAAAATAATAATTCCCAAATAATAATGAATGTTAAATAATTATTACTTGCTTAACTTATCACCCTAGACCCTTACAAAACTTGGTAGCCTACAACTAAAATATAATTCAAATAAATAAGTATTCCATCATTTATATATTTAAAATTCAATTAAATTAATTTACAAATAATAATTAATAGTAACTTTTTACTGAATTAACTTCCCACCGCATACCCCAGCAAACATAGCATCCCGCAACTGAAATATTAGTCAAATAAATCAGTATTCAAAATTTTACATAATTAGAAATCAATTATATAATGAACAATAATACATTATTGTTTATTACTTAATTAACTTCCCACTCTAGACCCCTGCAAATCTTGCAGCCTGTAAACTAAAATTTAAGTAAAATAACTAGTCAATAAAATACGTAATTAAAAATCAATAAATAATTAACAATAATAAATTGTTAATTATTACTTAACTTACCATCCTATACCCCTACACACCTAACAGCCTGTAAATAACACAATTAAAATAAATGAGTATTATATAATTTACATTATAAATATAAATCAAATAACTAAATAAAAATTATTACATTATTCATAATTATTACCGATTTAACTTCCCCCCCAATCCCCCTATAAAAACAACAACCCACTATGACACTGTAAGTTACTATTAAAAATGAAATACATATTTTTAAATCACTTAAAATTACATGCTATATTTAAAAAAACATTAATAACATTTATATAAACTATAGTATCATGTAAAATGAATATATCAACTAAAACACAAAATAATTTTTTTAATTATATTTTTAATCACTATATTACTGAAAACGATATTAAAAACATCAATATTATTTAAAACTATTACACAAAAAAGTGATTTTCTTGTCAGCGATATTCTTCCATAACAATATTTCTGTATCACAATACTTATTTTCAATATTTCCGACTCCCGATAATTACAACTCAATATCCTGTTCCAAGGAAACACTTTACCAAGGTTCCTGAGGAGAGGTACAAGACTCAAAAGAAAATGTATCAATTTGTTGCATGATGGCCACTTGAGCATTTTAGAACAAACAAGAATGTGTATGGTATATTGGTGGCTTGGGTTAGGCAAGGACATTGGAAAGAAAATAACAGTATGTCTAGGAAGCTGTTGCAGTGAACAAAGTTCATAAAGCAAGAGAAAAACAATGGTTAGAATGATTATGTCAGTTCTTATTGTTTTATATTCTAAGTGGCCACAAGTATCTATCGTAAATGAAATCAATACTATTAAAGACATCAAATTCTTTGATGAAATAGAGGTACTGTAACATTTGGAATGTTTCCCATACAACAATCACAACATATGCTTACATACAAGACTCACAGGTGACTAACACACATACATCAACAAATTGCAATTCCTTTACACCAACATCCTTTTGAGACCCAACTATTTTGCTACCAATTTTTCAGAATAACACTACTGTCTTTGTTCCAATCTTTTTTTTTCCGTGTGAAGTATGGAGATAGTTACTGATTAAAGATTCAGAGGCATCTTGACATCACACACCTGGCAAAATGTCCGACATGTAATCGTGTACTTCATGCTCAGTCTGAAGTTTCGCTGTTGTGTTCACCTCATAAGCTATCAACCAATTTTGCAGTGTGAGGATATCAAGTGCCTCACACATAATCCTGCTCTGCATGTATTTGCGTTTGGAATTGCTTAGGGATCCTGTTGAGCATGGTCTTCACATGCTCAGAAGAAACCAAATGTTCCTACTAGCAGATATGTCAGGCAAGAGAATGCTAGTGTCGATAACAACGCTTGATTTGAACAATGCACACATGTTAGTCTTTGTGAAAAAGCAAGAACATCTGTGAATTGGCAAACTTACTGAAATTGCAGTGCACAATCCTGTGACACAATAAATGATAATTTTTTAACACAGTCTTTTGTAAATTAGTGCCTCTTCATATGCTAATTAAAGACTTGTGGAAAGTAGTGTTAAACTGAGAATTCAAAATAACTGAAGATCAACAAATGATAGACAGTCCGAGTCTTGCTTATAAGTAAGTTTGATCTCTGTGAGTTCCCTGATAAGAATGACTTTTATGAATATCATAAATTGCTTATCTGCATTGCATACACCTTTCTTTTATTTAAAAAGAAAATTGAGGTACTAGAGTCTTCAACTTTTCACTCATTGCCAGTGTATGTAGAAGATGATACACAAAAAAGAGATGTCTCAAAGTTGATTTATTCTCTTAAGCACTTCATCCATCAGCGCCTGCTTCACAGATCTACCAGACCACTGCACATTGCATCTCCTAAACATCTTACAACATTCTCCATTCCAGATCACCTACATTCCATAAGAATACCACATTCTCTGATGTATAAAGACCATGGGAACTTTTTACAAAGGCAAAATTATTACTGAATCTGGTAGTGGGTTGTTTCTCAAAACGAGAGGCTTGATCTGAAGCCTTGCATTTCCTATTTTATCTCTTGTGACTGCGCCCCGCTGGCTGAAAAGCAAGAAAGCTTTTCATAGTTGTCTCCATATCGCCCGGTACTAAAGGTATGAATAGACAGGAGATCTCGATGGGTTGCTTAGTTTCAGAAATACCTACTGTGGCACAGATGTGGGCATGATGAACTTGATGGCAGCTCTATTGCTCAGATGAGTGAAGGCAGATAGTTTATCAATAATGTAATGTTCTGAAAGGAAGGCTCCAGCACAATTCTACAGTGTGACCTTGAAATATGTGAATCTCTTTAAGACCAGAGTAAGAAGATTCATGATTTTGTAGGTATTTGATTTGTTTGTGAAGTATTCCTGCTAATTCTGGAATGGGACTTCTCTCTAGATTTCAATTTGGAATTAAGTCTACAATCATTTACTGCTTCCTTACACTGCTGCTCAAATGCAGCTGAACCTAGTTTTGCCTATTGAGTAGATTTCTCTTTACAGGGAGTCAGTGTTTAATGACACAAAGGAAAAATTGCCCTCTAAGAAAGCATCCTCACATTCTGATTTGTTGATAAGCATAAATGAATCGCCTACAAGTTTAGTGAGAACATCATCAGTTTTCAAATCAGTGCTGGTCGCTTAACTGGGGGACACCTGCTGTTCAATCTTTCAAGAAGTTAGTGTCACAGGAACATTAAAAAACATACACATGAGGGAGTTTTCAAAAAAGTTGCAGAAGCTCTGCAGCAAAACATTAAATTAGCAGAGAAATATTAAATTAGTAGCGTGCAGCAGAAGCTACGAAAAGGCTAAAAAAATAATCCCACAAGCAGAATATTTTTCAAATGGTTAAATTATATTCACGAGGGAAGTCCAGCGTTTAATCTCACTATTTTAACCTTTCATCTTTAATCTTAAGAAATATGGGAAGTATTTCTTCTGGTTCTTCTATTTCTATTGTGTGCACATCATGCACCCTCCAGAATTTTCTTTGGATGGATAACCTCGTTTTTGAGTGACCCCTCAATGTCAAGCACTTATGAAATTTACATGTATTTAGTCTTTTAATTAATGTGTGTGTAGTTCCATTAGAACATTTTAACAGGTCGTTCTTTAAAAGTCAATGTCATCATTCCACTATACCTAAAAACATCAGAATATCAAATATATAAGGCACTCTACAGAAATAGATCCACACTTATACCTACACACTCCATTTTAGAATTCAAATTTCAAAACATGCCTAATGGAATTTCTTAAACTGCAGATTTCTTTATGTTATATAGTTATAAAAAAATAGATAGCAATTTGTCAAGAATGTTTGCTTTTGACAAGCTTTAATAAATAGTCTTTGTACATTCAATCATATTTCATCACTTAATGGACATACCCATATAACATGGTCTAATAATTCTAGTTGTCCTAGCCAGAGTCCAATTTCACTAAATCCTGTTGACGGTGTCCATTTGGACAGCTATCATCACAGTTTGCCAAGAGACAGGCTAGTGGACCCCATCCCATGTAACCACAAATGGACGGCTTCTTCCTCCAGCTTGTGGGAATCTTCTTCTTTTTCAAATGAACTACCACAGAGGGCAACACTCAAAGAGCTCCTCAGGACACTACACTACTCCTTAACCAGGACCCTAGGCACACTAGCCCCACAATAACTTAAGAACTTGAAGTCAGCTACCAAATTCTATTTGAAAGCACCATTGCAATTTTAGGGATTGTTCTGCTTACCTTTGGCCAGCACTCGGTATAATCATCCACATCACGGGTACACTTCTTGTCAAGTGGATGCTCTTTATCTTGTTGACGCCAGGTTTTGAACGCTGCTCCCAAAAGGCCATGAACAAACAGGATATCTGCCTTAATCGGTTGACTGATTTAAAAAACATCAAGATGTGCAAAAAAAGTACAGCATACATTATTGTCATATTATTTGCTGCACTGTTTTAAAGATAATGATTTGTAACTAGTATTGATACATCTGTACATTAGTACAAGATTCAAGATATGAAAAAGAAATGGGCAATATTTTGATAATGCTGACATTTATTTCATTGAGAAACAGAATAAAAATATATGATAATTTACTTTCTGTGAATGAGAATCTAATCCCAACGAATTTCCACTACACGATTAACAACTGAAAATATGTTGATGATGTGTCAAAGCTATTATATCTCATAAAAATATCACACAACAAAGATGAACCAACCACAGGGTAGTAACTTGCTCCCATACGTGCCCACACCTCAGTAATAGGAGACATGACCAACTGCACTCAGCTCGATGGTTTTCTATTTAGAAAAAGAACCCAAACCATCATTACATCGAACCCAACTACGTATCCTTTCCACTGTACTTGGTTCCTGAACAGCCTTGGCAAAGTCCTGTAGACCTTATAGGAGTAGATAGATCCATGGGTCCAGGTTAGTTTACAACTGAGAGACTTCAATGTTTTTCTTCAACTGATCCTGTTTTGTATTGCTGCACACAGTACAGGTAATTTCTCGAGGAAGACAATGCTGTCAATGAGCAGTCGAGCAGGCTGTGCTCCAGGCTGTGCCTCAGGAGCCGCTTCAAGCCAAGCGCCACTTGAGATTCTGCGGCAGCAGACGTGCTGTGTGGTACAGAATGTCCGGGCAGCATACAGGAAACAACTGCAGGCTGAAAACCATAAAGTTGCATGCCATGGCCCAGCAGGCAACAAGCAGGGCAGGGGCAGCAGTGGCGATAGCCATGAACTGACGAGTTTAGACGGTGTCGTGAAAACCAAGGGTCGGAGCCTGCAGCAGAGGACCCAGTGGAATATTCGGTGAGAGGAGAGCTCCTTTAAAACTGAGGATCGGCGCAGGTGGTAAGAGTACCAGGCTTTTTGTGGAGATCAGAGGCGGCCAGCATTTGGCTGGTGCGGCTTGTTCACGCTGAGGTTCCTGCCCACGGGCCAGTGTGGAGCCCATCTGAGTGTACTGCTGGTGATTGTTGGAGACCATACAGGTCTGTGATGCCCCTACCGATTCGAGCGGTAATTTAAACTAAGCCCCTCCCCCTTATTTTGCTGTTTGGGTCAGCCCCTAACCAGCCTTGCACTTGTTCTCCCCAGTTTACTGGCAGCTGAAGGTGGTGGCACTGCCCAGAGGCCGGTTCTGAGGCTGGACTTCTGGCCTCTTTCCCAGTGCCTCTTCAACTGCTATTGGAGCTTGCATTGTGCCCCCCTATAAGGCTGGTACGTTTGTGAGGTTTTGATGAGCTACCGGAGTCATAGACCATAATTAAACCCTGCCAGCTGTCCGCTGTCAAAGACAACTTTGATCCTACAAGCCTTGTCTAAGCCCAGGTTACTTTATGAGTAAATAAGGAAGCAATATGACAGCACAGCAGCTCCGTTCTAGCAGACTAATTCACTTATGGCTGGTAAAAATACCAAATCTAATCCCCCCTGGAACAAGGCTTCACTTTTAAATGCACTTTTAAATCTAACCAAGGGTTCAAACCCTATGTTTTCTTTTTTAGGTTTCGCCTGTCGAAAGCTGCGCACCGCGCAGCTTTTCGGCGCAGGCGAAATCTTACGTGTACAGTATGTGTGTGTTGTCCCGCCCCTCTGTTCCATTGGCTAGCTCCATAAATGGAGGCTAGCCATTGGAACAGAGATCTGTCCGTCAATGCCGGAGCAGATTCATGGGCGTTCCCGCGATTTTTACTCATCCCGCCCCTTTGCGATCGTCATGCGGCCGTGGGCGGTGGTTTATTTATTTTTTTTAAAGCTTTGTTTTCGCCACACTTCCAAAATGTCGTTTTCAGGGGTGGGTTGCGCGATGTCCCGCTGTCCGTTCCCGCCGCCCCTCCCGCTGTCTGTGTGCCCGTTCCTGCCCCCCCTCCCGCTGTCCGTGTGCCCGTTCCCCTCCCGCTGTCCGTTCCCGCCCCCCCCCTCCCGCTGTCCGTGTGCCCGTAGGTGCTTGTTCTTATTCTTATCCTGGCCTCTTCTCGTTTCCCTTTTGCATTTTCTAATACTCCTCCTCTCCTCGCGTGCAGTCCTGTGAATTATTTCTTCCTTTCCTCTCCCGCTACATTTTCAACTTGTAATTATTACTTTTTCCTCCGTGTTTTAAAAAAAATATTTTCTTTGTTTTTAATTCGCCGTATTTGTTTGCCTTAGAATAGCGAGCCGTCCCCCAGTTTGGTTCCGTCACTACCTTAAGGGCTACAAATGATCTTCTGCAGTATAGCGCCCTGACACTGTTTTGGGCTTGTTCGCGCTTTTTAAAAACGTAGTACATTAAACAAATCTATATGCGCGGGGTGAACACGCCTTACGAAAGATTGAGGGCTTTCTTCGTGGCATGTTTCTCTTTGAGTGGATTCCATTTTATGTGGGGCTTTTGGCGAAGCCCGGCGACGGGTCCATTTTGGGTATTCAAGATCTTGAGTGCTGGCCAGCGCGCTTCCTTAGCAGGTTTATGGATTGTCCTCTGTGATTTAAAATCTTAACTGGTGATTTTCCACTGCTTCGGAAACATGTACCCTGCTGACTGCGTTTTCCACAGCTCTGGCGACATCCTCTTGGACGCTATATACCCAACAATAAATAAACGGTGGCCTGCTGTGACTGCCAGTGAAGTTGAGGTGACAGACTTGGAATATGCGACATGACTTTTGTGCGTGCCTTCCCAGCCATCAAATCTCAAAAGCTTCGGCCAGATTTTACGTTCTGCAAAGCGTTTTGTATAACTGAAATCAAGCAGCCAGGATTAGCGCATTGAAGTAATCCCCGCGCTCGAGACAGCCCCACCCCCTCGTCGTAAGAGGGGATATAAATCTGGGTGCTTACAAAGGCCTCCTGTGGCGCTCTGGGATGTGTATGCAAGGAGGCATGTTAGTATAGGTATGCATGAAAATAACGAATCTCGGCCATGTTGCGTTTCCCGCCACCTAACTAGACTCGTATGGGACCTATTGACTAGTGTTTGTCGGGGCAGACTGGCCGCTTACTGGGGTGAATGAGTGAGTTGGATTGTAGCGTCACTAGTTACAGAACTATGAAATTACATCCACTATTATTGCAAGTGCGGTGTTAAAATATATATATTTTTTTATTCTGAAACGTACATTCGTGCAAGGAAGATGGATTGAAAGACATTGCCACTTTGATCAGGCCCATAGAATTTAGTTCTTCAACAAAGTGCAGTGAGCTTTTATATGATATATCTGGTGCTCAACTGCAGGCACGATGTGCTCTTGTTGGACCAAAGGCCTGTTTTCTCAAACATGAGCAATTTCGTATTATAATCGGACTAAGCTCGTAGATTTGTCAAAAGTACGGAGTCTGGTGATGCTCAACTCCATTAAACACACATGCATCCGGAGTCTAGTTAACATCCATTTTGCACAACTGCTAATTTGTGTGGTGCTGCCTAACCCCTACTTAATGATGTTAGAACCCAGATATCAGCAAACAGTTGTTTATTGAAGGGTTACTAGTCAGATGCAAGTTGGCCTCATTTCTTTTTTTTTTTTTTTCCAAGACCTTTAATGTATATTTCAAATTGACACAGCATAGAGCCTACAACCCCGAGGGCCGGCTGCGGTACATATGGGCACATAGCGAGAGTCTCAGAACAACACAGCCATTCAGCCGACATCCCGGGGGCTCGGCGGCGCGTTAGCAAGGTGTGCACAAAACAGCCAGAGCTGCGTATCGGATAATCTATAGGTCAATGGTATTTTCATTGTAAACAAACATAACTAAGTAAAGCAGAAGAAACATCTATGTGAACAATTGCAGTCAGCATTCTTTGCCACAGAGCACGCATGGCATGACAGTAATCGTATCCACACTCACCGAGTGATGACCTGCCTGGTCATAGACATATCCGCCGTCGGGGAAGTACATAATTCGCCCCTATATGCATTCCATCGACCCCACTTCTTATCCCAGACCCCTGGGCAACCCCTGGTTTTGTAAACTGATTTTTCCGACAGCATGCACACATCCATTGCAGCTACCCACCTAATCAGGAGCGGTTTAAGTGGCGAACCCCAATGCATAACTATCTCACGCTTTATGAGGAGGAAGCTCAGGTCCGCCCAGCGCTGTTCTATCACTGTGAGGTCTGTGGGGTCCCATATATTAAGAAGCGCGCATTTGGGAGTCAGAGGGACCGGTTTTCCTAGGGCATCAGTCATTTTCAGGACAGCTCGGTGCCAGAGGTCGTGGACTACAGGGCATTCCCACAGGATATGATAGAAAGTGCCCGTTGAGCCACAGTGACGGAGGCAAAGGTCAGATGGGCGACGGCCGATTTTAGCTAGGAGGGGGCCTGACATGTAAGTCCTGTGTAGTATTTTTAACTGTATCAACCGATATCTATGATTGATGGCTGATTCACGCGGGGACATCAGTGCCGACTGCCACTCTGCATCTTCCAGATTGCCAACGTCAGTCTGCCATTTATCCCGCAGGAGATGGAAAGAATTTGGCATGTTGTTGCACAGTTTGCGGTATGTGTAAGAGATCGCTTTAGCTTGAAGGGGCTCGGACAGGAGTCTGTCCTCAAGGGGCGAGAACTGTGGGAGGGAGGCGAGATCTGGGATGTTGGTGAGGATGGCGTGTTTAATTTGAAGGTATCGGAAGGTCTCAGAGTTTGCCAGATTGTACGTGTTTTGAAGTTCTTTGAATGTTAGTAGCCTGCCTTTGTGGAGTAAGTCGCCAATAGTGGATATGCCTATTGTGTCCCATTTATCGAAGCCACTACAATGACAGAGGGTGCCCAGTCTGTACGGGGTCCAAAGTGGGGTGGACAATGTGAGGGTGTTGGCCCATCCGAGTCTCTTGTTTGCGCGGCGCCATATTGACAGTGTGTGGAACATTGGGCCAATATAACGAGTACGGGAGTGTTTGCCGTAGAGAGCTGCGAGGTATCCGCCACAGCTCGTCTGGTATTTCTCCAAATGGAAGGCAAGGTTTGTGGGCGTGCCGTAGATCCACGAATTGGTGGCGACCAGTTGGGTTGCCCAATAATAGAGACGGATATTCGGGAGGGCGATGCCCCCGTCATACCATCCCTGCGTGAGAGAGATGAGGGCAATGCGGGGGGAGCCGCCGTCCCATAGAAGGAGGCGGAGGTCTCCTTCGATTAAGTTAAAGTAGGAGTCTGATATGGGGAACGGACAGTTTTGTAGGGCATAGAGGAACCGGGGGAGTGCAAGCATTTTAAATAGGGCAGCTCTGCCAGGTAGAGAAAGGGGGAGCGATCTCCAGTGTGAGACGTCTGTATGGAGTTTCTGCAGTGGGCCTTGGAGGTTACGAACATGGAACAGGTGGGGGTCCGGGGTAACAAAAATCCCCAAATACTTAAAGCCGTCAAGGGCAATTTCGATTGAGTAGCCTCGCGGGAAGTTGGCCTCATTTCTGATGAGAATACTTTGAATTTTGTAGAGGACTTCTGCAGAACGAGGTTTCATTAATAATTAGAGTTGGCAATGCACTCGCCTCAGTCATTTGTTAATCTTCTGAACTCGTGTCTCATCTAGCAGACAGGTTGGACCGTATTTCTTCAGACTGTTTGCGAGAGATTAAGCTATTGGCATTGTAAATGGCAATGCCATTTATTTATCTGTTTTTAAAACCAACACATAAATAAAAAATGTGTCATTTACAATGCCAATAGCTCTAACTTTTACAAAGGCGAAACCGTTGCATTGTAAATGCTTGTTTCAGAAAGAGAACGTTGAATGTGGTGATATTATTCTAAAGTTGGGGGCATCCTCTGTCCGCACTAAGTTGTAATACAGTACAATGTCTGTCTCTCTTCCTCCCCTGATATTATGAATAGCACTAATTAAGTGTCTGGGAAGGATTTGCTCTAACGGTTGTTGATGTTGAGCTTAGAAATCATTTGTCTATTGAGACAAGCCCCCCTACAACTCCTCCTGGCTAACCACATACAATAGGATTGAAGTTCTTTAGCAGTACACCGACGGAGCTATCATCTGCTATCTTAGAAACATATGCCACCACTGACTTGAAGTTACGATGGAATCTGACTTGTAACCTCCAAGATTAATATGTTCAAGTTTCTGAATCCCTTAAGTGTCTGGAAAGATTGTCACCATCCATCTTAGCCTTTTGAAAAAAAATAATAATAACGCAGACCGCATCCAAAATACATTGTTTACGATACTAAAAGCTATGGGGGGTGCAAAGGGAGATGAGGACCCTCTAAATCAGGTTATGCAATTGGCGATCAATGAGAAGGAAAGCAACATGCCCAATTTAGGAGCAGAGGTCCTCCTACACAAACCTTGGGCAAAGTTTGGGTCTACCGACTGTGGGGCACTAGCTGGTAAATCATTGTGCGTGAGGCAGCAGATGCTTCCCTCCAAACCCTGCAGGCAAAATGTACGCAATTCAGAATTTAAATGGATTGATTTAGGAGAAGCAGCATTCAGGAAGAATGCAAGAATATTTTGAGGAATTATTGCAGACTGGGTCAAGGGTGAGATCTCTCCCACCCCTCTCCCATCAGTGAGGACATATGGGTCAGTTTTATCATGGAATTGTACGCAGATACTCCAGGAGTTGAATGTGGGACTGGAAATCTCCCTGTAGGTTCTGAGTTAGTACCTGATAGTTATGGACCACCTTCTGTGGGCAAGATCGATGCTTCGATCCACAGGATGCAGACTTCTGACGCAATGGGCCCAGACGAAGTCCCAACCTCGGTCATAGAAGGGGAAGCCAAACTTTGGGCAATACTATCCCCGGTTTTTGAATACTTCTTGGACCAGAAGCACCATTGTCCCATTATATAAAAAGGGTGACTGTAATTTGTCTCTTAACTACCAACAAATTGGGCTGTTAGATGCTATAGCTGAGATTTTTGCTAGGTGCTTATTGGAGCAACTTAACACCTGGGTTGAGGATAACGCGATTATTCCACTAGAACAATTCGTCTTTAGAAAAAATCATGGTACTTTACATACTATTGCAGCTCTACAACTTATTACTGAAAAATATGTGTCTATCAGGGGCTCCCCAGTATATGCTGTGTTCATCGACTTTTCACAGCCTTTGAAAAAGTTGATCACCCAACCCTGTGGAAAAAATGATCTAATATCAGCATGCCTGGAGCTCTTTTGCGTTTAATAACTGCCCTACATTCCTGCACCTGGTGCCAGGTACTGTTAGGCGGGGATCGGGGACTATCTGCGGGTATTCCTACAAAAATGGCTTGAACCTGATCCATGGGTGTCTACTTGCACCGTCGTTGCTTTCTCTTTATATATTTGATCTACCTAGTTTCCTTTGTAAAGGGTTAGGCTTCCCTTCAGCTATTTGGGGCCACCTAGTGACCTGCTTATTATATGAAGATGACATTGTAATCCTTGATTTAACTCCTAAGGATTTAATAGCTGTCTTAGTGCGTTACAGCAGTTCACTGGATTACACTTTTTGAAAATCAACTCCTCGAAAAGTAAAGTTTTATGCTTCCATGATAAAAGTTTGCATAACCATTCCAACTGTTCTTGGCACATTGGCATGCACAAATTAGAAATATCTCTTATACATTCTTAGGGAAAATTTTGTGTAACACATTAAATGACTCAGAACACATATCCAATAGTGACAGTAAGGTACAATCTCAGGCCAAGGGGTTGAGGGCATTTTACAGTGCAGGACATTAATGTGTTTGAAAATCATATTGCTAAAGGTGTTAACATCTAAACGGTATGCAACTTTTGTAATAATGGAGTCCACGATCTGAAAAATGTATTATTTGTCCAGCCTTGTTGTTAAATCGCAGTAAACTGTTGAGACCTCTCTCAGAATAACTGATTAGTTTTTAAGTTTTTGTTCTTTTTAAAATGTTTTTTAAATCTGTATTGAACGATTCAGCTCTATTCCGTTTCTGATCATGTAATTGGTTGTACTGTAATAGGTAACCATTTTTATTGTATTAATATTATGCAGCCTATTTTTGTATCTTTTGTTTTTTTCGTGTTTTAAGTGGACCTCTTAGGAGTTCGAAACTCAGTGGGGGATGCTTAACATTAATATGCAAAAAACACAGTTGATGGACAGAATGTAGAACAATGTCATACATTCACCCCAGTACAAGGATCTGGGAATAAATCCATCGTTTTTTGGCACTCCACACCACCCTGGGTTAGACACTGGCTATATGCAAATCAGCTCTGACCCTGTGCCTCATGGGAACAGTCCAGTCCGAACTACCAAGCCATGTCTTTCCCAGACCGGAATCAAGCATTCAAGGACCGGTTTCTGGCTATCAGCCTTCATCAGCTTGGATAGCTTGACTCCAGTGGTGTGGAGAGCCTGGGACTCACGTCTGAGCATACTCAGCCCACTCGGGGTGAAAATTGCAAAAAACACAGTTGATGGACAGAATGTAGAACAATGTCATACATTCAATTCAATTTCAAAGCTTTATTCGACAGCAGTCATAAAAGCATTTTCACCCTAACACTATACAATAAATACTACATCTAAAATACTTACATAAAAAACAAATATTAAACAATTAGTGCTAACAAAGTTGATATATGGATATAAAAACATTCCTTTACAGTCCATAAAATTTTTAGTAAAACAAGTATTAAACAATTAATGCTGACGATATTGATATGTGGATATAAAAACATTCCTTTACAATCCATAACATTTTTACTAAAAAAGAGAAACCTGATTATCATAAATCATTAAGTTGCTTTACCCAATAGCATACGTGTACGAATTGACCATGCCCAACCAAGGAATTTTGCAACTGCAATTGCAAAATAGGGTGTACAATCTGCTTCTAATATTCTAAGTGCAACTGTTCCCATGAGGCACAGGGTCAGAGCTGATTTGCATATAGCCAGTGTCTAACCCAGGGTGGTGTGGAGTGCAAAAAACCGATGGATTTAGGCCCAGATCCTTGTACTGGGGTGAATGTATGACATTGTTCTACATTCTGTCCATCAACTGTATTTTTTGCAATTTTCACCCCGAGTGGGCTGGGTATGCTCAGACGTGAGTCCCAGGCACTCCACACCACTGGAGTCAAGCTATCCAGGCTGATGAAGGCTGATAGCCAGAAACCAGTCCTTGGATGCTTGATTCCGGTCTGGGAAAGACATGGCTTGGTAGTTCGGACTGGACTGTTCCCATGAGGCACAGGGTCAGAGCTGATTTGCATATAGCCAGTGTCTAACCCAGGGTGGTGTGGAGTGCAAAAAAAACGATGGATTTAGGCCCGATCCTTGTACTGGGGTGAATGTATGACATTGTTCTACATTCTGGCCATCAACTGTGTTTTTTGTAACATTAATATGCATCAAAATAAATTTAGCAATCAATCAAAAGTAGTACAATTTGCTGAATATACTGGTTGTTTGAGCACAAATCAGGTTTCCAAATAACAAGAGGGGTGTGCTGTTATATAAGATTTATATTCTACCCCCATGGAAATCTTGAGAAAACAGAGGTAAAATTGCTCTAAAATACAATTTGTAAGTCTGAAAATGCTTATGTGATACTTTGGTAACCTGGGATTTTAACCTTAATTTGATGGTTGAAGCTTTTGATTAATAGCGTATAGTCCATGATCATATGGAGTTTTCCTGCTCCGGATACCTTAAATCAGACATGGCAAGAATTGTTTCAAGAGCCATAAATGGCAGAAAGAGTTCTGTCTTCCAAATCTAATACACACCTTTTTGCATGTATTACATTCTTGTTTTGTTTCATTTGTTTCAATTCTGGTTGAATTTCAAATGAAATGTAAATTAGAAAGTGACCATAACTTCCAACTAATACATTTTGAGGAGCACATATAACACACAATAGGTAAAACTGTTAGGCCCAATGTAGATTTTTTGTGGGCTAAAAAAGATTGTTAGGACTTTAGCATCAGAAAGTGATTTGATGGCTGGAAGCGCACGTAAAAGTCCCATCAGTCTCTGTATACCCCAGAAACTTGGTCCTAATAGTTGGCAAAAGACAGTGCCCCCCCCACCCATCTATTTACTTTATTGAAGGTCGACTGGCAGTTATAATAAGAACTTCATAAACTTTTTGGGGTTTTAGGCCAAATAGATTGCCAATGGAATTTACTCGCAGTATGTTATCAAGCTTATCTGCCTGTTCTGTTTGTTTCATATCTGTGTTGTTAGCCACTCATGTTTCCGTTATCTGCTGTAGCAATTCCAGTCTTTGCGACCCAAAGGTAACCCCTCTCAGCTCACTGGGGTGACTGCTTTTGGGTGTGCTCTCTGATGTTTCTATAGGCACAAATCTCGATTTCTCTTTTTTCTATGGATGTGTGCGTTATTAGAGGCTCACTTCAGGGAAAAATTAATGTAGTTTTAGAAAGACACGCATTTTTCAAAAGAGATCAAAGGAAGGAAGGAAGGTTTCTGCTTATGTGGCAGTTTTAAGAGGGATATCAGCAATGTGTGAGTTTGGCACACTTACAGATTCCCTCATTAGGGACCAGTTAGTTAGATGCACAAATGATCAGAAAATACAGGGAAAGTTGCTCCCTAGAAACCCTGACCTACTGGAATTCATTAACATAGCTAAGGGAATAGAGCATACTGCATTATGCATAAAGGAGATGAAAAATGTCATTGGGTTTAACAAAGAGAAAGAAGAAGCTAAACCCTAGTCAATGAAGAGGTGGTGTGTAAGATTAGTGAAAAAATTAAAGATGTTTCCCATTATAAATCAGATAATATTCGCTGTTTTAGATGCGGTAATCCAAACCATATAGCCAATAATTTGAAATGCCCAGCAAGAAATGTTGTTTGCAGGAAATGCAACAAGAGAGGCCATTTTGCAAAACTGTGCAAAGCAGCTAGTAAGAAGGTACACATGATTATGGGTCAGATGACGAAGGGGAGTAGAGCAAAGAGTACATCTTTCAAATAGAACAAGTGGAGGTTGATGAAACTGTACAATACCCTACTTGCAAGATACGCCTAGATGGAGAACACATTCAGGTTTATGCTGATTCATGTTCACCTTACACTCTTATTCAGAAATAATTGTTTGATGAAAAGTTTGAAAAACATAATCTAGTTTTAGAAACAGCTGATATTCAACCAGGTGGATACAACAAAGAACCCATTCCCTTAGAGGGGATGGCGAGAATGCATATATCTTTTAAGGACAGGCACACCATGGAGAAAGTTTACATCACTAAAAAGGGGTCAAGCTTATTAGGTTGGAAACACCAAAAGGAACTGGACATCACCCTTGATCCCAACAATGTTGACCAATCGTTGTTGGTTGAACCACCTGAGGTAGGTGGGAATCTCATAAAAGAGTTTCCTGAGGTATTCACAGCACAACTTGGAAAGTTAAGAAAATACATGCACAGAATCATACTTAAAGATGGAGGACTCCCAGTAGTACATAAAACACGTTCTGTACCACTATTAATGAGGGAACCATTAAAGATAGAGCTGGAAGAACTTGTAAGTCAAGGTGTGATAAAGGAAATTAAAAGCTCAGAATGGTTAGCACCTGTCGTTCTCACAATCAAGGACAATGGTAAGAACATTTGTCTATGTGTTAACTTAAGAGATCTCAACGCTAACATCTTGGTAGACCGATATCCTCTACCAAGGATACATGAAATGTTAAGCACTACTCAAGATGCAAAGTATTTCAGTGTTCTCGATTTATCACCAGCATACCACCAGGCCACATTTCATTCCGATTCCCAAATGTTGACTGCATTCACTACTCCTTTTGGTAATTTCAAATTTCTTAGAATGCCTTTTGGGCTGGCCTCTGCATTCCAAAGAATAATGCAACACATACTCAGGGAATGTGTTAAGACGTTGTGTTTTCAAGATGATATACTAATATACGGTGCCAGTGAAAGTGAACACAATTGCAAAGCAAAAATGCTTTATGCAAACTTAAAGATGCAGGTTTTACAACTAAGGAATGTAAATTAGGAGTCAGTTCCATAGACTATCTAGGACACACAATTTCAGAGGAGGGTATCAAACCCAAAAATGTATTTAGTTGAATTGGTGCGCAAAGCTCCCACACCCACAACTAAAGAGGAGATAAAGCATTTTTTGGGTTTGGCAGAGTATATGGCCAAATATATAAAGAATTTCTCTATCTTCACACAACTCCTAAGGAAAGTGACCACATTTGAGTGGGAAGGGGAGCATGACACAGCGTTTGAGGAAATAAAAAATGCCATTGTCAATGCACCAAATATTGGCAATTTTAATGTAGAAAGAGAAACCATTGTAACCACTGTTGTAAGCAGCAAAGGTATTGGTGCTACTCCATCCAAAAGAATACCAAGGAGAAAACTGTAGCGTTTGCCTCCAGGAGTCTAACGGGGGCAGAGGTCAATTATTCCACGGTGGAAAAGGAGGCACTGGCTGTTCACTGGGCCATTAAGCATTTTCTAATTTTACGTGTGGGGCTTACCTTTTGACCTGCGCACTGATCACAAGCCTTTACTTTCCTTATTTACTAGAAAAGAGATGGAGAACACCACGCCCCGCATAGCCAAATGGGTACTGGGTCTTCAAGGTTTTAATTACAAAATGGTTCATGTACAGGGTTCAAAGAAATGTGTTGCTGATTTCCTATCCAGGGCCCCTGTA
Source organism: Lissotriton helveticus (assembly GCF_964261635.1). Taxonomy (NCBI): domain Eukaryota; kingdom Metazoa; phylum Chordata; class Amphibia; order Caudata; family Salamandridae; genus Lissotriton; species Lissotriton helveticus. The sequence continues at coordinate 1,369,839,221 of NC_136067.1, forward strand.
GAAGGGGAGGGAGGTAAAGCAGGTCACAAGATGCAATTGTGGAAGTCACCATTCCTACGGTTTTGCAAAAACCGTGGGAATTCCATATGGAGCAAGATCAAGACCTCAAAGATGTAAAAAAGTTCATTATTAATGGTTGGCCTAACAGATGCAAAAACTTACCAGAAGAAGTACAGTCGTTTTGGAATGTAAGGGAGGAGTTATCCTTAGATAGGGATATAATACTTAAATCTGGGAAGATAATACCTTCAGAAAGCTTACGTGATCATATTTTAAACCTTGCACATGAAGGGCATTTGGAGAGAAGTCTCAATAAGGCTAAGTTAAGATCTGATTACTGGTTCCCTGACATGGATCATCTTATGGTGGAGAAGGTCTGTGATTGCCAGGCATGTAACCTTAGTGACAAAACTAAAAGTCTAAGGTGTTGCCCCCTCGTTCCGTTTGAAGTACCCACTGTTCCGTGGAACAAGTTGGGACTTGACATTGCGGGTCCCAAACAGGCCATGGGCCCACAGGAAAAATACTAATTGTCCTCATTGACTATTATTCTAACTGGTTCACGCAGTCATTTGTCAACATGGTCAACACCAAGACTCTCACAAGTTTTTTGATTGATGTATTTTCTAAGGAGGGTATTCCAGCAACTCTCATCACAGATAATGGGGTCCGGTTTGTTTTTGAAGAAATTAAGAACTTTTTAGTAGACTGTCCATCTCACATGTTCGCACGCCATTATACTGTCCCAAAGCTAATGGCAAAATGGAAAGAGCAAACAATGTTAAAAGAGTCCATTCAGTTAGCCATAGCCTCTGGGAAACCCATAAAAACCACTGTAAGAGATATGTTATGGTCATACCATACCACACCCAATGTCACAATGGGTCTTTCTCTGTTTGAAATGTTGAAGGGGAGAAAAGCAGGATCCAAATTCTCCACCAGTTGGCTCTTCCAGGTCAAGGCTGTTACCATTGACCCCGTTGAGGTAGGGGTAAGCGTGAAGAGACAACAAAAAGCGTACAAAGACTTTTATGTCAAAAAATGGGGTACTAGAGACAAGAACTGGGAAAAGGGGCAGTGGGTTCTCGTCAGGAAGCCATATGTGACGACAAGCAGTAAAGGTGACAAATTCTATAAACCAGAAAGGATCAAAGATGTAAAGAAAAATGTTAGTCTTGAAAATGGAAAAATGTGGAGCATTGATAGAATTACCATGTGTCCCTCTAACTTGATTCCTTGTGAAGTAAGGGAGAAGGCTATCAGTAAAACTCTTGTTGGTTCAGATCACAGTAAAAGGAGGGGGAGACTCACACATCCTCCTTCCTGGCACAAAGATTACAAAATGCTGTAACTTATATTTAATGCATTGTATATTTACACCCTTTCCTTTTTATCTTTCCTCCCTTTGACTTCCCTCTTTCCTCGTGCTTCCTCTGGTTCCTCTCCTTTCCTTTCTTTTCCCTTTCCGGAGGGAGATGGGTTATGATCTTTCCCTTTGGTTTCTCCCTTGCTCCCCCCTCTCCCTTGTTCCTCTTAGGCTCTCCCATAGAACTCTCAGAGGGGGGCAATTTAGAATGTTGTATTCTGACAGACTGATGACTGCTGTACTGGCAAGTTGAAGGTGTTGCTTCATAGCTACTGAATAAAAGAATTTGGACTTACCTTACTTCGTCCATCATTACTTCAGTGTGCATTACCAACATCCAGTCAACTCCTGAGCTCCTCTTCTTTTATAGTTTTCCCACCACAGATACTTGGAAGTCTTATTATGTGGGCTGGGATAAGGCACAGTCTTAATTAAGTTTAAACACTCTGTTGTGTTTGGGCTTGTGAATACTCATTACTGTGTGCGGCTTTTCCCAGTTTTAATTCAATCTGTTATCTCCAAATTCACCTGGGAATACTGGGTTCCGCAATCTCATATGTCCCGCATAGGGCCCGGTGCTAATTCAATCGGTCACTGGACCAGCATATGGGAATTCAGCACTCAAGACCCTCTAGGCAGGGCTCTCCAGGAGACATGGATGACAGCTTCCAGGTGGCAGGGAGGAAGCACCAGTGACTGTTACCCATGCCTTTTGGTTCAGGATTTGGGCATCAGCACTACCCCTGCCCTCCCGCTCTAATTATCCGGACTTGCTGCCCGCTCATCTCTTTGGATCCCAATCACATGCTTGTTCTTTGCAGAGCTGCTCCTTTCTTCGGGCCTGTGGGCCCCAACAGCCTACCCACACAGCTGTCTCTGCTTCGGAGCTGCCCCTCTGCCTCAGATCCTCCATTCCCTTTCTCCAAAACACAGCATCGCTGGTCACTGCCTGCTTCTAATTTTGGCCTCACCAATTAAGCCGCACAGCATGCAGACATTTTCCAACACATTTCTTCTCTTCTGTGAGGCAATTCAGATTCCAATAGAGGGGCAATAAGTTGGCTCAGGTATTACTGTCCTTTAAAGATTGCTTACTTTGTCCACATTGATGTCAATTATTGTATCGGGCATCTAGAGGCGGTCAGAAGCTTAATGAATCACGTCTGCCATCACTGCTTGGAGACCACCTCACCGAAAAGATAGCTCTACTAGATTTGGAAGGGAAACTGTACACTAGGTTTTTAGTAGAGGAATTACAGAAATGGTGAGGGACTGTAAAATCTAACCAATGAAGTAAACAGGTTTCAGAAAGCTGTTTGGGCGCAATGTCAATGATGGGACAGACGGCTAGACGAAAGCAAGCAGGGGTATTGTTAACTTGTTTTCTAGACTATTAACATGTTTTGGATTGTGTTAACATGGAAATTCTCTGCAATAAGATAACTCTGTAACGAGTTTCACAGCACTACTGGGAGCCATCCAATCTCTTCACACTGAACCAGGAAGAACTACAAATTGGTCATGGAGAGCACATATTGAAAAGGATTTATACCAAAGTGGGACTGTACTGGCACCCCTGTTTTTAGTCTGGATTTTTCCAATCTTGTCAAAGAGATCCATATTCGAGATCTGTTCCCATGAAACTAGCAGGAAATGTGCTTCATTACTTAAACTATGCTGAAGCCATAGTGTTTATGATTAACCACAGTGAATCTTCATTGATTGTAAGCTTTGGAAGGATGTAATGTAAAAACATGTAAGTAAATACATAGGAAACCACAATATTAGTGTTCAGGAGGAAAAATATTGTCCCATAGTACTTGTAGGGTAGGAAGCTGGATGCAGTAAAGTCATACCAAGCGATGAGTATGAAGGGATACTAAATGACTGAATAGGTAGGCACAAGGCACGTTTGAACAACATGAAATAGAAATGACATTAATAAAATTTGCCATGTGTCTTCTCTATTAGCAGTTTTCTGCCATAACAAATTAATCTCTTGACAAAGCCTGTGAATACACCTGAAACGCATTCCTTGAATGCATAAGCTGTCTATTATTAAAATGGAATTTCCGAAAGGATTGGAGTGCAGGTTGCTTTGTGTGTTTTTCCAATAAATGGACCAAACAGTTTTAAAATGGTAGTTTTGTTTCTAGCGATCTATCATTCAAAGTCATCACATAGTTTCAAGAAGGTGCAAAGCAGGTGTAGACAAAAATATTCTTAATACAAGCCTTGGTATTTCACATATATAGGGCGGAGCTCTAATCACAAGGGTATACCAATGTAGACCTATGGACATGTGTTTTATGAAAATTATGACATCATTTTTTAATGTTGGAAACAAAAAAGAAAAATAAATAATACAGGTTAGGACAAACAATTTCTACATGAGGATCTAAGAAGTCTTCTTGTTTGTATATAGATTTGCCTGATAGCATTGAATTTAAAAAACAACCACGATGAATAGGCATTGTTTAAACACTTGGGGCCTGATTCACAAATTTAAGTTACACTTTTGAGTAAGCTTACACTTTGTAGTAAGTATTGTGTTTTCAGTATTCACAAACTCTGCGTGTAAACTTACTACAAAAATGTAAGCTACATGTCTCCACACCCAGTGTAAAGCAATTGGCTTACTCTTGTGTGGGAGGCTGACATCCCTCCCTAACCCCATCCTGGCACCCCCTAATCCCCTCGTACTCCTCCCTAATGCAATCCCCTTTAGTATGAAGTCTGCCCCTTTGATCCACCCACTCCTCTGTGTCCCTACCACATTTACTACTGAAACCTATACTTACATGTGCAGAACTTGGAATGGGGGCGGAGAATTCCATGCACATAAGTATCGGCAAAACATACATTTTGTAGTATGTTTTGTAGTACTACAAAAAGTGCAGTTCGAGAATCAGGCTGAAAATAATTAAAAATAATGCGAGTGAAAAGAGTTCAATTTAAAAAAATCATTATTGACTGTTTATTATTATTTTTAACCTCCCTAATCATACTAGAACCCCTCTTATGCCCCCTTCTCACCTAGTTCGGGTTTGCGGATGTAGCACGTACACACCATCAAGATAACGCTCTTTCACTGTATCTCGATCCAAATTAGCAAGCGCTCGAGCTGCATGAGAGCACTGAATAATATGAGGTGACTTCATTTCTTCAGTCAATAATGAAACCCAACCTATGAAAACAATGTTATGAATTACTTTCTATGTATTCACATGATCTTTAAAGAATTCTGAACTTCATCAAAGGACCTATATAAATTAAGACTTGCTGTAAATGTATTTTGCAGAAAGACTTGTCAATTGTATTAATCCTTTGAGGATCAACACTATACTATTGAAGGGGCTCAATTCAATACAGTTTGTTTAGGGGATATACATGGGGAGCAATGAGATCAGGAAAAACAAATTGTGTTTTCACATGTTACTGGAATTGTGAGTGACAAGATAGAATGTTACGGTCTTCAAAAACCCTCAGCGAGATGTTCTGGCAATTATGAAACACACACTTTGACGTACAAAGCTAACTTCTGTATTCAAATAATGACTAACACACACCTATCAGCCCTAGGCTAGGTGATCCATTCAACCTCAACGAGACAATCTGAATTGTTCTGTATCTCAGACTCTGTTTACTAAAGACATGACTTGCTTCAGAGACGAGAGGTGCTACCTTAAGACAATATGAGGAACAGCCTACACTTACGATTTTCAAATACATCCTCATTGACAGGGGAGAACTTTGGCAAAAATGTCATTTCACCTAAGGTTGGCAAACCTCCTTTCAACAGATCTTGCTCCAGTGAAGTAAACTGGCACAGAGAATGTATAATCAAGTTTCTAATGTTATGAAATCCATAACCTGCATTATAATCTGTTTCTGTGTGGTATATTACCTTAAAAATACATAAACATTCAGGACAGTCAGGAAAAAAAAGAAAATATCTCAAATGTTGAAATCATATGGGCAATATATATCAAATGGATGCGAAAAATGTGAACTATTTAGACCATTTGTTAACCCCACAGTGGTTTCTGTGAACAATCTAATATCCAATGCTACAATCCCTACCACGTATACGCACAGATGTCAGCTGCCTTGCATGTCTAGCTAAAAACAAGAAACTTGAATTATTTATTTTAATGAAAATTGTTACATGTCTACATGAAAGAGATGGAGAGATTAATAGTGATCTCCTGGACTAAAACGAATATCAAAGGTTGCTTATTAAGTGACTGAAATACGAATGAAAGTAAAATTCACTCATTAATATTAACATAACACCTAGTTTATAAATAAATTCACTTAGAAATAACCTGAGTGGGCAAATGTGGGTGCAAACTCTACAGCAATAAGAAGCTCTTAAAATGATAGCCCTTATTTGGACCACTTAACGTGAAAATGTAATTCACGAGCATTTAAAGTAATAGTAAATCGTTGCATCTTACCCCCAGATTCATCAAAGTCCTGTTTTGCGAGTCCTTAATAGCGATTTTTAAGGAATCGCTATTAAAGACTCGCAAAACGGGATGCATGTAGAAATCGCAATATTTTTTGCGATTTCTACTGCTTCCTTATTTGCGATTCGCTAATTGCTAATCACAAATAAGGAATGGCTTTCCCATTCATTCCTATGGGCCTAAAGGCCCATAAGAATGAATGGGGAGTTATTCCTTATTTGCGATTAGCAATTAGCGAATCGCAAATAAGAAAGCGATTTCAAGGGTGCCAGGGTGTCCAAAGGACACCCTGTAGCACCCCTGAAATGGTAATGTACACTGGTGTTGCGCACACACATGTCCAAAGGACATGTGTGTGTGTGTAACATACAACTTAGAAAAATGCACTAAAGTGCATTTTTCTAAGTTTTTGCTATTTACCACGTAGTTAGACTTCGCGGTATATAGCGGCCCCAGATTGCGAATTCGCAATTTTAAAATGGTTCATGAATTGCATTTAAGGAATCTTAAATTGAGATTCCTTAAATGCAATTATTCGCAATTTAGCGATTTATAGAATTGCGATTTTTGCATTTGGGATGATGAATCCCAAATGCAAAAATAGCGCTCGCAAAGGGCCAGATTCTCAGAATCTGGTCCTTTGCGAGCGAATTTCGGTTTGATGAATCTGGTTGTATGTGTCAGGAGTCTTCTGTAATTGTGGCTTTTCCATAACTGAGTGTCATGTATCAGGTCGCAAAGTCAGTTACTATACGGCCTTCTGCTTACAGAGGTCATGGAAATCAGAAGTAGCCTTGGAGAGGTTTATCATCTTTGACATCTTTAGAGACCTTTAATAGTCTTAAACACAGAGCAGTCAGTATGAGCTTAATGGTAACCACCTTCAAATTGCAAGGGCAGCACATATTTAAGTAGTAGGGGAACATGTATTCTACAGTATTACAACAAGCATACCCAGGTGAGGTAAAGATTGAACACTGCAGCGCCCCTTCAATACTGACAAAGCAGTTGTGGAACCTCTGATTTGCATGCTGGATATTAGAAAGAAGAAAGCCAAGTGGGGTACGGATGCGATAAAGGGAGCGAGTCAAAGGGTGAAGGTGGAACTTTAGAGTCAGGCAAAGCCCCAAAGGGCTTTTTTTTCCGCACATATGGGGTGGAAACTAAAATAATAGCAGACCACAAGATTTTTCCTTCTGAAATGTTAAAAGAGAAATGGCCAGAGGGTTAACTTTAGTCCTGAGATTTTATCTGCTGAGATTATGAACAGGAGGATAATATTCTGGGAGGGCAAAAAACAAGCACTAGAAATTAATGATTAAAGTTAAGTCGTATAATGATAAAATAAAAATGAGCCCAACAGTGTTGAGATGGGCACACCAACATGATATTTATGGTGTTTCCGAATCTTAGAATAGGAGGTGGTGGAGGTTTACATTTTTTAATTTGTGTTGAGTAACTTTGCAAATGTTCTCAGAGAGGGAGTGGGGACATTGAAAGAATTGCTGAATAATATGTTTCACACAAGCAAAAGCTGAGGAGAGTCCCAGTGACTGAGAAGTAGTAAGAAAGAGGAGTTCTGGACAATGTGGTTAACGTTTGTGACAAAACCAGGGGAATCATCTGAGTGGTTCTCCCCAGCAGAATTTACAAAGAAAGGGTGCCGTTGTTTTAGATTCTCTCTGGACCGCAAGAATTCAAATAAATATGCTGAGTGTTTACTACTCCCTGATAGAAATGAAATAGTTCTAACACAGTAAAATGCAAAAACCTCAATTTTACATAGCTTTTTCTGAAAATAGGCAGGACTTGCTCATGAATTGACATGAGCAAGTCACAGGGACAGATGGGAAAAAGCTTTGTAATTCCGAGCCCATATTTTATGCAAAATTGGATTTGAAATCAGCATTTCATAAGATAAGATTCTGTCTAAATTCCAAAGCACACATGGCTTTTTTAACAATGAAAGGAGTTATTTCAATTCACAGGGCTACTTTTTGATTTAGTCTCCAAGGTGTGTGTGTACTTGCATACGATTAACACAATTTTGTTTAGGAAAAGGAACATCAGATACTGTTGGGATGATAAAAGCCGGTCACAATGATATTGGTTACTGATCTTAAAGAATTGGATAAGAAGGCTCATAATATGTGCATATCTTACTCCTAGTAGAAGTCACTGAGCTGGGCACCTACAGAGTTCAGACTGCCCACGATGCACAAACACGCCCGCAGACCTTTATCATATGACATGGTCATTCAGGGTCGTAGCGAGATACTGGAGGCACTGGTTGAGGAACTGACTGAGGTACTGGGGTGGGAGGTTCCACTTAGGCCCGGACCTTAATCCAAGGGGTGATGGAGGGCATGGGAGGAACAAGAGCAGACAAGGCATTCTTAGGGACTGTCAGTATGGCGGCAAAGAGGGACATTGCCGCTAAGTGGAAAAATTCCCATCTGCCCACGATCTCCCAATGGCGCAAAGGACTAGACTGGTGCACTGCGCAAGAGCAACCAGTGTACCGGGACGGCCCAAATAAACACAAGAAGATATGGGGCAAGTGGTTGGGTCTGCTGGGCTAAAAGGCAAATGGAGGGGTCTGGAGTAAGTCTACGCTGTAATATATGTAGTAAAAGATAAATTGCATGGAAATTATGTCATAGATTCATGTGTCGACTGAGTCTACATCTTGTTGAAACCCAATAAAATTAAGTATAAAAAAACAGAAGGGCTCATAAGACACTTTCAGAAAATAAATTGGGCATGCAAAATATTTCATCTATGCAGCTGGCACAAAACCCAAAAAAGTTCTAGGTTTTACTGCATAGCAAAAGTGTTTTTGATCTTTAATATGAATGAAAATGTACAGAAATCTCTGGATGCAAAATTGGGCATTTAATTCTCATTATGCAAAGGGAAGGAATTCTGGTGTGGGATGTAAGCAAAAGGAAGGTTTTAGCAGCTCAAGTTGGGAAGAATTAGGGCATCTCTCCCGAAGCCTTTTCATGCAAACAAGGAAACTTTTAATCATTTTAGACACCATGGTTTTTAGCACAATTGGAAGGGTGGCTTGGAAGTGAATAGAAGTTCATTTCTTCTCAAGAGTCCATAGATGTAGAGGAGATAACTATTCTGTCATAGAGCTAGACATTTTGGTTTGTACAAGCAGTGGAGTATTTTAGTACATAATAGTTGGAAGACCATTTATGCTTTGAAGTGATCTTTTAAGACCATGTATGCTTTGAACTCAACTCTGTAGATGGTACCAGTAGGATATTTCTTCATTGAAAGGCCCAGCAAAAATACCTAGATTGGTGGCAAGAGTGTAAAGATATAAATTCAATATTCACCAAGAATCAGGATAGACCAGGGTGTGCCAAAGGCAGTCTAGCAGGGCCGGATCCATGCCAGTTTTTCAGGATAACTACATGTATCTAAATGGGGATATGCTAAAAATCTGGCATCGATCTAGCTCTCCAGGACCGACTTTGGAAAACCACAGGATAGACTATCAGGCAAGCTGGTTATATAGTTTGCCTATTGCAAGTGTGCATAATATGGAAAATGTTCCTGAAATAGCTGGAGCACGAAAAGGGAAGAGCACACAGAATACCAAATATTATTACAATTAGTGAGGTTAACCACAGGAGGAAGACCTACTAAGAAAATGTTTATTCCTCAAACAACTTAATCATAATATATATTTGATGAACAGGCAGTGTAAAATTATTTGATAATCAGACAAGAAACATGTATGCACAGAGGGTGTTTGTGGTGAATTTATCTCAAACACCGGTAATTTTGGTCACTACTTTAATAGGAAGAATACTGGGAGAGATGTTTGGTAGCCAGGAAAAGATCAAAAGGTTCAAGAGCACACAGAAATATGAGTTGTCTGTGAGGAAGAGGAGACAGCTCATGAAAAGCATACATTTCCATTTGATATATGGGAGAATATTAGTTTGGATTTTATTGGTCTCATAAAATTTATAAGCGATGGGGAAAACAGTTGCCTTGGTAATGGTGGATTATCATACCAGGGCGGTGAAGGACATTTTTGTGGTAGAAAGATCCACCACAAAGACAACTTATGTTTTAATAGAAATATTTATGTGGAGGGTTTACCCAAAATCGGAGTTACCAATATTGGAGCACAAATCATTTCAAATGAAATTGATAACTTTTTAAGGGAGAATGTGATCAAGTATAATACAATTTATTGTACAGTCCTTAATAACATGATCAGCGTGAGACAATCTTATGGTAACAACATTAACTGTACTTTGCTAGAACTGGCTTAGGCTCACATTTACAACTGATTTTAATGCTTTTTTTCCAAAAATTGAGATCCATAAATGCTACCTCTTCATGGTCAAAGAGTATTGACAAGTACGGGATGAATGCATCAGATTCCATGCCATGGAGCAGTGCCAAACAATAATATGAGTCACCTGGAATTTTTTTAACTGAACGGGAGAATCAGCCATTGGCAGCGTTGTAGTTCCTGCTACAGCATATGTAGTTGATAAAGTGTTAGAGGTACATGTCGCACCCCGAAACAAAGCTATCATCTAGAGTCCCAACAATAAATGCTTTTCCAACGCTCCAACAACAGAAGAGGTAGGTAGATTGTCATCAATCCTCCATGACCAAGCGGGTGAAAGGGGACACTGTAGGGCTGTCCGAGACAGCTCGTCAAACTCTCAACTCCTCATGCCGCATGGCTGAGTTGAAAAAGGTTGTACGAGTTAACACCAACAGGCTCCATAATTATAGATCATAACAGAATGTGAAAATAAAGAACAATGTCGCGTTGTAGCAATGTGAATGTTGTTTTAATTGGTTCACATTAACATGCAGTGAAAATTAATGTGTAGGAAAATACGCAATGGAAATAGATGTGCTGTAAATGTTTTTAAACTAATCGCCCAATCAGGGAATCACAACTAGATGACCTAAGTAAATTGAATGAAAGAAGGGGGGAAGGTATTGGCTCTGAAGTGATGAACAATGACCAGAGAAGAAAATGGAGTAGAAAATGCTCGCAAAATGTACATTTTCAATACATGCTATTAAAATAGTTACACAGATTACTTCACACCAGTGGCATTACATAAAATGAAAACCTTTTTGCACAATCGCTTGAAGTTCTGAGCACAGTCTGCTGATTTCTTCTGGATGGTAGGGGATATAGTGCCAACCAGCCATTCTGGAAGAGAATCTACAGTACAGCTCAGGAAATCACAGGGTTGAATGGAAAGACACCCCAAAGCGCCTGCCTACTGCATCCGATGCCAGTTAAAAAAATAGGTTGTCAGGTCAGGTTTACCATCTGGACCTTCTTACTCACTGAAAAAAGGATGACTATGACCTAGAAAACCAGGTGTGAACTCTTCCTGACCTGATGAGGAATGGCACATCCAAAATGTTGCCCATAAAGCAACTTGTGTTCTCTGGGGAGTAGTGATCACTGCAAGAAAGTGAGGCAACAATAGGCGTAGCCGCTAGCTAAAAGCCCCCATGAAAGAGGTTAAAAAGATCATCTTTTAAAGTTAAGGTGGTTGAGAACACAAACGGGTACAGTAAGTGGGAAAACCAGTACAAAGAAGAATATACTACAAACAGAGATGAATGATGAAGTGCAGGAACTTTAAGATGTTTTGTTCGATAAAAGAATGCTTTACTAACTACATGACACTATTCTGCAAGAATGTCATGTATAAGCAAACAGACCGGAAGCCTTCCTTATATGTTCAAAGAAAACAATTAATTTCAATGGCTGAAAGAGAATGACATAAAATGTAAGAGGGTCTGGGGATCTGGGCATCCAATAAGACACAGAGATTTCATTTGTAGGGTACACAATACCCCATGGAACATCTAGGTGCTATTTTATTGCATGTGCCTGTCTGCAAAAGATTGAAGTGGGCATAAGCCTTAGTTCCAGTGTGACAGCATTCCAGATTTTGAACAGTGGGACAGGGAAACATCTTCTGCTCTTGGTAAGAGACTATAACAAAGGTAATTTACTTGCACTTCCAGGTTGACATGTTAAGATGTACCAATAAACCTTAGTGAAAAGATCTTTAGGTGTGAGGTCTAATTGTCAATTGAAGGACACAGGCAGGGAATGGTTCCTCTAGCTTCCTTCATGTAATCTAGGTAGTTTTGGATGGTCAATAGCATTGCATTGTAATGTTTAAAGCTGTGATGTTACAATGGTGATGTAGTGCTGGAGCAATGTTGTTACAATCAATAAAGGAATTCGGTTTTTAAGCGTAATGTTAGCCAAGACATTTTGATTTTAGTAAAAATTATATAAGGATAATATAATTACTTATAGCCAGCCTTCTTCCTCCATTGATCTGTTTTAGTGTCATCACATTCTGCCTCTGCCTACAATAGCCTGCAGCAAGGGGCAATGGGGCAGCCTACTTCAAACACTGTCTCTCTTCACTCTGAGTGATGGCATTTTGCCTCTGCACATGTGGACAGCAGCTCACAAAGTAAGCCACTGTGGTAGGTCAGTGTCTCTTTCACTCTTCCTCCTTTAAAGAGCTATGCTCCTTTTCTGAGTTGTGGTTCCTGCTCTCCCTTCCATCAGCAAGTGAAGGTAATCTGTGTTGATCATTCCAGAGTGGCAGCTGAGGAACACTCTAATGCTGTAAGTGCACCCAGTGTGTACTATGCCACAGGTTGCAGGACATGAAGGATTTTCCATTCAGCAGAAGTGGCTATGTTCCACCCACTGGCATGCACAACTTTATCTTTCTGCTGGTCGCTTAGTTTATGGGCCTGGTTCATGGCCAAGTTGCTTACTCTGTGACACTAATATTGAAAACAGAAGTCCGTGCGAGTGGACCTCGTAACCATCATTTCTGCCAGCCAGTGCTAACGTGGGATCTGAAGAGCATGCAGCCAGCAATGTTTTTATTTATATTATTATATAGTGCTTTACCAGCCTATCACATTAGGCACATGGAGATCAAGAGTTTTTCCCAGAATCACAGGATGCTGAGCCAAGTTCATGGGAATGTTCTGTAGGCCACCTCTCCTCTAAGTCATCCTAAACAACATGGCGGCCTCCAGAGTTATGATAACCAAATCAGAAATTGTCATAGGAAAGGTTTTTTAATTCAATCAATTTCTACCCACATTGTGTCCTTTGGGAATCAAAGTGCGCTGCGGCTGTTGACTGTTCATAACTCCATTTAGAAGCACTCTAATTCTGCAGCAGTGAGTTGGGCTGGTGTTGGGTCTCATTTGCAGCTCAATGCATCTGGGCTTTCTTAGACAACATGGTCACAAATCTGTGAAGCAGTAGAACTCGTAACGCCAGGTATGTCCCTGCCACTTTCACCTTTGGTTCCCCAGTAAAAGGCCTTCAGAGCAAGTATGTTGTTCTACAGCCATTCTGTTCTTGCTTTGTCTTTTTGCTGTGGTCTTTAAAAATGTCCCATAATGTTTCAGATTATATTTACAAATCGGCATGAAAAGCTAGAGTGCTGCCCCAGTCAACATGAGAAGTCCTTGTCATCTTGCTCCCCAAATTTGGACTCCTATAGCCGCTGTCCCTCCTCAACCAGCATTGCAAGATCTTAGGAAAAATACTTGCAAATCGAGCTCTTGGAGAACCTATGGGCCCTTTCCCTTGGGAGGGAAGTGCCACTTGAAATACCAGTTGCCCAACACACGTATAAGCATCTAGGTGTACACATGCATACAAGTCTGGACACAGACCGAGACATAAAATGCAGACAGGGTGACAATGACCCTGAGCCAATAGACGATATTCTGGAAGCTATTACTGCTCTCCCCCAAGAGTTGAATTGCATTGGCAAAGCTGGTGAACCTGCCACGACTACTTTATTTATTTGCTAATCTTCAGCTGTCACTACCCAAATCCATATTTCTTGACCTCAATATGTGGCTCTCTGGCTTAATATGGGCAGATGGTAGACACAGGACGGCCCTGGCAAACGGTGCCTCCTACCGGACGCCTGCAGGCTGGAAGCACCAGACATAGAGGCCTACTATCTTGCTGGCAGCTCAGCTACAATAGCGGATGATCGGGCTGGCATAAGACGTGCCGCTGGAGGCCACCTACGTCTGGCCCAGAGTGTCCTGTCTGACACAATGGGCCCCCTTCCAGAAGGCACCCATCCACCCTTTCTTATGCAAGTGATCAGACACTGCTGAGCCAGGCATCTTCAGGACAGAATTGTAGGGGGGCTTACTCACCGGATCTACCCATCGTGTGCCTCCCTGGCAGCACTCGGGAGGTAACACGCACCGCCCGGCGGCAGTGGCTTAGCGCAGGATTGACCACCCTGAGACAATTATATGAATCAGGGTAGGGATGCCATTTTCTTTTACAGCAATCTGCAAAGAACAGGCACTCTTGCCAGCGCGAGTCCTCACATACACCACCACCAGGAGTGCAGTAGCTGACACCTGGCTGGGGTAGCCCCGACAGAGGCTACTACCGACCTGACACTTCATACATTCTTGACTTGATGCGACAAAATGCGCCAGATTACAAACATGTATAGAACGATACGTGTAGGGGACACTGCAGTGTTATCCGCTCTCAGGAGTCAGGGTCTTCAGCTCGGGCTAATGGATCGGGACTGGGCCCCAATCTTGGCCACACATCTCCGAGGTCTCTAGAAACGCCCGTCTAAAATCCCTACTGTACAACTGCTTGCACAGCACACATTTATCCCTGGCGAGATTACATCAGTTCTTTCCAATGGTTTCGCATGAACGCCCTGTATGTAGATCTGCGATCCTACTGGAATGAAATATTTGGTTATGCAGATCGTCGGCAGACACCTCCTTAACACACAAAAGGCATGGTCATTGGGCCTGATGCCAGATTCCCAAACAGAGAACGTTTGTCAACCTGGCATTGGCACTTGCGTGACGAGCAATAAGAAGCACCCAACTGCCAATTGCGCACAGATTGAGGACAGGGTGGACAGCAGATTGCGCATTCAAGTGGGATAAAACCTGCAAATTACAACATGGAACACCAGACGTCTCGCACTGGAGCCAGGAGCTGATCTACAACCTTCTAAGACACACACCAACCACACTGTGCATGGAGCAGCGTCTCAACGCGCTCCAGGGTCACACCTCCCTCATCAGTTTTAACCAACACAACTGCAACCCACGGCATAACCACCCAGCCAATGGACAGACTATCACTACCACAAGACAGCAATATCGCGCACATCTCGGATGGAGCCCGACACATCCACTACCTACACTATGTCGCTAATGAGTCTGCCCTGACTTCGCTGTAGATCCCGATTTAACATGTTCCGCAAGAACTGACAAGCTCGGTAAATGTCAAGATACAATGACTGTCTGTAAGGTGTTCACTCTGTATCATGCATGTTACATGTTTAATAAAGACCAATTTTTTCAAACAAATATTTCAAATTCTTTTTATATATGGCTGCATTTGCCGACTTTTTATGTTAAAAATGTAACAAGCAATTGGCATCTTTTGTTGTGTGTTCAGTGAAGCCTCACTCATGAGTTAACTACTATTTACCAACATCGATAATGAACTGAATTGTTAGTTGTTTCTTTAAGTTTATGTGTTATTTATTGTAAACATTATTGACATTCTCGTGAATAATTTATTTGTGAAGACAATTGAGTTATTCTTATTAAGACCCGTTTATTTGCTTAATATTTTATGCAACTTAAATGCTCTGAGGATCAGTATCTTAGCCGAATATTAAAAGTAACTAATACATTGGCCTGATGTGAAGTGAGACTATGCTTCGTTTCAACCAAAGATTGGCCGCATTTTCAACCTTACATGTTCAATCAAATTTTTCAACACAGCTACTGCTTTTTTGGAGATAACATTCTGCCGCTTTGGGGACTTATATTCAGATGCCTAGGATAGCCCTAGGCATCCGAATATAAGCATCAGAATACAAGAATCAGACGGTGTGTTCTAGGAACTGCTCGTACTTCGGGAATAAGCTAAGTCTTATCTTCACAAATTCTAATAGGAGGCACAAACCTCTATAATAGTGATTTTTCCCAGTGGAACGTCGTAAAAATTAATCTAGGAGCAGAGATTCAGCTGAGGTGCAATGGATATATGGAAGTGTCCAACCAATTAATTCCTAGGACTCTCCTACTAGTCCGTCTTACTGACAAGAGGCCAAACAACCATACATAAAAGAGCAATATTTCCATCATTTGAACAACACAAGAACTATGAAACACTGGAAGCGTGGATAAGCACTTCTTGGATGTGCCAAGATATTATTCTCCCATATCGACAGCTATACCCCTACCACCTGCCTCTATGATAGTTATTGTATTTGTGGTACTCAAGAAGGTGGCCCTACAGCGATAACAACCACCAAAACATGTGCTGACCTGGATGTTTGACTCCCAACCCACAACACTGTCACTGTGACTTTTGTATATCTGTCTTTTTGGTGACCTATGTAGTGAATGTTATCTTGGGAGGGTGTGATATGGAGTGTTGGATGAAAAAGTATGATTGTCGGTATAAGAGGCTAGTATGATAGTATGGTCAATCAATAGGAGTTACACATACGTAAGGAAATTAACTGGAAAATATTGTCCATTGCAAAGAATTATGTACATGTTAATTTCCTGCATTGGATGAAATTATCAGATATGCATAGAAAGGAAATGTAAAAAGGAAAAAGTTTTTATATAAAAAAATCAATGATTTTACTCTCTTTTGAAATAAATAATGAAATAATGATTTTGAATAACTTTAAAGTACAAAAATAAATCTATTAAAAAAAAAGCATGAGACTGAATTTGCAAGGTTGCTATGTTGTCATAGCGAATAGTCCCGTAGAGTCGCAGCCAATATATAATAAAGAAATATAGGACCAGTGGGAGTTTTTTGTATTTATCTAGAACCTTTAGCCACCAAATGAAATGGCATTTGTTAACAGCACACATTATTAAACACTTCACCTTTCACGAATGATGTACTGAACATTGAGTACACATGGCTGACATTAAAGTTTCAGCTTAAGTAGATGTTCCATTTTGCAATTCCCAGTTTACACCAGTTTGCCACCAGGCAATGTGCACTATTTTAAAAACCTGTTTTGCTTTAGAAGATGGTGACTAAACTATATAGTAGTCTCAGGTATGTACAATTTATCTTCTAACTTAGAGTTGTAAGAAATTCCCGATTTTATGTCATCGTGAGATTACCTAGTTTAGGAACCTTCTTCACTTAAGTCAACTGTTATAGTTTTTCCTGGTCTGCTCACCAAAGCATACATTTCTCATGCTGTTTTAAATGCTAGCTTCACTTTAAAGTGCTAAGAGTTGCTCACATAAAAAGTTGCTGCAAATTATAGTCTTGCTCGGAATAAAATGTTCAGAAATGCCAGTAACAGGAGTTTCCACAGAGCTGCATGACTTAAGCGTGAGTAAACACATGCAACATGCAGTATGAATCGCACAATGCCCAGATTCTGCGTCTAACGTTCTCACTCAGCAGACTCTGTTTTTCAGTAAGAGGGAGTTTTTTTTAAATAGTTTTTTCCCTACTTTTTGCCTTTCTTTGGCCTCTTGTCTGTTAAGATTCTTCATCTTTCTCTTTGGCCTTTGTTTATTTCTGACATGAGGGCACACCAATTCTCCAAGGTTTCTATCGAATGGTGCCTTTAATGTGTGTCTAGTAAAAAGTTACAGGAGTGTGACCCATATACCAAATCGGGACTGGGTAAGGAAGGTGCAACAAAAGAACAATGTCCCAACAGGTAATAATATTTAGTCAGTTAATTATGCATGCATACAGCATTACTGGCACGGAAATAAGGAGAACACTGGTTGAATTGATTTAAGATTGTTAATCATCTTATGTTTGTAAAACATTAGTTCATGGTCGGACATATACAGTTTAAGGCAGCACTGCATAAAACAAATTTGTGACAACCA
Organism: Lissotriton helveticus; assembly: GCF_964261635.1. Classification (NCBI taxonomy): domain Eukaryota; kingdom Metazoa; phylum Chordata; class Amphibia; order Caudata; family Salamandridae; genus Lissotriton; species Lissotriton helveticus. The sequence goes on from NC_136067.1 coordinate 1,369,857,026, forward strand.
TAACGCACTTGGTGCTCAAAAACGTGTCTGTGGTGAACGTGGCGACGCAAGTGAAGGAGTGAACAGCATGGACGGCGCACAGAGAACAAGGTGCAAATAATGTACAGTGGGTGGCTCAAGTATTGTGACAAAGTGATATCACGTAATACAGAATTTTTTCAATTGGTATTGAGCCACATTTGAGAGGTACGCCTGTTAATACGCTGTTAAGTCAACGGCGTTTCGATCCTCAATTAGTTGGGATTGTCTTCAGGACTAGGTTGTCTGAATAAGGGTGTGCTGAGATGGGGAATTTATTCCGTATAAACAGAGCAGAAGTCATCTGAGAATGGACGCAGGGCCTCCACGGGGGCAGGGAAATGAGCGCTGAGCGGCCGTCTTCGATCAGCCGAAGGCTGGGCATGGGTCCTTACTAGATCGGCGTGCCGGTGAGGGAACGATTCCGGTGGTGTGTCTAGCATACAGGAATGGGAAGGCAGAACATATCCTCTTCGGGTCACAAATATTTTTGGGGGCCAAAGAGGTGACAGGGTTAACAAGAACTGGCAAAGCCAATAGGTTTGGCATGGACTTTCAGTTATAAACCAGAGCTACTGGCTTTTTCAATGCTGGTTTTAATGAGGCGGAAGGCAATGCTGTACATCTGTGCGGCCTAGGGGTGGAAGGAATTGCATTGCTAACAGTCACCTCCTTTGACTTCTGCAGAAATGGCATCCAGAGTGCATCATTTCACACCACGCTACTCTGAATTGGTTACACCGTAGAACGAAAATGTGAGGTAACTCTAGCCATAGACTGTACCACATTTGACAGTCAGCGAGCTAGTACAGAAAAATTCAGGAAAGACTAACTGCTGTAAATATTTCATCATGATGTAAGAGATTATGCATGCCTAATTAGTTTTTATTGACAAGACAATAGGAAGCAACAAGCATTCCCATGCAGGACAAACTATGAGAGATGCAGAACAATGAGATAAGTTCTTAACATTTAATCATTTGCATCTTTTCCCATTACTTTGTTCCATTATTATGAGGTACAACGTTATATGACAGGGGTACAAGATTACTGATTGTGTGTATTGACAAAACTAGTGAATCAGTGAGGACAGTCATTTATTTCACTGTGTTATTATGGTTTAGAAAATAGAATAGTTATTATCAGTCATTTCGAAGATGAGTTTCATGGAAAGAATCTGCAATCAGGTAATAACATTGTAAGCCTTGCAGTGAACAAAGACCATCTGAGGGTCAGATTCAAGGAAATGGGATCCACACAAGATACAAGATCCATATTCCATGAAACTCCTGACTTGCGGCATAAGCAGCAGCCCAAGAGAAAATAAGTCTATTGGGATATAATGGCCCATTGAAGGAAAGGCAAGGCCAAATACATCGTACGTTGATAAAATTATCTTCAAGTTAGATGAACATTCTGCGAGATTCCGCTAACGGGTGGAAATTGGCGCATCGTCAGAGGTTGTTCCGTGCTGCAAAGTCAGTGTGAAAGACACCGCGTGGCGCACGAGAGGGCGCTGCTTCTTTTCTGCTGCTCTAATAGATTTTCTATGCAAGCAGCAGCTTTCTCACCGCAGTCGCAACTGCCCATGATGGTAAAATCTCACTGTATGCCCTCCTAGAGCCAATTCCAATTCTCACTCACCAACTTACTGTTGGCGAGTCGCACAGTATAAAAAACTCCGCCACGCGGGAGTTGGTGGAATTTGGATAAAAATCTGTGATATGAATGAGCAGAGTAGCCAAAACTCTGCCAATTCTATCAGTAGAGCAGAATTTAAAGCCGGCCACAAATAAACAGCACTCATTTCAAGTTTTAAGGGAATAGCATGCAGATTTTGCTGCTTAATGAATCAAAACCCGCTTGTCACAGTAAACACCATACTGTTTCAACTGTTAAATACCAGCATGTTTGAAGTTCAGAAAGGGTGAGTTATTTATTGCACCCAGTAATTACTGGGTGCAGTAAATACTACCCAACTCTGGAATTTCAAATCCTATATTTCAAATCCTATGTTAACAGGATTTGCGCAAGGGTCGAAAAACACTGAACCTCTCATAATCACTGCCTAACTGTATAAAGATAATGCTAAATGCAGACAGTCTGTTGACTCTGTACCAGACATTGCATAAGATGACCAACGTTTACAGCTCCTGTAGATCACCGTTGCGATATGTTTACAGCTACTGAAAGGGACATCTTGAAGTATGTTTACAACAATTAAACCAGCCAAAAGATCTTTTGCACTGTGACTGCTTCCCATAAGGCATAGTAATCTAAAACCTAAAATACCGGTCAAGTCATCTTGTGTAAACTTATATTAAAATGGAAAAGCAGGATATTTTATCTAAAGCATTGGTATTTTTTTCAATGCTACCGTCACAGCTTAATGTTTTCACCGATTTGGAGCACTCCTCTATCAGATTACAGTGCCCTCTTCTGTCTCTTGTATACTGATCACAAGCTAATGAGGCGAGTCTAGCTGCAGGAGATATTTCACTCAGCTAAAAACATTGTAAAAGAACTACATTTTGCTGTGTCTCTAGTATGACAAGACAGTATGTTTTCTTTGACTTTTTCTTATAAGAAAGTCTGCCATATGCTAGTTTATAAACTATAAAATTAACAGTAGCAGTTTTAATTTATTTATAGTAGATTAGGACGCACTTGGATAATAACAGAAAAAAAGCTGCACTGCTCTGCGGCGGGCACCACACCGTCAAAAGCTTCAAAATATAAAATACATGCTGGACTGTGATGGTGTATCCTCCGCCTACAGGATTAAACAGAGTGCTTTAAACTGTGTGTAAAGACACCACGTTCTGCATAATAGCAAACACCCATATCACAAGAAAAAGTGAATTTGCCAGATCACTCGAATAGTTGTTTGATTCCAAGTGGTCTGCTCAAACATATTTGGCCATGTGTAGCACAAACTTCAGGGTACCGACAAATTGCAACTTGCAGTTCAATATTGTGGCAACAAAATGCCACTTCTGATTCATATTACTTGACCACAACTTGCTGGTGGGAACTGTGTGCCTGGAATAATTCAGAAGAAAAGAAGAAACAACACTGATACCAACCAGTCTGTTTTTTATGTAAAAAGGTCGAAAGTTCATCACACACTGACTCAGAGTCAGGGCTACATACCAAATCAAAGTGCTAGCGGAGGGAGGGCTCACCCCCTATTTTTTTGGTTCGCAGGGAGCAAACTGACCCCAAAGGAGACATGGGTCTCTCCTTTCTGAGCTGCTGGAGCCAGATACATGAATGGTTTGGGTGGGCACAGTACCAAATGAAAATTATCGCCAAACCAATGCTATAAAGGGGCAGGTACCGTCAGGATCTGAGTGCCTGTACTTCTTTACTTAGAAAAGGAGAGTACCTGCACTTTGCAATACTTATAATGGGAGAGGATCTGCACTTCTCAGTTGCAAACAGGTACTCTATGATATTGAGTATCTGCTCTTACACATTCCCATTTCAACCATTTTGTCAAAATGTTAAAAAAAAAAAAAATTTTAAGTGGTATGACTGAACTGGCAACCGAGAAACGCCTGGTAAGAGGTTATCTTTATCTCCTCTTCCCTTTCTTTTTATATGGTTGGTCCGCAAGTGACACATACCGGTTATAAGTTTTGGGTAGGGATCTGGGTGGTTTGGGATTTGGCATACTAATAATTGGTCCTTTGTTCACGATTATCACTGATATATTACTCGACACATTTTCAACTATGCATAACAGTACATAATATGTAGATGTATTGAGTACAATTCATGTTTATATGTCTTACGATGCTTCAACATCATTATGCCGTAATGTCTATGCCATTATGAAAAAGTCAATAACGTTTGTGTTAAAAAAAAGATCTTTCTGTCAGCTTCTGGCATTATGGATGATGCCTAATCCCTACTAAAGCGACAGTAGAAAATGTACTGGTCAAAATCCTATAGTTTAGCAAAATAGGTTAAAAGAAGCAGGATTAGGTAAACAGAAAGTGCACCACACTGGGTTAAATTTCCTTTTTTCTCGAAGGTGAATAAACTCCAAATGTCTGCAAAGGTGGTTCACAACATAGACATGAGTGAGGCATATTCATGGAAAGCAGAAGTACTGACTTGAGTAATATTACTTTTTACCTGACCGTACGATGGCCGGATGAAGTCGTTCATGTAAAGATAAATTTCCTATAATGCGAACTATATTTCGCCGTATTTTGGGAGAATCCGGGCGAAGCTGGTAGATCCTCTGTAATAATTGGAGGCCTCCATTTGCTACAATTTTTTCACAGTGAGTGGCAACCTTGCAAATATTAAAATGAATAGCGTTGGTACAGCAGAATAAAAAAAATCAGAAACCTACATATGTTGCTGCAGCAATTAAAATCCTAATAAGAAGCTATTTTACAAGTATGCAATTGTTTACAGGTCAAAAAAAGTTCTATTCTTACTTATAAACAGCCACCCAAGAGCCACATTATTTAGCTGTCTCCTAGGTGACACAATAGAATATGAATCCATCAGCACAGTGGACTGTATCCCTTGACCACCTGCATCAATAACCTTGCCTCTCCAGTAGTTGTGCCCAGTGATCAGGCAGACAACTAGTTAGTTGATAGGGGAGGTGGTGCAAATATGAGAAACTTAATGTGAAGGGTTGTGATCTTTATTCCCAAATTGACAATTTGACTCTCTAGAAGTTAAGAACGAATGTGTATTTCCAGACTGTCTAAAGATCTAGAGCATATTTATTCCTCTTCTAATAATCTATCTTCTGTAAAAAAAGAAACTTTGACATCCACTGTGACATTATTTACATGGGTGTGGGTGCATCAACAGTAGGTCACTGAAGTCTAAACTGTTCATCTAACACTGTTGATACGGCCCAATCCTAGCCAAACCTGTAGCTTAGCTCCCTCATGGTGCTAAAGGGAAGTTACAAGACACTAGTGATGGAATCAAGATTGGCCAGACCAGGTATACAGAAGAGGCAGACCACTGTTGTAATGCTTGAAAATGCGGCCGGCAAGTTGGGAGCCATGTGTTCTTCCACCTGCCACCTGTGGAAGTACTTTTTGCATCAGATTTGTTTGATGTTAATTTGTATCCTAACATTTAAAATAAAAGATTCTGGCTTTTTGCTTGGATACAGGCTTGATGAGTGGTACTTGGTATTATTCCTACTAGCAAAATATTTAAAAAGAGGGTTACCAGGAGAACAGAAGAGCCAATTGTGACGGGTTTAACAATTCGGACATTTGTTCACTGGCTGGTGAAACAGAGGCATACAACTTATCTGACAACCTAAACACATTTTATGGCAAGCTCTCTGCAAATCATAAAAAGATAGGTTAACTACCCCGTCTATTGAGTATCTCAAATGTAAATGGATTACCTTTGAATGCTTTACTAAGGCCTGCAGGCAGAATATCTCCACTTTCTCCAAAGGCACTAAGCTCAAACTTTCTGCATAAGGAAGTCCATTTCCACCAAAGCACCAAAGACCTCCCTGTGATGGAAATTTTAACAGTTACTTTACAAAAACAGCAAATGAATTATTCACAGACATGTAATTTCACAAAGTACTGACAACTTCTACATGCAGAACAACAATTGGATTTTTTTATGAGGCCTTATTTTTAAATTCGCTTAGAAGGTCCCAATTATTCTTGGGTGAAAATAAATCTACTAGTGTGTCTCGTGTTCTTTTTGGTAGACGCTGAATCCAATTTATCTGGGGTGGATGAGCAGTAATGTGGCGCAGTAACATTGCTTTCTTAGGAGAAAACAGAGCATTGGATAAATTAATAATATCAAATATATACTCAATTAAATAATTCGAGATTTACATAGTGATAGTGTTCCTTAATAATCGCTGACAAAAGAGAGATTTTTCTAGCAAAAGTTACAGCTTCAAAGTCTTCGGGCAACAAATATTTTTTTTAACTTATTATCACTGACCCACTGCAGATATGCAAGTTGTTTGAAGAATTTTAAAGAGGACAGTCACAGGAACCTACATCAATCAGTAGTTGCTTACAGATAATATGATGGTTACTTTTGAAGAAAAAAAAAGCACCAATGACAATTTAGATTATTATATAATACTTAAAGAGATTTATCACGAAATTGATTAATTACTGCAATTTAAGGCTCCTGGTCTAGGCAAAATTAAAACTAATTGTATCTGGTTAATTTTAAGACAATTGTGCTACTTCTGCAGATACATCAGGAATGAGTTCGAACAGTAATGTTACGTTTTGGCATGTAACAAACAGAAATCATTTTAAAGTAACAAAAAAACACACACACTCATGTGGCTTAGCCTTTTAAACTGTGATACTAAAATATTGAGACAGGTTCTAGTAAACATAACTGAGGATCAAGAGCCTGATCAATGAACAGTTTTTGAAGTTGCAAAGCCTGCGATTTGCAAAATCACAGGCTTTGTAAACTCAAACCACCATGTACCAAGATCACATTCTAGGTCCGAAACAACTTGCGATGTGCACTTTGCAACTCATGATTCGGATGGAGGAGAGGATGCGAAAGGGGTGTCCCAACATCCTCCTGAATTACAATGCCACATATTAGTGGTGTACAATTTTGGCAACAAACCATTGGCTGGATACCAGCACCCCGGGTGAAGCTGGACATCTTCTAGTTTGTCAACATAGGCTGTCGGAACGGAGAGTAGACAGCAGGTCACGAGCCTGTTACATGCCTTCCCCAATGTCATTCATAGAATGCCTTTTTAGATCTCGTCTAAGCCATCCCGTAGGGATGGTGGGTGAGATTATAGTAAGGCTTTCGAAAAGTTTACCCAAACTGCGGATTAGTTACAGTGCAAGTGAGCGAGGCGCGTGCACATCGCCAGCCACATCGCACATCGCACACCCACACCATTTGTCTGAGCCTCGGCATCAGACTTCAAAGGAAGCCGCTCCCCCGCCCCGCCACCCAATACCGCTCCCCTCCCCCACCAGGCAAGAGCTTGTTTTCACTTGAGTCAGGGCTGAGTCTTTTTAGTAGTCTGGGCATGCCTGACTTTTTAAAAGCTGGAAAACGCAATTGCATTTTCTGGTTCTCCTGCCAGTGCTCGGGTTGTTTTGTTTGTGCTTGCTCCTGCATTAGAAGCGATGTGGAATGGCTGGATTGCAGGTAGGGAGGGATTCTTGGGTGATTGCATTTAAGCTCGGAATTCGCTGTGAAGATAAGCCAGCGGGCTAAGCATAGACGATCCAACCTCCCCTGGCGGCGTGAACGCAGCTTGGGGTTTCTTTTAACGGGGCAGGGCTATCGTTGAAAAAAAATTCACTTTCTTGCAGCCGGGCAGTCGCTGCCGGGGAAGGGGTGTAGGCACCGAACTGTGTCACAGGCACTGAGGCAACCGCAGGCAACCGCAGACCCGCTGCCTCTTGCTACAGGCAGCTCTGCCCCGATCAGTAAATATTTTCCGGAAATCGCAACAGGAGACGACACATTGCTGGTATTTTCAGTAGACAAATGCACCATTAGCACAGCCACATTCCGTCGTTGTCATCCTTTTTAAATGAAATGGGGAATACCAACCAGACTTTCAGGTTTCCAGTTTGAAAATTCCCCGGTGCCTTTGGAGTGGAAAGCCTGTCATTGCATTCATTTTTTTAACATGGTCGAACTTCGTTTGTGTTTTGGTGGCAGGTATTTGAATGTGGTGTCTAACTATGAAGGCCGCAGAGTGCACTCTGCATTTGTTGTTTTTCATTTTCACCGTAGTGTGGAGTATTACCAGTTTCAGAGCTGTTTGGGGAGAGGGTGTGCTTGGCTTTGGCCCATTCCTGTGGACAACACGAGTGTTGGGCTGCAGCTCTGTGTGTTTATGGTGTAGACTGTAAACATGAATCTGTTGCCGGTGCCATGCTGCACGTAGGAGTGCTCTGTGTGTTGCTGCGCTGTTCACTAGGCCTGTCGGATTGTGGGCACTGGCTATCTTCTCATGCTAATGCCAGCAGCCTGTGAGAGCCACTCTGCTTGACTTATTGATCGTCTCTGGACAAGACTTTCAACTTCCCATGCACGCCAAGACAACCATTTAATGCTGCGCTGCAGCTGATCTGCGGTCAGTAAAGACCAGACTTCTCAATTGGCGGGCGGGTGGTCGCCAGCTTTATGTGCGGGTCTATTTTTAACCGTAAGCTGTTTCCTAAGCGTTAGAATTCTGTTACAGCCCCCCCCCCCCCCCCCCCCCCCCAAGATTGGACCAGTTGCCACTGATAGCTTTGTGTTTTCATTTAAGGTCTGACGTTAAGCAATTAATATTAGTAAAATCAAAGGTACTGGCGTTATCCAGAACCTTTTGATTTTATTAAAGCTATTTGAGACCAGCCTCTCTTCTTCCCCCATTGGTGTATTGCTGTATCATTCACCTTTTTCTTCGGCCCATTACTGCCTGCGATATGGGATAGTGGATCTCTTCATGCACCCGCTGTCTAACTCCACTGTGAGTGATGACATTCTACTTTCTCAAGGAGCACATCTGCTCAGTTAACTCACTTCAGGCCTAGTGATTACTATTGAAATGTGTGCTTTGAAGACCAAAAAATGCGTGTTTCCATTGGTGAGGGACCAGTCATCTCCCACAACACTTTGCAAAAACCATGGCAAAGCAGATAAGTATTGACAAAATCAAAAGGCTGGCATGCAACAATAGGCCAGTTGGCTTTGCCAATGCTGGTTTAAAGATTACCATGTGCTTGGAGCCTGACAGTGCCTGTCGGGAATCAACATGGTGGTGTGAAATAGCTTATTTCTCAGGGTGGAGGCTTGGAGGGAGGCGGAGGAATCAATGACGTTTCAGTAGCAACTTGATTACCAGGAGACCCAGACTCCTGAGTAAACAACTCAAGATATCTACACACACAGTCTTACCATTCCATACCCTTTGGGTGGCAGAAGCCTCGTCGCTGCATGGGCTCTGTACCTCAGTGCTGCTCTTAAGCTATGGTAGCACATGCTCTCCTGCCAAACCTTTTACTAGGAAAGTCAATCTTTCAGTCCTTCAGGTACATCACTGGGTGGGACAAGCTGTGAAGGCCCTACAGAATAATTTCACCAGAAGTGTCTACATTCCTTACACTGGTAACTTCACCTTCTTTCTTAATGTGTCCATTTTTTATTTTGTAGAATTATTGAAGAAATGCACAGCTTTTTTTTCCTCTTGTATGGAATAAGTTACTTTTCATTCGTTTTGGATGTGATAGGTATTGGATGCAGTTGTATTGCAGGCATACATACTAAAGTCTGCAAGGTAATGGCCCATTTCGTTATAAGCTTACTGCAGCTTGCCACACGCCGTACGTATACAGAGCCAAGGCAAGTTTGCTAGTTTCATTGTTTCCGACCTTGAATTCCCGTCGTACTTCACTTTCTATAAAACACAACGTATTGCCTTCTATTTATCATTTTGGGTAACTAAAATGTTCCTCAGACTCGCTATCTTTTAAAAATTTTTTTTTTTACATATGTTGGTTCATGGCTTCAGTGCAAGAGACTTCACTAAGGTCTTTCTTTGGAAACTGTTTACTGTAACTAGGTTCTGGTACATAGATCCTCTTTGTCAGCATCTGGGTTATTTGTCTCGCCAGTTCATTGTGAAAGACAGCATTACCTTGACTGGAATTTCACACTTGTGCTCTATAGTTAGTTCACCTCTTAAAGATCACACGACGGACTGCTTTCTAAACCTCTTGGCTTCAGGTCTCACATGAAAGAGTTTAAATACCGTAGCTGCAGTAAATGATTTGTGACCAGATACTTGGGCTTTTCCATGATAAATGTAATATTCTTGGACATCAGTGAAAAATCACTGTTTCCAATAGATTAGTCAAGGCACTATGTAAATATATTTACAGAACTTCTGTAGCACTTTTACTGGAACAACTTACTGGTGAGGAAACCGCATCAGGTGAAATAATAAAGGAAAAAATAAGGGGGTGCAACAGACACTAGTATATACCAATGTGACAAGTAAGAACAGTGCGTACATCCTAAATGTGCTTTAATTTAGTTACAAATACCATAGTTCTCCAGGAAACCACGTTCTTACTGCCAATTCTGGTTCTGCATTCCACCTACCGCACTTTTTGCTGAAAACAAAAATGAAGAGGTACTTGTACCTCCTCTGGGATCCGGTATGAATCTAAAGGGACGCTGCTCTTCTTGACTGCTTGAATTCGGGACTTTTGCTGCAAAATTGCTGCCTGCTACAAGGCTAAAATGGGATAAGCCTATACTGATTTAGTGAGAAGCCACCTGTCCTGGCAGAAGTCGAAGAAGTATCTGGGTATCGCCGAAGGACTCTCATGAGTGTGAATTAAAAAATATATATATATATACTGAATTGGAGAAGTCTAGGCTCAAGTTAATGTTATGAAAGCAAGGGTGTTCTGCTTTTTAGGTCTCGGCTAGCGTAGGGTGCGCATGCGCAGTCTCGCTGGCGAGATCTTATGTCTCAGAGTAGCGAGGCTTAAACCCGCCCCTCTTCTCCATTGGCTGGCTCTCTAAGCGGCGGCCAGCCATTGCAGAAGAGATTTCTATGACATCATTTTTGGAAGCTAAGCCCCGTCCTTTTCGTATTGAGAGGCGTGTTATTTTCGTTTCTTTCTCTCCTCGAAAAACACACCCCCCAGTCTGCAAAGGACGGGGCTTACAGACTCCTGCTGCCCGATGCTTGTTTGTATTAAAAGAATCAGCATGACCGTGACGGTAGGAGCGCTCTCCAGCATGCCTTGTGTTTTCTGCCAGGCGGGCCTGCGCGTGCCGCAGCTCTCCCCCACCGTCAGCCTTCTGCCTCCTCGTGGCCAGATGCTCCCGGGGCCGAGAGGGGCCCACAGTGCCTGTGAGTCCGCTGTCCCCACTTGGCAGAGGTTCCAGTCAGTGCAGAGGGTGAGTAGCGTCTGGCATGCTGTAGCGGGGACCTCCCAGACATCAGGGCAGCAGTCCGACTCGTTGCTCCAGGCTCATCGGGAGGGATGATCGGCCGCCGCCATTTTGCAGATGTGCAGGCCGGCTCCTCACTCTTCGGAGTCCCCGTGGAGCACCGTGGGTCAGAGGGCACCTGATCTTGCTCTCAGCACTGCACTGAGTCGCCCAATACTTCCTGCTCAGCTGTGCTCCTGGAAGCCCTGTTCGGAATCTTCCAGCACCTTCTCCCCCCAAGACTCCCATTCATCCTGGTAACCTCGGCTCTCATTGGACCATCTTCCAGCCTCTCTTTATTCCTGCACACCTGACTTAGGCGTTTCTCAGCACTATCTGATCTCCTGGGTTCCCAACAGCACTGCACTGAGTCGCCCAATACTTCTTGCTCCGAGAGGTTTGTAGGCGCCTCCCGGAGCCCTGTCTCGAGTCTCTCCTCACTTCCTGCTCACCTGACCTAGGCTCCTAGAAGCCCTATTCCGGACCTCTCTGCACTGATCTCCTGGGCTCCCAGCAACACTGCTCTGAGTCTCCCGTTACTTCTTGCTCCCAGAAGCCCTGCTTGAGTTTCTAGGCACCTACCGGGTACCCGGCTCGAGTCTCTCTTCCCTTCCTCCTTCCCTGGGTCCAGGCCCCGGCACACCAAGGGTTACAAGGAAGGTGGCTTCTCAGCAACGGCTCAGCCCTCGGCAGTCTCTGCTCAGACTGCTCAGTCTCACACCTGCTCACTGCAGCCCTGGGCTCTGCCCTCCCTGCGAGAGGAAGTGAGTCCCGAGAGGAGGGAGGGGGCTCTTTCCACGCCCCTGCCCCCCCATACATGAGGGACCCCGAGCCGGGAGCAGGAGCGACTCATCCCACCAGTAACTCTAAGGAGGTGGAGGTGCATGGGACAGGTGAGTGCATGGGCTGGGGGGGTCAGATACTACCCCCCCTTTCTTCCGTCAATGTTTTCAGTATTCTTCCCTGCACCCCAATTACGTGTCGCTCTCCAATGGGCCATCCAGGTGCCCCCACAAAATGGAGAAACCCCCACGCACTATCCAACAGTAATGAAAAGAAGCTCGCCATGGTTACCTCCGGTCAATTGCAGCATTAATCGCTAAACGTTAGTATCATTCTTTCCCTGTTTATTTATGTTCAGAAACCACTTGTTCTTGCCTCTGTTCCCTGCTTGTGATCGTTTTTTTTTCTTCTCGCCTCTGTCCCCTGCTTGTGATCGTTTTTTTTCCTTCTTGCCTGTTCCCTGCTTGTGATAGTTTTTTTCTTTTCTTCTTGCCTCTGTTCCCTGCTTGTGATCGTTTTTTTTCTTCTTGCCTCTGTTCCCTGCTTGTGATCATTTTTTTTCTTCTTGCCTCTGTTCCCTGATTGTGATCGTTTTTTTTCTTCTTGCCTCTGTTCCCTGCTTGTGATCGTTTTTTTTTTCTTCTTGCCTCTGTTCCCTGCTTGTGATCGTTTTTTTTTTCTTCTTGCCTCTGTTCCCTGCTTGTGATCGTTTTTTTTTCTTCTTGCCTCTGTTCCCTCCTTGTGATCGTTTTTTTTTCTTCTTGCCTCTGTTCCCTGCTTGTGATCATTTTTTTTTCTTCTTGCCTCTGTTCCCTGCTTGTGATCGTTTTTTTTTCTTCTTGCCTCTGTTCCCTGCTTGTGATTGTTTTTTTTCTTGCCTCTGTTTCCTGCTTGTGATCGTTTTTTCTTCTTCTTGCCTCTGTTCCCTGCTTGTGATCGTTTTTTTTTCCTGCCTCTGTTCCCTGGGGCGTTACTGGGCAGAGATGGGCGTGTGGCTGACCTAGACTGAGGGAAGCAACAGGTGGGCTCTGGGAGTTGGTGGGGGCCTCGAATAACCCATTTGTAAATAACAAGACTCCCTGGGGTGAGGGTGTGTGTGTCTCTGTGGCTTTGTGTGTGTGTGTGTGGCTCTGTGTGTGTGTGGCTCTGTCTATTTGTGTTTGTGGCTCTGTCTGTGTGTGTGTGTGTGTGTGTGTGGCTCTGTTTGTGTGTGTGTCTCTGTCTCTGTGTGTGTGTGTGTGTGTGTGTGTGTGTGTGTGGCTTTGTCTCTGTGTGTGTGGCTCTGTCTGTGTGTGTGTGTGGTTCTGCCTCTGTGTGTGTGTGTGTCTGTGTGTGTGTGTGTGGGGGGGCTGTGTGTGTGTGTGGCTCTGTCTGTGTGTGTGTGTGTGTGTTGGGCTCTGTGTGTGTTGGGCTCTGTGTGTGTGGCTCTGTGTGTGTGTGTGTGTGGCTCTGTCTCTGTGTGTGTGATGTGGCTCTGTCTCTGTGTGTGTGGATGTGGCTCTGTGTGGGTGGGTCTGTGAGGCTCTGTGTGTGGCTCTGTGTGTGTGGGTGCATGTGGTCTGTGTGTGTGGGTGCAAATGCAATAGGTCTGGCATTTGCGAGAGATTAAGCTATTGGCATTGTAAATGACAATGCCATTTATTTATGTTTTAAAACCAAAAATAATGTCATGAGCAATGTCAATAGCTCTAACTTTAACAAAGACGAGACCATTGCATTGTAAATGCTTGTTACTTATGGAAATCGGCACAAGAGGATTTTTTGGAGTAAACTGTTTCTTATTCCTAATTGAACTATTTACATTATTATATTTTTAAAAATAGATTCCTTGCATTTTTGTAGCTGATCAATTAATTACATCTTCATTCTAGACATTGCTGTCCGATTATCAATCTATCGCCCCTCACTCTATCAATCTATCGCCCTCACTCTATCTATCGCCCTCACTCTATCTATCACCCTCACTCTATATATCGCCCTCTATCTATCGCCCTCACTCTATCAATCTATCGACCTCACTCTATCTATCGCCCTCCCTCTATCTATCTATCGCCCTCCCTCTATCTATCTATCTATCGCCCTCACTATATCTATCGCCCTCACTCTATCTATCTATCTATTGCCCTCACTCTATCTGTCTATCTATCGCCCTCACTCTATCTATCGCCCTCACTCTATCTATTGCCCTCACTCTATCTATCTATCTATCGCCCTCACTATATCTATCGCCCTCACTCTATCTATCTATCTATCGCCCTCACTCTATCTGTCTATCTATCGACCTCACTCTATCTATCGCCCTCCCTCTATCTATCTATCGCCCTCACTCTATCTGTCTATATATCGACCTCACTCTATCTATCGCCCCTCCCTCTATCTATCTATCGCCCTCACTCTATCTATCGCCCTCACTCTATCTATCGCCCTCACTCTATCTATCGCCCTCACTCTATCTATCGCCCTCACTCTATCTATCGCCCTCACTCTATCTATCGCCCTCACTCTATCTATCGCCCTCACTCTATCTATCGCCCTCACTCTATCTATCGCCCTCACTCTATCTATCGCCCTCACTCTATCTATCGCCCTCACTCTATCTATCTATCTATCGCCCTCACTCTATCACCCACCCTCTATCTATCGCCCTCACTCTATCTATCTGTCTATCTATCTATCGCCCTCACTCTATCTATCGCCCTCACTCTATCACCCACCCTCTATCTATCGCCCTCACTCTATCTATCTGTCTATCTATCTATTGCCCTCACTCTATCTATCGCCCTCCCTCTATCACCCTCCCTCTATCTATCGCCCTCACTCTATCTATCGCTCTCACTCTAGTTATCTATCGCCCTCACTCTATCTATCTATCGACCTCACTCTATCTATCGCCCTCACTCTATCGCCCTCACTCTATCTATCGCCCTCACTCTATCTATCGCCCTCACTCTATCTATCGCCCTCACTCTATCTATCGCCCTCACTCTATCTATCGCCCTCACTCTATCTATCGCCCTCACTCTATCTATTGCCCTCACTCTATCTATCTATCTATCGCCCTCACTATATCTATCGCCCTCACTCTATCTGTCTATCTATCGACCTCACTCTATCTATCGCCCTCCCTCTATCTATCTATCGCCCTCCCTCTATCTATCTATCGCCCTCACTCTATCTGTCTATATATCGACCTCACTCTATCTATCGCCCCTCCCTCTATCTATCTATCGCCCCTCCCTCTATCTATCTATCGCCCTCACTCTATCTATCGCCCTCACTCTATCTATCGCCCTCACTCTATCTATCGCCCTCACTCTATCTATCGCCCTCACTCTATCTATCGCCCTCACTCTATCTATCGCCCTCACTCTATCTATCGCCCTCACTCTATCTATCGCCCTCACTCTATCTATCGCCCTCACTCTATCTATCGCCCTCACTCTATCTATTGCCCTCACTCTATCTATCTATCTATCGCCCTCACTCTATCACCCACCCTCTATCTATCGCCCTCACTCTATCTATCTGTCTATCTATCTATCGCCCTCACTCTATCACCCACCCTCTATCTATCGCCCTCACTCTATCTATCTGTCTATCTATCTATTGCCCTCACTCTATCTATCGCCCTCCCTCTATCACCCTCCCTCTATCTATCGCCCTCACTCTATCTATCGCTCTCACTCTAGTTATCTATCGCCCTCACTCTATCTATCTATCTATCGACCTCACTCTATCTATCGCCCTCACTCTATCTATCTATCTATCGCCCTCACTCTATCTGTCTATATATCGACCTCACTCTATCTATCGCCCCTCCCTCTATCTATCTATCGCCCTCACTCTATCTATCGCCCTCACTCTATCTATCGCCCTCACTCTATCTATCGCCCTCACTCTATCTATCGCCCTCACTCTATCTATCGCCCTCACTCTATCGCCCTCACTCTATCTATCGCCCTCACTCTATCTATCGCCCTCACTCTATCTATCGCTCTCACTCTAGTTATCTATCGCCCTCACTCTATCTATCTATCTATCGCCCTCACTATATCTATCGCCCTCACTCTATCTATCTATCTATCGCCCTCACTCTATCTGTCTATCTATCGACCTCACTCTATCTATCGCCCTCCCTCTATCTATCTATCGCCCTCACTCTATCTGTCTATATATCGACCTCACTCTATCTATCGCCCCTCCCTCTATCTATCTATCGCCCTCACTCTATCTATCGCCCTCACTCTATCTATCGCCCTCACTCTATCTATCGCCCTCACTCTATCTATCGCCCTCACTCTATCTATCGCCCTCACTCTATCTATCGCCCTCACTCTATCTATCGCCCTCACTCTATCTATCGCCCTCACTCTATCTATCGCCCTCACTCTATCTATCGCCCTCACTCTATCTATCTATCTATCGCCCTCACTCTATCACCCACCCTCTATCTATCGCCCTCACTCTATCTATCTGTCTATCTATCTATCGCCCTCACTCTATCTATCGCCCTCACTCTATCACCCACCCTCTATCTATCGCCCTCACTCTATCTATCTGTCTATCTATCTATTGCCCTCACTCTATCTATCGCCCTCCCTCTATCACCCTCCCTCTATCTATCGCCCTCACTCTATCTATCGCTCTCACTCTAGTTATCTATCGCCCTCACTCTATCTATCTATCTATCGACCTCACTCTATCTATCGCCCTCACTCTATCTATCGCCCTCACTCTATCTATCGCCCTCACTCTATCTATCGCCCTCACTCTATCTATCGCCCTCACTCTATCTATCGCCCTCACTCTATCTATCGCCCTCACTCTATCTATTGCCCTCACTCTATCTATCTATCTATCGCCCTCACTATATCTATCGCCCTCACTCTATCTATCTATCTATCGCCCTCACTCTATCTGTCTATCTATCGACCTCACTCTATCGCCCTCCCTCTATCTATCTATCGCCCTCACTCTATCTGTCTATATATCGACCTCACTCTATCTATCGCCCCTCCCTCTATCTATCTATCGCCCTCACTCTATCTATCGCCCTCACTCTATCTATCGCCCTCACTCTATCTATCGCCCTCACTCTATCTATCGCCCTCACTCTATCTATCGCCCTCACTCTATCGCCCTCACTCTATCTATCGCCCTCACTCTATCTATCGCCCTCACTCTATCTATCGCCCTCACTCTATCTATCGCCCTCACTCTATCTATTGCCCTCACTCTATCTATCTATCTATCGCCCTCACTCTATCACCCACCCTCTATCTATCGCCCTCACTCTATCTATCTGTCTATCTATCTATCGCCCTCACTCTATCTATCGCCCTCACTCTATCACCCACCCTCTATCTATCGCCCTCACTCTATCTATCTGTCTATCTATCTATTGCCCTCACTCTATCTATCGCCCTCACTCTATCACCCTCCCTCTATCTATCGCCCTCACTCTATCTATCGCTCTCACTCTAGTTATCTATCGCCCTCACTCTATCTATCTATCTATCGACCTCACTCTATCTATCGCCCTCACTCTATCTATCTATCTATCGCCCTCACTCTATCTGTCTATATATCGACCTCACTCTATCTATCGCCCCTCCCTCTATCTATCTATCGCCCTCACTCTATCTATCGCCCTCACTCTATCTATCGCCCTCACTCTATCTATCGCCCTCACTCTATCTATCGCCCTCACTCTATCTATCGCCCTCACTCTATCTATCGCCCTCACTCTATCTATCGCCCTCACTCTATCTATCGCCCTCACTCTATCTATCGCTCTCACTCTAGTTATCTATCGCCCTCACTCTATCTATCTATCTATCGACCTCACTCTATCTATCGCCCCTCCCTCTATCTATCTATCGCCCTCACTATATCTATCGCCCTCACTCTATCTATCTATCTATCGCCCTCACTATATCTATCGCCCTCACTCTATCTATCTATCTATCGCCCTCACTCTATCTGTCTATCTATCGACCTCACTCTATCTATCGCCCCTCCCTCTATCTATCTATCGCCCTCACTCTATCTATCGCCCTCACTCTATCTATCGCCCTCACTCTATCTATCGCCCTCACTCTATCTATCGCCCTCACTCTATCTATCGCCCTCACTCTATCTATCGCCCTCACTCTATCTATCGCTCTCACTCTAGTTATCTATCGCCCTCACTCTATCTATCTATCTATCGACCTCACTCTATCTATCGCCCCTCCCTCTATCTATCTATCGCCCTCACTATATCTATCGCCCTCACTCTATCTATCTATCGCCCTCACTCTATCTGTCTATCTATTGCCCCCACTCTATCTATCTATCGCCCTCACTCTATCGCCCTCCCTCTATCTATCGCCCTCACTCTAGTTATCTATCGCCCTCACTCTATCTATCTGTCTATCTATCTATCGCCCTCACTCTATCTATTGCCCTCACTCTATCTATCTATCTATCGCCCTCACTCTATCGCCCTCACTCTAGTTATCTATCACCCTCACTCTATCTATCTGTCTATCTATCTATCGCCCTCACTCTCTCTCTGTCTATCTATCGCACTCACTCTATCTATCCCATCACTCTATCTATCTATCGACCTCACTCTATCTATCGCCCTCCCTCTATCTTTCTATCGCCCTCACTCTATCTATCTATCTAACGGACTTTCTCTATCTAACGGACTCTCTCTATCAATTCAATTCATAAGCTTTTATTCGATTTGAAAGTACAAATCATACAAGCAAACATTAAAATACAATACCTTTTGTGTACAAAAAGGGGATAAGAAACATGTGCAACAATTAGTAGGCAACAGATGGTAGTTAGATAATGTGGGCAATATAAAAGTTGTACAAAAGAATCATATGTGTACAGACAGGAAATCAAATATATTTATCACACCGAGTGATGTTTCCTGGCAGCTGTACGTTTAAAACAAAGCAAAAGTCCGGGCGGCTCGAAAGGGCATGAGAGGAAAAATATAGTGTATATGTCTATCGCCCTCACTCTATCTATCGCCCTCACTCTATCTATCGCCCTCACTCTATCTATCGCCCTCACTCTATCCTTCTATCGCCCTTACTCTATCTATCTATTGCACTTTCTCTATCTACCTATCGCATCACCACAGCAACACTCAGCACCACCACAGCATCACTCAGGGGCACCACAACATCACTATGCGCAACCACAGCATCACTGAACGCCACAGCTTCACTCGTCGCAACCACAACATCACTCAGTGCCACCACAGCATCAATCTGTGCAACCATTCAACAACAACTGGTTGAAATATGTTCTATCAATGTTTCAAGCTTTATTACAAATGTCACAAAAAGATGTTAATATTTCACTTCAGTTCTTGGATTTTCGTCACAATAAAATACACTGAACATAATCTTCACAAAAGGTTTTTACAAAAGTTTAAGCAATTGCTATTATTAATTACAATAACTTTTATTCAAGTATTATTTTAAAAAAATTAAAAGCTATTGTTATTTGTAATATCAATACATCTAAGCCACGTAAATACAACACATATTGCATTACAAATGCTATATGTGTCACATTTGCGAAAGTTATAACTATTGGCATTGTAAATGACAAAGCTATTACTTTAGCTATTTTCAAAACCAACATATAAATAAAAAATGTGTCACTTACAATACCAATAGCTCAAACTTTCCTAATGCGAGACCTATTGCATTGCAAATGCGTGTTTATTGCAGGTTCAACTCCTATAAAAGACAGACGTTGGATTAAAAAAGAGGAAGCATTCCCTGATGCTGGGATGGAGGCCTCATGTACCTAGTAGGTTTCCATCTGAGCCTTTGTAGCACATTCGGTGGTAGTGCTAAAATAATACTGTTTTATTAATATTGGTGGGACAAGTTTCCTCCTCCAAACGGTCATTTTGTACTGGGATGGAGAAGTATAGCTATCACAGTGCAAAATTAAGGTTGGGTCGCAGTCGAAAAGTAGGTGGCTTGCAATAACTGTGACCTGCTTTGCGATCCAAGCTTTAGTGCATGGGAGCCCAAATCCCTACATTTGTTAAAAAACTCCAGATTGGGACTATGCCAATCAGAAGCACTCCTCCGAAAAATATCCAAAGGACCAATTTACGATGAAGTTAAGCATATTATGGCAAATTAAGCTTTACACATGATAGAGGTCATGAAAACCCATGATCCTGTTTACATGGAATACATTTGGTTAGTTCTGGAGGCGCTGACATTTGGTGGGAAATTCATCAAAATGGTTAGTTTACAATGTAATGATCCTAATATTCAGTAATGTGTTAATAAGCAGCAAATCACAGTATTGTTTTGGAAAGTGACTCTGATTGGGGCAATCAGTTATTTCAGTTGATTTATGATCTGGCAATGGAGCCTCCGACGAAGGTCATTAATTCTGAGCCTGGTTTGTTGCTCCTATTTAGGGAAGAGGAGCAGAATTATGTTTTAATATATGTGGACAACTGTTTACTATTCCTGAATTATTATTTTTTAAATATAGTTTTGTAAAATTGCTCAGGTACCCTCTGGTTGGGGTTCAACTAAAACAAAAGGGCTCTCCCCAAGGTTTAATTTAAATAAGTCAAAGAGTGACAATTTGTTGGCAATTTCTATTATTACGATATTCCTCTCACTCCGAATTTTGACTGTCTAGCAGGCATGACTTTAGCAGTTACTGAATCAAACTCTTAATCAAGTAATCATTTAGGCAAGGATATATTTTACATTTGGCTCAAACTAATAAAATATGAATTGGTGTCCTAGTAAAACTGATGTATTCCTTTGAAAAGCCATAAGCCTGTTAATTTTGAGACCAAGTTGTTCCAAAGCCCAGAAAAAAGATATCCTGGCTCTTTGTCAATACTATACTTTGTGGTATTTATATTATTTTATTTTTTTGCAGACTTTTATCTGGTCACCTCTTTTTAGGTCTCGTGCCTGCGATTGCAGGGGCGAAGCCCCTGCTGTCGCAAAGCGAGTCTATTGTAATCGTTTCAGTCCTTTTAGCTTTCAAGGACTACCCAGAGGAGACAATAGACTGTCACGCGCACGCAGCCTGCCGGAATCGGATCAGGTCGCGCACGTGACCACGCGCTCCGATTCCGGCAGGCTCTTCAGTCAGTCACCATGGATCACGCACGCACACAGAGACACACACACGAGCGCACATATACAGACACACACCACACCTCCCCAGCCCCCCCCGCCGCCGCCGCCCCCGCCCACACACACACACACACGAGCGCACACAGACAATCCCCCCCGCCCCCGCCCACACACACGCACACATACAGAGACCCCCCCAACCCCCCCCCCCCAACTAACCCCACTCACCGCATCGCCAGACTCTGCAGCTTCCGCGGGGGCTCTCCCTCGGGCATGGGAGCCCCGCGTCACCAAGCACTGCTTTTCTGGCCAGGCACTCCGTGGGCGCGGGCTTCCGAAGACGAAAGTCCCGCCCCACGGCAGGTTTCGTTTTTGCTCACAGTTTCGTTTTTGCTGTGTTTATCAGGTCCCTTCATCTGCAGAAAAACACGTTATTTCCCGTCCATTCTTCGCAGACGCTCTGTCTGTCCTGCATCAGTCCGCCTGCCCCATGGTCTGCAGACATGTCTCCTCCTCTCATGTTGGGTACCCGCTCTCTCGCAGCAGGCGCGGCTCACATGCCATCGGCATTCCGTTTGCACTGTCGATGTGGCCCACATGGTGGGCGGCTCCTCGTTTCTGCTGGATTCTGTGTGAGGATCGGATTTTGCAGACACTGCCTGCACCGAGCCAGGCGACGGCGTCTGGGTTCGTGTGAAGACTGTGGGGGGCACTGGGTGCCACTTTATGCCTCACTCTGGGTAACCTGTGGGACTGCCAAGCGGGTTAGGAAGTCCCTGATGAGCCGCCCAGTCAGTCAGTGAGTGAAGAGGCCAGCTATTTACTGTGAGAGCCAATGAGCACCTGTGGGAGGAGCCCGCAAGTGACCAGCGGTGCCAAGACTGACTAAGGGTAACTCTACTTGGGGTGGCGGGGGTCAAGAGTGCATGGGAGAGGAACTCACACCTGCTCTGAATGTTCCACGAGTGAAAACTTTACAGGAGACAGGGGGACATATGTGAGCCCGGAGCTCTACGTGTGATCTTGTACTGCAGGTGACTGGGGACTTAGGGTGTGGCAAGCGGAGCTTGCAGGGGGCTTAAGGAACTCCCACGTGACTGACGGAGCTGGCAGGTGTATGAGAACTTGCAGGCGACCCCCGCAGCTCGCGTGTGACCTAAGGAGTTTGCCTGTGATGTCAGACACTCGTAGGTGATAAGGGAAGCTCCGCGGCGGCTGGGGAGCTTGCAGGTGCCCGGCATAGCTCAGACGTTATCGGTGAGCTTGTAGCAGAGTGCGGGGCTCACCTGCGAACTGGGGAGCTCCCAAGTGACTGAGCGAAGTCGCAGGTGACTGACAGTAGCACAGATCAGATTAGGGGGTCCCAGCGGAGTGCGGAGGATCCCATGGGACGGGAGTTCACGAGTGACCTGCAGATCACCCGATGACGCAGAGCGATGGCCTGCTCTGTCCTCCTGAGATGCTCCGCGGTGGTCGGAGAAGTTGAAGCCATGGGCAGATCCGGTCCTTTCATTGTAGCAGGTAAGGGCAGAAGGGGTCGAGGGTTCTTGGAAACGCGGGATGGGAGGTGTGAAGGTTGTACACCAGCGGCCGGGGCACGGGAAGGGCAGGCATTGAGCTCTAGACCTAGAAATAATCCAATTATAAAACTCACAAAATGCACAGCAATGTCAATATATCTAAAGCGCATCTACGCTTCGCAAGGGAAAGTAAGCGCTAAATAAATGTAAAAACAATATGTACATTTGAGTGGCTTTTAACCGCTATGATACATGACACCCATCTGGGTTACTTATGTCAAAAGGAGGGGTGAACCAGGAGCACTTAGGTCCAGCAATCGAGCACATAAAAACACCTGAAGATTGTATGCCGTTCATTGTGAAGATAGTGTGTCTAGGAACAGTTGGTTAGTTGGGGGATACCCTCCAGTAGGAGGAAGAGCCCTCACACCCAATAGGTTGTTTTCAGCAAGCCCCAGATGTTGTGTTCAGTGCCCTCTTGCTAGCACTGCCATAGTCTGGATTTAGCAGTCGCTATTAATAAATTGGGCTTGGATGGCAAGGTGGGGTGGTATGCAATTGTTGGGAAGGGCTGAGCTGTAAAATAGTTTCGAAAACTCCGTGCTTCCTTAAAACTAAAGAAGGTGTGCTCAAGATGAAAAGATATGGGGCACCTTTTGTAACTGTTACTGCAGCCGATTGTCTTCGGCAGAAGCCAGGATGGGACTGGAGTTGTTTCTGCTTGGATTTCGTTTATAAGATGAGTCAGATGTTTGCAGACGCCCCCAAGTGTTGTGGAATGCGTGTTTAACAACTAACACCACTTATGTCTAGTGGATGAAGTGGGTGTTTAATGACAGTCCCCAGTCACTGTGAGATAGTCTGGATTATAAAAATACCTCTCATTTTGGCCTGGTTCTGATCGACTGGTTGGTGCCAATGCTTGTTTTATATTGTAAGGAACATTTGACTTTGTTTCTTTCAGAAGATGAATTGGTGTTGTCTGAACCATGTTTATGTTGACCAGTGATAAACTGATTTTGTAATGATCATTTCAGATTTTATTACATTTTATTTGACTAACCAAAATAATAAATAACAAACATGCTAAGGTATTACTATATAAACTTTTCTAAGTCATATAAGACACAAAAAGATGGCCGTTACGTCTGTTCCACAGCATAAGGCACACTGATCAACATTGTTCATAAACACAAAAACCATTGGCAAAGCCAGTGGGCCACAGTCTTTCTTTTTGGGAGGAAGGGTTTGGTATTAGTTGAGAGTCTTTGTATATTACGGCCAGCTGTCCCATAAAGAAGATCCTATACTGAAGCAATTTATTGCACTACAACAACATGGAAGTTGGGAGTAGAACCTCTTAATTGATCAGACTGCATTAGCATAGTTAAGCTGAGCTTTCAAAGAAGAATGTTATGAAAAGAAGATGATGTTTGCGTTATGTGTGTTGAAAATAAAATTCATACTGAGCAAAATATTACGAAGTAGTTACTTTTGACAAAGGGCCAGTATTTTCATTGCAGTCACCGCAAAGCCTTTGTGCAAGCATATCTTTTCCTTGTGAACAAAAACTGTAATTCGAACATATTATTACAGCACAGTAGACGAAATGAAGGCAGTAGAGTGATTAGTGAATATCACAGTGTCTTTCTGCCAGTTTAAGTTATCCAAACAACAAGCGCTTCTTAAAAAGGCCAAACACAGCAATTCAAATGTTGATGTGTCAGCAAAGTAAATCCATCAGCAAACAGACACTGATTCTACTCTAAGAAAAGGACTACCTGATACAACACCACCAAAACCTAACAACACAAATTTGGGCAACATAGCGATCCACGAAATGGCACGACTTTGTGGAGAGCACACCCAAGCAATGGCAAACCAAGAAAAATGCATGAAAGCCAATGGTTGAAGGGGGCTGACCTAACACTTGCTCTGTAACTGTATGTTTTAAATATTCTTTTGAAGAAGTGTTGACACAAGGTTTTACAACCAGCAAAAAGTGTCTGTAGTTAGACCTACCAAGCAATTGCAAAGCCAGTACGCCTGGCTTTAATCTGCTAATGCATGCAGCTGTACTACATTAGAGTCACACACACAGGATGCAGCCAGCAGGAGCAAATAACTAATAGTAACTCATGCAGTTGTTTGCAAGTACCTAAGTGGAAGTCGAAAGAAACACCCAAACAGCCAATAGTATTAGATGAAGAATAATTACTCCACGGCTTGACAAAGTCTCAAGCCAATGGCTGAAAGAGGTAAGTAGAAGAAAGCCAGTGGTAGAAAGGAGCAGACCGTGAACCCGCTCTGTGTATGTTAGCTACAGGACTGTTTGACAGTTGTGCTGTCAATACTCGGACCCAAATAGGCCATCTGTAATCACTGGATGCAACCAAGAAACAAGCATTTGCAATGCAATAGGTCTCGCATTATTAACGTTTGAGCTATTGGCATTGGTAAATAATGCAACACCAATAGCTCAAACTTTAATAATGCGAGACCTATTGCATTGCAAATGCTTGTTTTCATATGTGTCTACAAAAACATTCACTGAAGTATTACCATGCGTTTTCCTATGTTGGCAAAATTATGCAGGTTCTCTATATATAGTTGCATTCTTTTAAAGTGAAAAAGCTCTATGGCAAGTCTAGCCAAAGCAAGGCGTGTCGGCTGAAAATATCCAAGCTCACTTTCGGGAGCTTGGAAACAACTGGTTCAAAAACTGAAGAAATACAAAAAATACATCCCACACAGAGAGCTTGAACCTAGGATGTTCTCTTTTGTAACAAGACTTGCATGTGCTATGGGCGCTAGATATTCCAGAGTCTCTAATTTTGCTGGATAAGAAGGTCACTCCCAGCAAGGCAGCAGCACCTCCATAATTATATAAATACAGTGACATTACATGTATTGACAGTTTCTTACAGCCCAACTACAGAGGAAATGTATTACTAAATTATTTTGCTCCTACACTTCATTCTGGAGTTTGAAATAAGTAACAGTAACCGGGTGGTGTGTGCCCTGGCGCCTGGGGGAACACAGCAAAGTGCCTGAGCATGAAGGCTCCGCTTCCCAAGTATACTGCAGCATCCTGCTGCAACATAAGTACACAGTGATATGTTATTCTCCTGAAGGGGGAGTGATTCTAGATGTGTCACCTGACATCCACTTGTGGATGGCTGCAGGGGACCTGGCAGAGACTCTCCCTTCCCCCTCACCTTGAGGAGGCCTGCACTGTGGGTTGAGTGTACTCTTTTCCTGGGACAGCTGCGCTAAGTTCCACTTCTCCTAGATACCCTGCGGGTACCACCTGCAAGAACAAGACGGTCTGCACGGGGTCCACAGCCCTCTAGCTAGGAGTGGCCTGAGAGTCAAGATCAGCTCTCTTGCACCTGTAGCTGGAGGGGAAGACAGTGGACTCAGCGATTGGTGGATTCAGTTTGAAAGTCTGCAGCAGAGGAGAACCCAGGACCTCCACCACATGCCTGCAGTACCTAGTCTACGATTCCACGGTCAGAGCTGCAGCTCAACAAAAGCTGGGGGAGAGCTTGTGATAGTGCAATATCCTTCTCTACCTCCTATTCCCAGCCAGGCCATAGTGGGCCAAAAGTCTAATTGGAAAATTTGAGGGGCAAAAGATGCAGGTCTTCTGACAGGCTCATCTGAATGAGAATAAACTTGCCTTCTTCTCCTTGGCTGATGGTACAATAACTTATGAAGGATCACTGCCTCTTCTTACCAGAGCACTCTGCAATTGTGTTTTGAATTGGGATGATGCCAAAGACGCAGGAATTACCCCACAGAGACTATAAAGGCCCTACCTTTTGCCCTCATCCTCAGTGCTCTGCAGGGGTTTTCAAAGATGACAATGTTTTATGGGGTTTAAGAAATGTATACCCTCTAATAATCTGTGTGCTGCTCCAAGATAGATACGCTAGCAAAACTCCATATGTGTTGGCCCTCGACAAGTATCATCTTCCGTCTACTTGTCCCTCTGATCAATTATATGCTAATGAAAGCGTAGGTTGTTGACTGCTCCCTTTCCCCTTTTTATACCCATGGACGATCCACAGGTGACTCTCTCATTGAAATCCCATCTGATCTTATGAATTGGGGGGATACTGTACTGACCAGTGACTTTGTTACTAACCACATGGTTTGGGCCTTGAATGCCCCCCTTAATGTGGGGGTGGATTTGACTGACTTGTTGGTATAGTTATCAACAACGCTCGCCGCCAAGCGACGTGGTCCCTTTTTGTCTCAGACAATGTACGGACATTCCGGGCTCTGTTACGCGCATGGAAACATGGAAAAAGATAAGAGCACGCTACTACAACAGAGCAAAAGGAAAAACTATACTGCTGTAGCTCCAGGAACAGATCTGCAACCTGGCTTTCACTGGAACTTTAATCGCGACAGGGCTGGGGCTGCGACCTCCCTCACTGATGTTATTCTTCAGGCAATAGAAGGCACACCAACACTTCGTTTGAGGGGAAAATTGATGAGGTGAAGCTGGATGTCTCCCTTGTCTGACAATCTCTGCAATGTTGTGGATCTTGTCATGGAAGGGGGAGAACTGCATCTCTGTCACAGATGTGATCCATGCCATTCAATATACAGTGGCAGGCCTGGTTGACTCTATTCGGCATATAGAGGACAAGCCACACCAATTTACAGATTGTGGTGATCCCTGAGGGAGGGGATCAGAACAGTTCTGTCTAAATAGCTTACGATATGGATACCTCCTGAAGATTTCTTCAAGTACTACTTTATCTAGTGTGCGAGCTGAGCACTTCAGCTGTGGCCTCTGTCTGGGGCACCGCCCAGACATCTCATTACAAGACTGCTTAACTACATTGACAGTGACGTTATACTGCATGTAGCACATTACAAAGGGAGCTGTTTTACGACTCGTTGAAGGTGATGTTTTTTCAGAATACACAAAGATGGTACAACAGCAGCATAAGCCTTTGATAGCAAACAGAAACTTTGTGCTATGCAAACAGATAAACCTCTGCTGTGTCCAACCGGGCTAAACATGAATTTTAACATAAGCATACTTCTTTGAAACACTCAACGTCATGGTCGCTAGGTAGGAAAAAGAAGGGAACTCTCAGGCATCCTGGATGGAAGGGCTGGGTCCCACCACCTGGGGTACTTGCCACTAAGATAACACTACCAGGGTGCCACAGTGACTTTGTCAGTTGGTCACGATGAAAACCAGCAGGTAACAATGGACCCTGAGGGTATTGGGAACATGTCAGACCAGGATTCTCCTCCATGCGTTGAAGCAGATGACAATGCCAAGATCCGAGCTTAAGAAGAAGAGCCTATGCCCAACACATGGGTTTGTTTGGTCTTTATCTTTCTGCTATCCTTGGACCATCAGGACCCTTTCTCTTTTCTCTACCCCCTTTTTTTTACATTTGCCTCATGCAGCCGAGAGCTGGATGTTGAGAGATGGCCCTGGAAATATTATCATTGTCATTGGTGGAGGCAAGATGGGGACCCAGGAGGGTGGGAGGGGAGACTGGGTAGTTAGCAACTTTTAAAATCACACAAAGACTGAGGGCAGAGACTTTTGAAATCCACACCCTACAAGTGAAATAGTGTTCTAGAGTATCAGCAGGTGCCCGAAACCAGGGAGTTCTCCCCCCTATACTCCCCACAAAGTAGGAACAACTCCCACAGCAAATATCAATACAAAAAGGTTTCAGCACTCAATATAATGTTATAGATGCTTCAAGTCACAGTCCATGAATGAGTAGCACATATAGAACAGATGTCCAAATCCGAATTGTGTTTTTCTTGATGCAGTGTTCACTTTATTTTTCATACGTAAATTCTTTTCTCAACATTCCATAACCTTTTCACAACTCCATTGATCCGAGCCATAGCGTTTCGTCTCCTGAGAGACTTCTTCAGGGCTTCAACGTATGGCACAAAATGTGTTCCTCTAATATTCACAGTATTTCTAGGACAAATAGCGTAACAATACTCAAAGTTCAAGAGCTCAACAACGGCCTGATAACCCGGCGTGGCAAAAGTCAGAGTTTCATGTTCCGAGAACATGGACTAGAAATACCGTGAATATTAGAGGAACACAGGGTCCCTTGCTCACTGTGCCACTGCATTCAAGCTAGCCTGGCTGAAGAAGGGTAACATACCCTGAAACCGGTTCCAGGATGCTTGTTTGCGGTCCCAGGATGCTTGTTTGCAGTCCAGGGAGGACCTGGCCTGGCAGGTCGGTCTGGACTGTTCCCATGGGGCACTGGGTCAAGACTGATTTGCATATGGCTGGGTCCAAACTGGGGTGGCGTATTGGGCAAAAGAACAATGGATTTAACCTAGATCTTTTGACTGGGGGAGAATGTTTGCATTGTCAGCATTCCGTCCATCATTTGTTTGCTGTACCAACTGTAGGTGATCAGACATAGCCTAGGACTAATGCACTTGATCCTTTCACTAGCACAATCCCTAGACAGTCACTCTGGTATTCTGTTGGTTGATTTTCAAAAGGCCTCTGACTTTTTAAGTTGTGAGTACCTATTTTGGGTGCTTGCGCAAATTAACCTAGGGCCTCATTCCTTGGCATAGGTCAGATTCACTTATACCAACACTATCACTTGAATGTGTGTGGATTGTGTTCTCTGCGCTTCATTTTAAATAGAGCAGGGACTAAGACTGGAATGACCTCTCCTGCCACTGCCTTTTCCCCTCGTAACTGAATCTCTTGCAGCTTGGATCCAGTAAGATTGCCTTGTCTAGGCAATGGAGGGGAGGCTGCGGGGAGGGGCTGCGAGTGGCCTAGTGAGTTTCCATTTATACGGACAACTCCTTCGTGTACGAGAGGTACCCCACCGAACATGCCATCCTGTGACGGAGGCAAATATGAGGCAAATCTTGAGCTTAGTGGTCCAACGGAGCATATACCTAATGGCTGTAAAGGTAATTGTGGGGCGGCGAGGGTGGGGTTGACTAGCAGCAGGCTGGCTATAACAGCTAGGTGTGGCTAGAGAGTTTTAAATACTTGGGTTATATGACATTTCAAATCTATATATGCACTGAGAGCTTTTGTTTTTAGAACTCCCAATGTGCATTTTGCATCACTCTCTTTAAAGGGTGGCCTTCCCCCTTGCTTCTCCAGAACTATCCCTTTGAGATCCCTCACATTTCTATAAAAAAGAAAAAAGTACATGCCTACCCCCTTGCCTTCCTTTGAGTATACGGAGTGCCTAGCTTGGCCTACAAGAAATGTCTCGAGTCGGTTAATGATGACGGGCTAGCTATTGCAGACATGCTGCTGTACTATTGGGCATCTCATGGTATCATACTCAATGATTAGCCTTTCAGACAGCGAGAACACCCACCGATTTCTCTGGAACTTCCTGGCTTTGTGGACACAAATTTGTGGTCTGTACTTTATGGAGTCTTACCCCCAGTTAGAAGGATGGTGCAAGCCTCTTGGAATAAAAGTTGGCGCTGAAACTAGTTGTGATGTGAATTGATCCAGCAGAGTCCTCTACAGTAAACCTAGTGGCTGGCACACTCCTCTGAATTTAGGCAGCAGGATACGCAAATCAAAATTGGGGAATGTCTGAAATTGTGATCATTAAGTCCTTTTCATCCCTGAGGGCTGAATTCTACTTCCAAAAATCGCAAATTCTATAAATATCTCTAACTGAGACATACACCCAAGGCCTATAATTCAGACCTGGTTGAACTCTTGAAGTTCAATCCACTTGAAGCCAAAATGGTGAAGGATCAGGTGAGGACTAGGAGTATATGCCAAGTGTATTGCATCCAGGTCTCTAATGCTCCAGACAGATTTGCTGAGTTGCGGTCTCTTTCGGAAGAAGCTTATCAATCCCTTCTTTTAAAAAAAATTTCTCATAATACAATGACAGCAAGTTAAGGCAACACATACAACAGCCTCATCGCTAGACACTTAATACGAAAAAAGATAAACAACAAGGGAGATGAATTACAATACAAACTCAGACCACTGATCGAGACAGAGCCTCCATATTATCTGAACATAATCACTAACAGCAGATATCATAAGAGAGCAGCTTTATTCACCCAATCCAATTGGTTACTGGCGCCCACAACTTCTTGCCCATATCCAGTCTCCTGCGGCCTTTCAGTCTATGCACTGCTGACTCCATACTATATATGGCGAGTAACCTAGTCCTCCAGCTTATAAACATGGGGGGGTCTGGGTTGATCCATTGCGATGTTATATTAGCTCTTAAGACGGCCATTGCAAGGAACACTAATCCTGTTTCCGATCTAGTTGATCCCACAATGTCCTGAGTCTGATCTATCCCCAGAATCACAAAACCGGGATCTATTGAGATCATCCTGCCAAGGGTATGGCCCAAAAAAAATTCAATGTCTTGCAGATATTTAGCAAGTTTAGGGCAACAGAAAAACATGCGAGTCATATCCGGAACCAGTGTCCCACACCTGCTACAAGAATTCCCACGTGCCCCAGACCACTGAGCGATATTACCCGGGGTATAATATAGATCAAAAACAGACATATAATGCTGTGCTCTCAGACTGCCAGTTATTAAGATCTGGTTTGCCAGTTCTAGGGAAGCCTCCAGATCCGTACCCTCCTGAGCGAGTTTCCTGTCCCACCTAGCATTCTGAGTAGACAGATCATCAGGAAGAGAAGACAGGAGATTTTGATAAATTATACCTATCCTAGACCTTGAAGCTATGCTGCCCACCGATGATATCTTAGCAAATTTGGCCCTCCCCTGGGCAATTGCTTTACTGAAATAGCTTGTAATCTGTAAAATCTTAAAAAATGTCTTGTAGGCAAACCATATATAGATTGTAATTCTGAAAACGACAATTTGACACTCACCAAAGAAATCACCAAAACCATTAATTCCGAGAGCCCCTCAGTTTATAGTTATCTGATCCTGAAAGATTGGCAGAAGCAGCCCGACGGACAGCAGAGGGGTATAAGCATTTATATTTGAGATCCCGAGTAAACGCCTAATTTTTTTCCAAATAGAGAAATGCAGATTGAGCGATTTTAAACTTAGTTTTCTTATAATAACTGGGTTCGATTACTCTACTTGAGCAATATTGTGCATTATCTCCTAGTAAAGCTTCATAGATAGTGGGTCTAACTGGTTCAGAGACAAGTGCCTTGTTTCCCACCAACAATATCCCCATTTTCTGTAATAGTGTTACCCAGTGGTACAGCCTTAAAAAAGGCAACCCCCAGCAAACCCTTAATCTCAGGAGAATTAGCCATTTTGCTGCCTGTCTGGCTTTATGGTAGCCCCATATAAATCTATTACAAACTCCCTCTGCCTTTGAGATACAGGAAGCTGGAAATTCTAAGGGAATTGTCCTAAACAAGTATAACAATTTGGGGAAAATAAGCATTTTAATAACGTTACAGCATCCGTGCAAAGAGAAATGAAAGTGGTTTAATATTGCAAGTGTCTAATCCACACTTGATAATCGGCTGTACATTCAATTCTGGTATTTGCTCCACCTTTTGCTGTAATTTTTATATCCAAGTAAGTTGCTGATGTTACAGTCAAGATCTCCTGCATTCTTGAAGTATCTGTGTGTATGACCTGAGTTTTATCAGGATTTAATTTGTAGCCAGCAACGGACCCAAATTGTTTTGCAAGATCATACACTGCCGGTAACGCGGATCCTATGTTAGTTGTAAAGATGGCGACGTCGTCAGCGTAGGAGAGTGTTTTATACGAGATGCCATTAACCGTCGCCGCCACAATCCGTGGATCGGCATCTAGCTTGCAGAGCAAAGGGTCAATATAAATTGAAAATAATAACAGCGACCAAGGACACCCTTGTCGTGTTCCTCTGCTGATGGACAATGATTTAGATTCTTGCCTGGAAATTCGAACACTAGCCTCAGGTGAGATATACAATGCCTGTAAAGCAGTGATGAAATCCTGCAGGAACCCTTTGGTCTTTAGCATCAGCCAAAGAAACCTCTGGTAGACCCTGTCGAATGCTTTCTCTGCATCCAACAGGATCATCCCCAGGGGCGGTATGGAGGCCTGAGCCCAGTCAAACAAGGCTATTGTGATCAGATGTGTCTCAGCCCGGGATAAAGCCGTGCTGACGGATAGACACCAGAGGAGCAATATCCTTTCCTAGTCTCAAATCAGCGATCTTTGAGTATATCTTGCTGTCTGCACAGATCAGAGAGATGGGGCGGTAAGATGAAGGACTGCAGCAGAAGACAACAGACTGAAGCTGAATTCAGACAAAATGGAGGTCCTCATTCTCGGACCCACCCCATCAGCCTGGGACGACTCTTGGTGGCCCACATCGCTAGGCACAGCCCCGGAACACACAGACCACGCACGCAACCTGGGGTCATCCTCGACTCCACCCTCTCCATGACCAGGCAAGTCAACGCCGTCTCTGCATCCTGCTTCAACACCCTCCGAATGCTCCGCAGGATCTTCAAGTGGATCCCTCCCGACACGGGAAAAAAACGTCACCCAGGCCCTCATCACCAGCAGACTAGACTACGGGAACGCCCTCTACTCAGGAACAACAACCAAGCTCCTGAGACGACTACAACGAATCCAGAATGCCTCGGCATGTCTGATCCTCGACGTCCCCCAATGCAGCCACATCACACCCCACCTGAGAGGCCTGCACTGGCTCCCCATCAACAAGAGGATCACCTTCAAACTCCTCATTCACGCACAAAAAGCACTACACAACAC
Organism: Lissotriton helveticus; assembly: GCF_964261635.1. Classification (NCBI taxonomy): domain Eukaryota; kingdom Metazoa; phylum Chordata; class Amphibia; order Caudata; family Salamandridae; genus Lissotriton; species Lissotriton helveticus. The sequence goes on from NC_136067.1 coordinate 1,369,890,188, forward strand.
CGGACCTGGGGATTTGGTTCGGAGCTGATTTATTCTTCCGTGAACAAATCACGCGACTGGTGGGTACTTGTTTTGGGACCCTAACCACTCTCCGGAAGTTTTTTCCTCTCCTTCCCCAAGAGGCAAAAGAAACAGTGGCCAGAGCACTTATTCTCTCGCGTCTGGATTACGCCAACGCCCTCTACATCGGTGCGCCTGACTTTTTGCTTCGCAATTTGCAGGTGGTCCAGAACGCGGCAGTGAGGCTCCTCTTTGACATTCCTAGGAGACTCAGCGTACGCAAGCAGCTTTCAGAGTTACATTGGCTTCCAGTTGCTCTAAGAGTACGCTTTAAGATCTTGGTTTTGGCCTTCAAAGCCTTACGTGGCCCATGTCCTTCCTACTTAAAGGACAGATTTGCTTTTTACCACCCTCCTCGTCAATTGCGATCTGCCACCATTAGACATCTGGTCATTCCCAGATTTAAGAGAGTTCGTCTAGGGGGACAATCCTTGACGGTTAGAGCTGCTCAGCTGTGGAATAACCTTCCCGACGTCCTCAGGTATACGACAAACCTCACATATTTAAAAAAACATCTGAAAACTCACTTATTCAGGCAAGCCTTGTAGATCATCTGCTTTTTTTTTAGCTGACACCCTGATCCTCTCCCGCGCCAGGACAGTTTCGACTAACAGTGCGCGTAACAAGCAACTATATAACATATAACATAACATAACATACCTCAACAACCGACTCAGCTTCCACATCCCCACCCGAAGCCTCCGCTCAGCCAACCTCGCCCTCGCCACAGTCCCTCGTATCTGAAAAACTACCGCCGGCGGCAGATCCTTCTCCTACCTCGCAGCCAAGACCTGGAAAGCTCTCCCTACCAGCCTACGACAGACTCAGGACCTGCTGGCCTTCAGAAGACTTCTCAAGACCTGACTCTTCGATCAGTAGCGCCCCCCCTCCCCCCAAGCGCCTTGAGACCCTCACGGGTATGTAGCGTGCTTTAGAAATGCAGTGATTGATTGATTGAAGGATTAAGTTATGGCTTGTCCTTTTTTTGAAGACTACGATAGTCGTTTTATGGCATATGGCAGGAGTCTGGCCCTTCTGTGCTCTTGAAAATAAAGATTCAAGCTCTCCAAGAATACTCTGCCCGAATGTACGAAAAAATTGTAAAGGTATTGCATCCGGGCCAGCGGCCTTGCCTGCCGCTAGCGAAGTTATGGCCAGTTCAATTTCCTCACGCGAGATAGGGGCGGACAGCATGTCTCTCTGCTCCTAGGTAATCTGGGAGGTTACATAATCACTGAGAAAATCATCTCCTGAAGTAATTGGACCATCTTTCTCTGTAGAGTAAAGCCCCTGGTAGAATTCTTGAAAAACTTCCAAGACCTTAGCTAGGAGATCCTGAATCTGGCCCCTTTGATCTTTTATTCGGCAGATTCTATTTGAGACAGCTCTTTGCTGTATGCGCTTAGCTAATAATCTACCGGTATTCTCCCCGAATTCGTAAAGATCGGCCCGATGTTGATGGTATTTAATAGCTAACTCCTCCCCATAATATTGATGAATCTTAGTTCTTGCGGATGCAATCTTTCTCTGACATTCCTCTCCTTTCTGCTGATCCCCAATTACCCGAATAAATTCTTCCTCTACCTCACGTAGCTGGCCTACCCAATCATTGATCGTCTCTTTTATCTTCCTCTGTTGGTATAAAGAAAAACTAAGGGTCTCCCCCCTCACTGCAGCCTTGAAGGTGTCCCACACTATTAACTCGGATGCAGTGCCCTTGTTCCTCCCAAAAACTCCACAATCCATTTTGCCATATGTGTGACATATTCCGGATCAAGTAATAATTTCCTGTCAAATGTCCAGGTTGCCCCTTTTTGAGACAATTTTCCTACTGGGAGTTGAATCACTAAAGGATTATGATACGATATCAGTCTGGGAAAAAGCTCACACCGAGATGTTCCTGTTATTAAATTAGACAGGAAAAAATAATCTAAACATACAATTTTTTATGGGGGGCAGAGAAATACGTATAACCTAACCCCGCTTGACTTTGACTTCGCCAGATGTCGATCAACCCATTCTCTTGGCACAGCCCCTGTAAGACCTTAAAGGACTTAACCTTCCTACCAAAATAAGAAGTATTGCTGTGAAGATCAAAGTTAGCGTCTAAATGAATATTGAAGTCACCACAGAACACTATCGAGGGAGGCCACAAAGCTAGTTCAATGTTTAAAAAGTCAAAGCTCGTAGGGTCATCTAGATTAGGCCCATAAAGGGAGCAAAAAGTATAAACTGTTCCCCTGATGCCTGCTTCTAAGATTACCCACGTCCCTAATTTATCTTCCTTAACTCGATTACAGGTTACAGTGCCATGCCTTGCCAGTATTGCTACCCCTCGGGTATTAATTGCTTGCCGGATACATGCCAGGAGTTCAAGGCCCAGATCCTTTAGCCAGCTACGATTATTCCACGAAATGTGAGTTTCCTGAAGGCATAATACATCGATCCGCATATGTCTTATAAGTTTTGCAAGTATCCCCTCTTTTTCCTGTCATTAAGGCCACAGCAAGTTAATGAGCAAACTCTAATAGATTTCATCCTATCCGCCATATCTACCAATTCCTACTGCTATAACATGAGATTTTTAGCATCTTCTTTACTGAAAAACCTGAAAGAACAGAAAGTCTAGCTGAGTATTGAATATTATCTAAACTGCTGAATTTGTCATAGCTGTGAGAATAAGTAAATACTTGTGTGCCCCCCACCCTCACCCCCCTTGGCCACCCCGTAGCCACCCTCTAAGTGTACCCCCCACCACATAAGGCATGGGGACCAACTGTCCCTGGTGATGCTGAGCCAGCACACCCACCCCTCCATGAGCCTAGACCTGTGCTCCTTAACTGTGTATACTAATAAATTCAAGACAAACAAAATTGATTGTAAACACCCATAAGTAAAAAAAAAAAATTTTTAAAAAGAGAGAAAACGGAATAGACATTGCAGAAGAGCCCTAACAAATAACACACTTAATGCATCTAAAAAAACTAAGATGGTCTGGCCAAAAATCAATCAAGTCGAATTCAATGACATTAGAAGTTCTTTGGCCTGGATTTCTGATTGAAAATATTGAGTACAGCTCAGAGAAACCACCTTCAATTTCGCAGGACTTAAGAGAAAAGCTTGATCCCCTTTTGCTTGAAAATCGGGAATTAATTGACGGAGGAGCCAATGCTTTTCGACTGTTTTTTGACAAAAATCGGGTCGGACAAAAAAAATCACAGCCCCTCCCTGCCCTTTTCCGATCTGGTCTAGCAAGATCATATAAAGATTCCCTGGCCGAAAAATTGTTCAAGGAGATTAAGATAGCACGTGGGCGGTTATCGGATTGTCCTCCTGCTCTCCTCTGATTAAAAGGAAAGCGATGAGCATGTTGGATCTGAGTCTTCCCGTCCCATTGAGACAGGTCTGGAAAGGCCTCTCTGAACAAAACAATCACAAAATGACGAATGTAGGACCCTTCCTTTCCCTCCGGAATGCCCAAAATTCGCAAATTGTTACGCCTAGCACGATTTTCCAGATCAGTCCATTTCACAAAGTATCATCTCTAAGGGACTGCATTAAATCTGTCTTCCTCTTCTGGGAGCTTAGGTCATCCTCCAATTGGGATATCCTAGTTTCCGCCTCCCCAATTCTGGTGGAAAAGTCGCAGAAGTCTTAGCAATTCTGCGAATAGAATTTTGCAATTTTCTGCAGGCGCCTTGTGTCCGGGAGCTCTCTTCCCTTGTTTCCTCTCGATGAGCCATAATCACTTGATAGATCGTTGAGAGCGTGATCTCCTCGTTGCAGGCGGGCGTAGTGCTTGGATCAGTCTGAGGCTCTACCTTTCTCCCATTGATTGTCTCACTAAGGTTTGGCGAGTAAGAATAATCCCAAATCATACTGCCAGTGGCCCCCTCAGCCCTATTACCTGGAGCGGGAAGGGAGGGAAGTTTCTTAGCAGTACCAGGATTGAACAAAAACCTATCACTACCTTCCTCCCAGTGTAGGCTGCTCGTATCACTCTCCTCATCTGCCCAGTCTTTGTCCTGGCAGTCTTCTTCAGAAGAGTTTGAATGTTCTGATTATGAAAAAAACTTATCAATAGCATCCTCCTCTCTGCAGATGAGTTAATTACCTTGCTATCAATTCCTTCAATGAAGATGTACTACGAGTTGGCCATCTCAACTAAATTACGCCTTACTGAGTTCAAATATTTTAACGGGTGTACTACTCAACACACCATTTTGGAATATATCATACATAGAATGGATATTTCTTTCATGTAATTTGAGGATGCACTGTTATCCAGTGTTATTGGATGGAGATTTAGTGTACACTAGCCACTGTACTTGGGAGGCAGATTGAACTGCCATCCCTAATTGCAATATTGGGTATTTTGGAGGAGAGCTACATGAGAGGAATGTATATTATAATGGTCCAGGATTTCTACTTGCCAGAAATGGATTTTATCAAATACTAGCATTCAGCTACAGCATTGTTCAGCAAGGAATGGTTAAGAGTTAATGACGTGTGTTACTTGAAGGAAGAGCAGATGTAGGGCAAGGAGGTGTCTGCGTGAACACTCCAAGATCTGGGGTCTATAGCGAGAACATTTTCAGATGATGTCCTATGATTTATTTGCATATTTTAATTCTGATTAAAATGGGACTGAATGATCATGGTCATATACCAAGCCCCCGTTTTATGAACAGAATGCCAATGAAATGTTTTAGAAAAAAATAAATGCAAATGTGTAATTCTTAGGCCAAAGTACTCAAATCTTTGCAACAATAACCTTTAAAAAACAGCTAATATTGCAATGGATTTGTATTCATTTTTATTAAAAGGTATTTATGCTTTGCAAACGATGCAATGAAATTTAGAGATATATTTGTTTTCCATGCAAAGTATGGTGATACTCATATTGCCCTTATCAAGTATTAAGTATGAGAATTGTACAGTATTATGTATCAGGATTTTATTTTTTTTAAGAATATAAGACATTTGCTCAGGTTGGTCCCTGCTTCATCATAGAGAATGTGTACTGGTGGAGTAATCCGCTATATTGTGGTAAATACTCAACCATGTCTCTAAAATATGCCTTGCTCTGGTTTTTTTTGAGTTTCTGCATAGAGTACACCTGTACCACTCTGGTTTGACTTAAACATGTGGTATATTTTTAAAATGCCTCATGTGCATTTGCTTTTACTTAGTATAAGGTGGTTCCAAAATGTGTGGCGAAGGGGTTCTTTGCTAGCTATCGCTGTTGCTTTGTAGACATGAATGTAAATATTTTATGTAACGGTATTTGTGTAACTTGGACCTAGCTGGGGAGCAACACAATGCTGTACATTTCAGGGGGGGGGGTGGGGGTTATTAGGCTATTCAAGATTTTGCACATCAAGTGGGAATTGCACAAACCTCGGTCCAAGGGGTGAAAGTTGACAGCTCTAACCATTAGACCACACTTTCTTCTTGCAATATGAATGCAAACAATTCCTTGATGTAGACAGAGAACAGAATTTGAAGAGTCACTTTTTCTGAGACAATGTTAACCTGCACATTAATGTACAGTGGATGCTGTCAGACAATCGACTCACCCTTTGTGCTGCTAGGGAATGGCTGCTTTCTCTCAAAGCCAAGGATGTAAAATACTGAACACATTTGTCCATTTCCGTCTGTGGCATGGAAGCTAGCAAATGACGGAGCTCATCTTCTGTAGAATATTTCTGTAATAGAAACAGTACATCACCGACTAGGCTTCTTGGTGGAATATTAATAATAGGGGAAAAAGTAGCACAGTTATATTTACTATCAAATTCAAAGACAGTTGTATATTTGACAACTTTGTAAAATACTTATCAGATTCTGAGCTATTGAAAATCAGTGCATAATGGGCTTTCAGTTGGACAGTGCTGCCCAAGTTACTTACCTTCTGTAACACATTATCAGGCAGATACAATATCCAGCTGCAGATTCTGTGATGTATTCCTATAGGTTCTGTATCGATCCCCCTATTCCTGACCCTATTCTGGTTGACGAGTTAACTAGCAGCCATCCCATGATGCAGAAACCGTTATCTGATTACGCCAGACCACGGCACAGGAGCGCGTTATCTGATTAGGTCATAACGCTTGCCATCTAATTAGGCAAGCAATATTCCTCCAGCCCCTGATAAGGCATACGGAGTTCTCAAAACAAATCAAACCTATGACAACCTGGGAAAAACCCTGCGGCCATTGTTTTGATTTCACCGAGAACTTCAGTAAAAGAATGCGCTAACGACCAGCTCGTATGACATCCTTATTGACGTATCTATGTCCATCCTTACGTCAATCTCGGCACCTTACAGGTATAAATATTACCGATATTGCCTTAAGCAAACACACGCGGTGGTGACGAGATCGGAGCAGCGAGACTTGCCGAAGCCCAGCAGAAAGCGAAGCCCCCGGCGCTGCCCCGCCTTCCTGACGCGCTTAGAACGAGACGCTGCTTTCTCCTGCCGAGAAATCCAGCTCCGACGCTTCCGAGCAGCCCTCGCAGGCAGCTTGGAATATCGAGACCTCAGACGAGAGATACTATCCCTCAACCATCCTAGACCTCAGGTACGGAACTGAATAACCCCTTGCAGAGAATTCTTGAATCAGTCACTTGGCAAAACAAACTTAACTTAGACTGCTACTTTCTATCCCCGCCCACGTATTAGGCTTAGGTCAGGTACACTGGGGTAGGCGTGGTTAGAAGCACCAGTTGAGTACGATTAGTCAAATGTTTATATGTATGTATCTATTTTATCCATTTTAAACCACTATATGGCTTAGAAACCATATAAATGTTTTTACAGTATTATTTTATAATTCTGCTTTTATTGTATGCACTTTACTTAACCATAAGTATTGCAATAATATCGATTCATTTCTCTTGTACGAGAAAAGAGACTGATCAATAAATAACATCTTTTATTGAACACGCCCGTCTCTTCCTTTTCTCTACAATCTGGTGAAACTAAGAATGCACGTACTGACTGAGTAAAATAAGTTGTCTTTTGTTTTCACACGACTCTAGAGATACACTCTTGATTAGGGGAGAGCAAAGTTGTCATGTTCTATGGTTGTCAGAAACTAAATCCCTTCTTGTCTATCCAGGGAGGTTCAATTCCTCCTTGTCTATTCGAGAAAGTTTCTAGTGAACTCTGAGCTAGCTGGCAAACCCAAAACTTTAAGTCTAATATCGACAGTAGAAGACCTAGTTAACGTCTGGTCTAGGTCTATACTATTGGAGGTATTATTCCAATGCGCAGAGCCTATTGGGATAATAGGAACTACACTACAATTCCTTCCCTTTGAATTTCCCAGACGTCAGACTAGAGCCGGAAACTTTTGTGTGAGCAGTACCCCTGCACACCGTCAGGTGACTCCTTTCGTTTCCGCGCGTCCGGATCATTGGAGTCGGATGTGACATCGCTGTCACCTATACAGGTGGATGTCAGTTACGTTTCATGACTTTCCACCCCAGAAGTGCAGAGGCATATAGTGAACTGACTAGTGTGTGCGCAGGGAGGCATGGCATGTCTGTAATTAATCTGCAGCTAGATATTGTCTCTACCAGATAATGTGTTACCGAAGGTAAATAGCTTGTTTATCTGAGAGAGACTTCTAGCTGCAGATTCATTAACTTTGAATAGATACCCAAGACATAGCACACAGGCGGTAGGCTACGGACAAACTAACTAAACTAAGAAGTCCTGCAGGACCAAACGGGCAAAATGCTTGCCCCTGCGGCCCTGACTGTCCAGGCAGTAGTGCTTGGCCAGCATGTGCAGGGACGCCCACGTTGCTGCCTAGCAGATGTCAAGGACTAGAACACCATGAGTCTATACCTTGGTCGCTGCTTTTCCTCTGGTGGAATGGGCCTGTAAGCCATCAAGAGGCTGCTTTTTAGGTAGGGTGTAGTAGATCTTGATACAGAGAACAGAGAATGACCCAGCATAAAATGGTTTGCTTCTGAACTGCTTGACCTTTCTTAGCTCCTACGTAGCCCACGAAGAGTTGGTTGTCCACCCAGAACTCGTTTGTACGCTATTATTTGGGTCCAGACGGAGGAGCCGTTCCTCCTATTTAGAGGGATGTAGAAGAGCATAAAAGGTGGGCAGGGTGAAATATTGTCCCAAATGGAATTGGGACACCACTTTAAGCAGGAAAGAAGCTTGGGTGAGAAGCACCACCTTATCCAGGAATACCATCAGATAGGGAGGCTTGGATGATAAAGCCTGCAGCTCCCTCTCCCTCCTGGCAGATGTTATTGCCACTCAAAAGGCTGTCTTGATGGTTAGAAGCCGGAGGGGGAATTTATGAAGCGCCTCAAAGGGAGTACACATCAGATAAGAGAGAACAAGGTTCAGATCCCACTTAGGCATCATGAAGGACAAAGGGGGACACATATTTATTTATTTATTTTTTTTTTTTTAAGCTTATATCGCGCACAGCTACCCAAAATGGGTTTCCCGGCGCTAGGGATAGACTGTAGAAGAAGAGGAGGCAGTTTCACCTAACCTGAGTCACAGCAAGCTATTGGGCACGTTGAGTAAAAAACCATGTTTTCAAAGCCTTACGGAAGCGAAACAAGTTGGTCTCGAGTTTTAGAGCCAGTGGGAGGGAGTTCCAATATTTGGGGCCCAGAGTGGAAAAGGAACGACCTCCCATTTTTGTCAGCTTCCATCTTGGCATAATGAAACAAGACATACATATGTACATATGTACAAGACCTTTAAGAAACCTATTTACAATAGGAGACTTAAATAAGGAGGGTTGGTCAGGCAGCCACAGGAAAGCAGACAGAGCAGAAAGATAACCCTTGAGAGTGCTCAGAGTGGAGCCCTGCTGGGCAAGGGTAAGAATAAAGAGGAGAATATCAAAAAAAGAGGTACAGAGAGGATCAATATACTTTTCTGAACAATATTTTGAAAAATGTCGCCAACTGAAGGCATATACCACTTTGGTGGAGGGACACCTAACTGCCAAGATAAAGTGCAAACTTTGGGAGGAAGGTCAAAAGCTATCAACTGTCGCCACTCAATATACACGCAAGGAGGTGGAGAGTTGCCAGGTTCGGGGGGAGTACCCACCCCTGCTGCTGCGACAGAAGATCTACCCGAAGAGGCAGACTGATCGGACGATCAACGCTCATTTTCAGAAGCTCGGGATACCAATATCTCTGCACCCAGTCCGGAGCCACAAGAATGATTTGGACCCAGTCGTATCTGATCTTCTTGAGAACTCTGGGCAGAAGTTGTATGGGCGGAAAGGTCTACAGGAGGCCTGACTTCCACTTGTGATGAAAAGCTTCACCAAGCGATAGCCGCCTTGGAAACTCCAATGTGCAGAACTGCTGACATTGTGCATTTTCTTCGGAGGTGAACAGATCTAACCAAGGTTCTCCCCATTGCTAAAAGAAACCTCGTGCCACCTCTGCGTGGAGATGCCATTTGTGATTCGCTAGGCATTAATGGCTGAGTTTGTCTGCCCTGGCATTCAGAGAACCTGCCAGGTGTTAAACCACCAGGGTTATGCCCTGCTTTTCCAGCCATATCCAGAGATGCAGGGCCTCTTGACAAAGCGTCCACCACCCTACCTCGCCCTGCTTGTTGTAGTACTACATGGCAGTGGTGTTGTCTGTGAACACTTGCACCAACTTCCCCTTGACCAAGCTAAAAAAATGCTTTCAGCGATCGTCAGATCGCTCTGAGCTCCAACAGGTTGATGTGGAGTCTGGATTCCACCGGAGACCTCTGATCACCACCTCTCCCAAATGGCCGCCCTGTCCCAGGAGTGACACATCTGTCACTACTGTGAGAACTAGTTGGGGAAGGGATAGGGATCTGCCTCTGACCCAATCGCGGTTCGTTAGCCACCACTGCAAGTCTGTTGCAGTTCCGTACGTAGAGATTCCCATGACGCTGCGCCCACTGGAACCACTGCAGAGCCCACATATGCCATCTGGCATGATTTCCAACAGGTTGCAGCAGGCCATGAGGCCCAGCAGCCTCGGAGTTATTCTCACTGAAATCCAGGATAGTGGCGGAAACATCGATATTATACCCTGAATATCCTGAACTTGTAGTTCGGAACGATAAGCCCGAAACTGCACTACGTCCAGAACAGCTCTGATGAAAGGGAGAGTCTGAGGAGTCAGTCTTATAGTGAACCCCAGCAAATGCAGGAGGTCTGCCGTAGTCTGGAGATGGGAAAAGACAGTCTGGGGCGAGGCCACCTTCAACAGTCAGTCATCGCTGTAGGGGAAGACTGAAACCCCCAACCTGCGCAGATGAGCTGCTACCACCGCTATCACCTTGATGAGCACCTGAGTGGTGCTGGTAAGGCCAAAGGGAAGCACAGTGAACTGAAAATTCTCGTGGCCTACCTTGAACCACAGGTAACGCTTGAAAGCAAGCAAGAAGGGGATGTGAAAATAGGCATCCTGCAAGTCTAACGCTACCAGCCAGTCTTCTTGGTCTAGGGCAGACAAGACGTGAGCCAAAGTGAGCATCTTGAATTTCTCCTTTTTGAGGAAGAGATTGACAGTTCTGAGGTCTAGAATAGGACGAAGACCCTTGCTCTTCTTGGGTATCAGAAAGTAGCAGGAATAACAACCACTGCCTACTTCTGATATCAGAACCTTTTTTATAGCCCCCTTGGCCAGGAGAGCTGTAACTTATTTTCGGAGCAAGATAAGATGATCCTCTGCCAGCCGTTCTTGAGATGCTGGTAAAGGGGGAGGGAAAGTTGGAAAGGAAGGGAGTAACCCTTCTGAATGATCTACAAAACCCATTTCTCTGATGTTATGGACTACCAGTGGAGGAGATGATGTAGGATTCTCCCTCCAACTGGGCACCCATGGTCTGGCAGAGCCAAACTAGGAAGGCTTTGAGGCCACAGCTACCTAGGAGTTGGTGACTGATGACTTCTGGCTACCATTCCCACATGATCGGAATGCATCACGTCCACACCCTTGCACAACTTGGAAAGCTTCTGCAGGACGGTGGCTGGCATGATTGAAAGCCTGCGTCATAGTCACGAAATGTCTAAAAGGTTGACATGTACATCTCCCAAAAAGAAAGATTTTCTCAGCCAAGCATGGCACCGTAATGCCACCATCGACAAAACTGCTCTGCTCAGAGAGTCAGTCGTATGCAGATCACACCTAATGGTGAACTTCGCTACATCTCTCCCATCTTTCACTGCTCGGGAGAGGATGGCCTGGGCCTCTTCCGGGATCTGTAGCAGCAAATGCACAACTATTTCCCATAGTGTATGGGAGTAACGGCCCAAAAGGCATGCAGTGTTCACCAACCACAATGCTAGGCTGGCGGAAAAAAACATTTTCTTACCCAGTGTGTCCAGCCTCTTGGATTTCCCTCCAGGGGAGAGCCCGGGAGCGCGCCAAGTTTAGTCAAGGCGTGGACTACTAAGCTCTCAGGGATAGGGTGTTGGCTGAGGATCACCCGGTGGAGGGTGATGGCGGTGGGCAATAGTCCTGTTCACAGGAGCCCCTGTGCTAGGCTTGGACCACGTTCCTAGAAGGACATCCATCCGTGTTTCGTTGAAGAGCAATAGGGGTTCGGATGAGGAAGCCCCAGGCTGAAGTACTTTGGTCAAGAGGTTAGTCTAGACCGCCACAGAGGGAAATTCAAGGTCAAGGACCTCTGCTGCTCTCTTCACCACTAATGCATAAGATGCTCCCTCCTCCGTAGCCACAGTAGGTGGAAAGAGCAAACCAGAATCTGGAGAGGAGTCCAGTCCACTGGCCTCTGCTAGTTCCTCATATTAGTCCAAATTCTCACCAGGAGTGTATATATGGTGTTCTAAAGGTTCGAGTGACCCCTCCCACACTTCCCCCATGCCTGTCTGCTCTACAAAAGGCTCAGGCAATGATCTAGGACCAGCGGGCCTTGACGGCGCTGGAATCAGCGTCAATTGATGCCATTCTGGCTCTGAATTGTCAGGGTGAGAATTGGGGCTGACGCCGCGGGTGGACTTCAGTGGCGCCAGGACCATCAACGTCGGGACTGGTGCCGGAGAAGGTCGTGTTAGCATGATCAACGTCAGTCCGGACCCGAGATCGGATCCATGAGACCCCACCTGAACCGAGGTCGGAGCTGTCGGTGCGGAACTGAATGCGGCCTTCCCTGACCCCGCAGGCCCCAAAGGTGCTCCAGAGGGGTAGCATGATTAACCCCTTCCATGCTGGGTGGATTCTGCTCCTGTGCTGCAGATTTCAGCACGGGTGCGGTCATGACGGCCCCCCAGCCGTCAACAGCACACGAGCACTGTAGTGCATGACGGCTGGGGGCCGTCATCAGCATGCAAGGGGTTAAATACTCGGCACAAGGTTTTGTAAAACTCCTTCATTTGAGCGGGGGTCACTCTAGCTCCCAGAAACGGGGAGAGGCACGGAGTCAATCCTGGCAAAGGCTCCTCAGAACAGTGTCTGGAACGTTGATAATCCTCACTCATCTAGCCAGCCGACGGACGAGGTGATGTCGTAGTCAGTCTAGACTTTTTCTTCTTTTTGTGCTTCTTCCCAGAGTGTCCGAGGACCTCGAGTGTGTCAACGAAGACTTGGGGATCCTAGAGCATTCCCATAACCTTCTTTTCCTCGACCAGCACCAAGACCTCATGAGAGTCACGCTAGATATAGTCCATTGCCAGGTCGCAAGCAGCTTTAGGGACTGCTCCCTTAAAGCATTCGGCACCATGGCCCGACAGTCAGAGCACGACTGAGTCGTGGTCATGCTCGAGACATCAAAAGCACACAAGGTGCAGGTCGGTAACCGACATATTGTGGTGACAGGAGCCACACAGATTGAACCCTCTACCTTTCTAGAGGACATTCCCACAACACACAAGAAAAACTCTTCAACAAAATGTATAATAAAGTCTGTCAAAAGACAGAGGGGTAGATCTTCTCCAGACCAGCGCTAACTGGTCCGTAAAAAAAAGAACCAACATCCGCATGCCTTGGTGGCACCTATATAGGGGACCGCGAATTCACAACTGGCGCCAAAACCACTGCACGGAACCTAACAGGGCCACCTAACAGGGCCACCTGACAGCGCACTAGGGTACTGATCATGCAAATATTTTGTGATCCAGTCTTACGCCTGAGAAATTCAAAGGTAAGGAATCTGCAGCTAGAAGCCTCTATCAGATCTAAAATGCAATACATGAAGAAAACATGAATGCCAGAACAAAAACTCTAATGGTTTGCTCAGCACATTGCAACAGCATTTTTATGACAAAAATATAAATTTTTAATAGAGAAGTAGCAATAATGCTTGTCACATAACATGGGGAAAGGTTGTAGTGGGACTAAAATTCTGAATGACTGACCTAACAGATATGGAAGCCAAATGGCAGATTTTCACAATTTACTTGCATTTTCATGTTGCCGCTCAGACCATTCCAATTGCAACATTAGATTTGTTTTCCTTACTATGGGTAGCGCAATGGCAGATATAATTTACTAAAGCCACCTAATATAAATTATAATTCATGAGATCCTTTATATTCCTTGGGGAATTTAAAAACAAGATAATAATTCTGCAACGTGGTTCAGAGTTGGTGTCTTTCATAAATTTACATGGCTGAATTATTTTCATTCATCAGACTAGCAATCACCATTACTATAAATAAGCAGTAAGGAATATGCTACTTACCAGTATGCATCTGTTCTTGGCATGTAGGGCTGCTGACATTCATATCTGTGCATAGATCGCCGCCTAGTGTTGGGTCCGGATGATTGCACATTGTTGTCCTGGAAGAGTCTTCGAAGTATCACGAGATAGGTGGCTCCTCCCCTGGACTACAGTGCGCATGGGCATCCTCTCCATCCTTAGATTGTTTTTTGCCATTGTGGCAGAGGTGGAGTGTTGTATAGTAAGAGATGTCCATGCAAGAAAGTGAGAGTTAGAATGAATGTTACAGCTGCGACAGGCACCGGGGAGGAGGGTGGGCGATATGAATGTCAGCAGCCCTACATGCCAAGAACAGATGCATACTGGTAAGTAGCATATTCCGTTCGAGGCATGTGGGCTGCTGAATTCATATCTGTGCATAGAATGTATAGCAGTTTCTCCCTTAGCGGTGGCTACCTGTGCCAGCTGCAGCAGTCTGAAACAGAGTTTTTAGAACAGCCTGTCCTACAGCAGCTTGCTGTTTGGAATGTACATCTACACAATAGTGTTTTGTGAAAGTATGTATGGTGGACCATGTGGCTGCCTTACATATTTCCTCTAGAGGAATGTTTCCTAGGAAAGCCATGGATGCCCCCATTTTGCGTGTTGAATGCGCTCTTGGGGGAACTGTTAAAGTGCGTTTAGCCTTAAGATAACATATTTGAATGCACTTAACAATCCATCTTGCTAACCCAGATTTGGAAATGGGGTTGCCTTTGTGTTGTGGTGAAAAAGCAACAAACAACTGTTTTGTTTTCCTGAAATCTTTTGTTCTGTCTATGTAATATAGGAGAGCCCTTTTAACATCTAGTGTGTGCAGGGCCCTTTCAGGTACTGACTGTGGATTTGGGAAGAACACTGGCAGTTCTATTGTTTGATTCATGTGGAAATGGGACACCACTTTTGGCATGAGTTTAGGGTTTGTCCTAAGCACGACCCTATTAGCGTGGATTTGGAAGAATGGCTCTTAAATAGTTAGGGCTTGCAGCTCGCTAACTCTTCTAAGCGAAGTAATTGCTACGAGGAACGCCACCTTCCATGTTAAAAATTGTATTTCACATGAGTGTAGAGGCTCAAAAGGTGGTCCCATTAGTCTGGTTAAAACGATGTTTAGGTTCCAGACCGGTGAAGGTGGGTGTCTTGGGGGGATTACTCGTTTGAGTCCCTCCATGAATGCTTTAATTGCAGGCACTCTGAATAGGGAAAGGTGTTGCCTTTTCTGAAGGTAAGCTGCTTTGGCAGCTAAGTGTATTCTTATGGACGTATATGCTAGATTGCAGCGATGTAGGTGCAAAAGATAGCATATGATATTTTGAGTTGATGCGTCTAGTGGGTTTATGTCATTGTTGTTACAGTAAATGACAAAACTTTTCCACTTTGCCGCATAGCATGCTCTTGTGGTAGGTCTTCTTGCCTCTTTGATAATGTGCATGCAGTCAGGAGGTAAGTTTAGGTAGCCAAACTCTATGACTTCAGTAGCCAGATTGCAAGGTTCAGTTGCTGTGGATCTGGGTGCTGAATGTCTCCATGGCTCTGGGTTAGGAGACTGGGTGTTAGTTTTAGTCTTTGATGAGGCACCACGGAAAGTTCTAGGAACGTGGTGTACCACGGTTGCCTCGCCCATGTTGGAGCAACTAGGATTAGCGTTATGGAGTGTTGGCGCAATTTGCGTGCCACTAGCGGTATCAACGGTGCTGGTGGAAAAGCGTAGGCAAATTTGCCTGACCAGTTCATCCATATCGCAGTGCCCTGAGACTGCGGGTGTGGGAACCTTACGGCGAAGTACCGGCATTTTGCGTTTTGTTTTGTGGCGAACAGGTCTATCTCTAGTTGTCCCCACTGTTGGAAGTATGGTTGAAGCACTGTGGGATGAATCTCCCACTCGTGTATTTGTTGGCTGTGTCTGCTGAGCAGATCCGCTATTTGATTTTCCTTGCCTGGGAGGTGTTTGGCCATGAGAAACATGTTTCTTTGAATGGCCCACTTCCACATGCTTTGAGCCAGATGTGACAGCTGTGGAGAGTGTGTTCCTCCCTGCTTCTGTATGTAGTACATCGCAGTCATGTTGTCCGTCCGGATGAACACGGTCTTGTTGCACAGATGTACTTTGAAAGCTTTCATTGCCATAAAAATTGCCATCAGCTCCAGTAGGTTTTTTTTTTTTTTTTTTTTTTTTTTTTAAAAACCTTTATTGCACAGACTCATAAACAGTTACGGGCCCACAACCAACTGGCTGGCCTCGACATCAATCGGAGCACTGTAGCAAGCAATATGTCAACTCAGTAGCAAAGTAGATCCAAGTACAGGCAATCCAGGTTACACGAAAGCATTTACTCTACCGAGAAGCAGGAGAAATGAAGGTTCAATTTTATAATGTTCATAAACAAACGCAATTAATAAACAATAGAAAGGATCAAAGGTCACAGTATACACGTAGAACAGAGGTGGGCGACTTCTATCAAGGAAAGGCAGCGAGCGTAAACAGAATCAAAATGGCGGCACAACTAGAACTGAAAAGGATCAAGAAGCACACATTAAGTCGTGCGGCGATCGCCGCCCACCCCACCCCCAACCACACCATTGACCCAAGGAAAAAGAAAAGAAAAGGAAGCGAAGAAGACAAAGGGAAAAATAAGGCCCATAGGAACTAAAACGGACAAAACAAAGCCCCCCCCCCTACCCTGCACACATGTAGAGGCTACGGCCTACCCCCCCCCCCCAACAGCGTGCCTGTCGCCCAATAAAGAGTACCCGAAATAAAGAAGGAAGAAAAAGGAGGAAAAAGCGTACATATAATACCGGAGGAGGGCCAGATTTATGTCTCCTAAAGACAACCCATCAGGATATTCTCGGCCGCCCTACCCCTCGACCCCCAAATAAAACAGATCCAGCAGTCAGCTCCCCCGACTACACATTACCGTCCAGCAAAGCAGATGACAGTGAGGAAAAGCAAAAGCGTGTTCAACCTTGTCCCTGACGATCCAGCACAACAACGAAGAGCAACAGTAAAACAGCCCCCCAGCATGAGATAAGCAGCTGCAGGAACCACGGCAGGACAGGACGCCGTGCACTAAGACCTGTCCAACACAAAGCCGCCTGGGCCACCGGTGTACAAAAAGGGGCAGTTCGCAATGTCAGTCCCCCAAGGCGAAACAGTTGAAGAAGGAGCAGCGCGCCCAGGACACCATTAGAAGAATCGCCAGCGGATCTCGAAGAAGGTGCAAAACATGGCGCCCAAAGGCGACCATCCAGCTGCAGCGCCAGTCCAGGAGTCTCACATCCCTCCACAGCCATAGCAGATAGAGTCACAGCAGTAGCCAGGTCTCGCACCCCCAGCGTCTCCATGCACCGCAGGATAGATAGGTCACCATAGGCAGGCTCAGGGTGTGGCGAAGCGGTCTGCACGCGATCTCCAGCTCGGCCAGATAAGGATAGCGTAGACAAAAGGGCGTCCAAGCGGCCCCCCAGGTCCCGGGCATGACCACACCAAGTAGATCGTAAGGCAACCAGGGCGCCCAGAATCTCAGCGATCTGAAGGGGCACCTCCGGAAAGGAGGATGATGGAGCGCTTCGCACCCAGGGCTCGACGACCGGAGGCAGTCCTCGAGGCCATACGCCGGCGTCCCCTTCCCTCAGTCCGTCATCCCATGGGCGCCCCGACAAGTATAGCCAGGTCACGGGGGCAGGGGCAGCACGATTCCCACCGACGCTACACACAGACATAGCGTGAGGTCGGCCGTTGTAAGCCCCCTTAATAGTCGGTCAGGCCACCTGGTACATTCGCCGAGCACTCGGTTTAAAATGGCTCCCTTCACAGCCCAGGAGAAGGAGAAGCACACAAAGCCGGCCAAGGGCAAGGATACAATGTTACACTGGAAACTGCTTGATCGAGTAGATGCGGAGAGAAAGGAAATGAAAGCGCGCTGCTGCAGAAACACGAAGCGGCGGCTGCTATCCGCTGATCGGCTCCGTCCTGTCGTCAGCGGCCGTTGTTGCGGTGGTCAGGGTCAGCCCGCTCCAAGAACAATAACCCGGACTCCGCCATTAATGCTGGAAAGGAAACAGGGACGTTCAATCAGTCCTGTCGCAGGGAGCAAGTCGGGGAGCACACCGCCGGAATCAGCATCTCTTCCGGAGTCCAATACCGTCTCAAGGAGACCGGACAAATCACAGGATAATCAACGGTACGGAGGGAAGACGAGCGGGGCAGCGGAGCCGAGGGTTCAGGCGGCCATCTTGTTCGCCGGCTAGGCTCCTCCTGGCTTCAGTAGGTTGATGTGCATTTTTTTCTGTTGCGTTGTCCATAAGCCCTGTATTGTGTGGTGGAGGACATGGGCTCCCCACCCTACTAGGGATGCGTCCGTTGTTAAGACTATTTGTGGTACAGGCTCTTGGAACAGTCGTCCTTTGCAAAGGTTTTGTGGGTTCCACCAATGCAGAGAGTTGTATGCACGACTGGTCACCAACACTAGGTTGTTTAATTGTCCTTGAGCCTGGTTCCACTAACGTGCTAGGCACTCCTGCAGCGGACGCATGTGTAGTCTTGCGTGAGGGACTATGAAAATGCATGAGGCCATCATACCTATTAGTTGCATAAACACTCGGGCTGGGAGCGAGTGTTGGGGCTTGAATCTTTGGATTAGCGTCTGAATGCTGTTTATTCTGACAGAATTCGGCTGCGCTTTCCCTGCCAGAGTGTCTATCGTCGCTCCCAGGTATTGTTGTATGTGGGCAGGCTGAAGATGGGACTTTGGGTAGTTCAGCGAGAAACCTAAACTTTGCAGGAGGTGAATAGTGCGTGACATGTGGCTGGCACATTGCTGGGCTGACTGTGCTTGTATTAGCCAGTCGTCCAGATATGGATAGACATGAATATACTGTCTTCGGAGATGTGCAGCTACTGTCGCTAGGCACTTGGTAAACACTCTGGGGGCTGTTGTCACCCCGAAAGGAAGGACTTTGAATTGATAGTGCTGATTTTGTATGGTGAACCTGAGATATTTCCTGTGTGCTGGGTGTAACGGTATATGGAAATATGCATCCTTGAGGTCTAGTGTTGCGAGGAAGTCTCCTTGACGCAACAGTGGTAATACCTGCTGTAGAGTGAGCATGTGGAAATGCTCTGATAAAATGTATTGGTTTAAGGGTCTGAG
This sequence comes from Lissotriton helveticus, assembly GCF_964261635.1. Taxonomy (NCBI): domain Eukaryota; kingdom Metazoa; phylum Chordata; class Amphibia; order Caudata; family Salamandridae; genus Lissotriton; species Lissotriton helveticus. Next base: position 1,369,909,112 of record NC_136067.1, read on the forward strand.
GTCCAAGATTGGCCTGAGAGACCCGTCTTTTTTGGGGATTAGGAAGTAGAGTGAGTATACCCCTGTACCCTGGTGTTCTAAGGGTACTAGTTCTATGGCCCCTTTTTGTAGCATGCTGATGACTTCTTGCTGCAATAAGTGTAGGTGTTCTGCGGACATAGGAGGGTGTTTTGGGGGTATGTTGGGTGGTGTGGAGATTAATTCTAGGCAATAGCCATGCTGGATTATTTGCCTCAACCACCTGTCTGTAGTTATGTTTTCCCAGACTTGCAGGAACTGCTGTAATCTTCCCCCGACCGGTGTTATATGGTCTGGGGGCAGTGACAAGAAGTGACTGCTTTGTATTGGTAGAGGATCTGGTGGTGTTATTCCCTCGTCCTCTACCTTTGTTGTTATTGCCACGGTATCCACCTCTATTGTTCTTGTTGTAGGTGGTTTGCATGTTCCCTTTGTTGTATGAGGTTTGCTGCGCTGACCCTCCTCTTGCAGCTCCTCTGTTGCCGGAGCGACGAAAGGAGACGCCTCTGTATTGTTGTGACTGCAAGGCTCCCATAGACTTGGCTGTCTCTGTATCCTTTTTCATTTTGTCTAATATTGTGTCCACATTAGGGCCAAACAAATAGTCAGGGTTTACTGGCTGATTAAGTAAAGTAGTCTGAACTTCATTTTTTAACCCAGAGATGCGGTGCCACGCATGTCTTCTGAGCATGACACTGGTATTGATAGCCCTGGCTGCTGAGTCAGCTGCGTCCAACGCACACTTGATGGAGGCGTTAGATATTAACTTTTCCCTCCTGTATTAGGAACTCTGCCAGTTCCTTATAAAGGTCAGGTAGATGATGGAGAAGGTGCTCAAGTGTGTCGTAGTGTGCCCTGTCATACCTGGCTAACAGGGCTTGTGTGTTAGAGATTCTCCATATGTTAGCTGCTTGAGCAGCTACCCTTTTGCCTGAAGCCTCAAAAACTTTAGACTCCTTGTCTGGAGGTTGAGCCTCGCCCGTAGTTTGAGAATTAGCACGTTTACGTGCATTGGATACTACCAAAGAGTCCAATGGCAGCTGTCCCTTAATGTATGTAGGGTCCACTGGTGCTGGCCTATATTTCTTTTCTATCCTTGGGTTAATGACTCTTGCCCTGGTTGGTTCCTTAAATATGTCCCCTGCGTGTTTAAGCACCCCTTTTAGCGTTGGCAATGTTTTCACCGATCTTTCAGAAGTGTTGAAAGTGTCGAAGAGGAAGTCCTCCTCAATGGGGTCTGCATGCATTTCCACGTGGTGGTTGTATGCTGCTCTTTCGATTAGTGCATTGAAAGCAGCTGTGTCCTCCATAGGGGAAGTTTTTACAGAGTATGCAGCAGTATCTTGCATGGTCTGTGAGTCTACGGGATCTACATGACCAGACCACTGTTCATCTTGGTTGTCTTGGTCATCATCCACTGGATAATTATACAGGTCATTATCCTCATATTCCACATCCTCCTCTGTGTGTGTGGGAGAATATGTATAAGTGTCTTGCACATGTGTGCTGATGGGCTCAAAGAGAGTTGGAGATGTAGCAGAGTCTCTTTTCTTTTTGAGTGGAATGCGGTAGGTTTCAGCAGAAGTGTCTGGTCTGACTTTCCTTTTTAGCACGGTAAGTTTGCCAGTATCTGGGTCCTCATACAGTTTGGTTTGCTCCTCTGTGGAGTGCTCTTGCTCTTCATGCGCTTGAGCCCTTTTCCCTGTTATCGCCTTTCTCGTGTGTGTCGGTTCGATTTCCGTTGTCGGTTCGACCGTTTTTTGGCGTATGTGCATCGGAAGTCCGAATTTTATCGGTCCAAAGGTCTTTTGTGCTTCAACAGTCTTTTTAGGCTGATTGACTTTTTTCTGTGCCGTGAGTGTTATCGACCCGACAGTCTTTGTTTGTTCGATAACCACTTTGTGGCCTTGTGCCTTCTTTGGAGCCTGTTGTTTTGGAGCGATGTTTTGCCTCGACTCGATCGCCCCCTTGGGCTCGATTCTTGCCTTCGGCTCGAGTGTCCCCGTATGCACCGACTTTGGCTTCTCACTTTGTTGTCTTGGTTCGACAGCCGTCTTCCGCTGGAGTCCTTTGTTTGTGTTGCCTGGCGTCGACGTTGACGTCGATCTCGTCGGTTCGACGGCTTTTAGTTTAGGCATGTTTTTGGGCGTACTGGCTCTTGGCTCGACAGACCTGATATGCGACCCAGCTATTTCGACGGCCATTTTGTGTTTGGTCGGCGTCGATGGAACCGCACCTTTCGGTCCGAAGAGTGGGAACTCTATCAGTTTCGGTTTCGTTTTTGCTTCTGTAACTTTCGGTTTCAATATTACCAGGGAATGGTAATGTTGCACCGATGGCTCTTGCCGTACGTTCTTAGCCGGGCTGGATTGCGGGCTATAGAATCGATGTTTAGATCTTGGCTAAGGCCTTCCGGCGATGCCTCGACCTGAGCCTTTGGAAGGGTATCAGTGAATGTACTGAGCCCCGTACTCAGTTGGCCCCGTGTCCTCGCCGGAGTCGTCCTCAACGGCTCCGATGCCTGGATCGCCGTCCCCTACCTCGACGATGTCGTCTTCTTCGTCGATGTAGTAGTTTGAGTCATGTTCCGACCCCTACTCCGACTGCTGGTCTGAGTCCTCAGCTTCGACGACCTCTTCGTCGTCTTCAAAGATGTTCTCCGGGTCAGGCGCTGGCTTCTGCATCGTCTGCCTCGCTGCTCGTCGAACCCGAAGTGTTTTCTTTGAACGGAACTGCGCACAAGCTAAACAGTCGGCTTCATTGTGTTCTGGAGATAAACACTTGTTACACACAGGGTGTTTATCTATGTGTGGGAATTTCGAGTTACAATTGGGGCATCTTTTGAATGGACTTCGTTCCATCGACGATTGTCCCTTGGTGTCGGGAAGGCCCGCGGCCCGATTCGACGATTTGAGTATAAAACAAACGAAAGAAAGTAGTCGTTACCGATTGGATAACAATACCGACGACCCCGAAGGCCTTTTGGCCTTGTAGAAAAGTTTTTTATCGATTCCAAACTCCGAGTTGGAAATCACATCCGAACCCAATGGCGGAAAAAAACAATCTAAGGATGGAGAGGATGCCCATGCGCACTGTAGTCCAGGGGAGGAGCCACCTATCTCGTGATACTTCGAAGACTCTTCCAGGACAACAATGTGCAATCATCCGGACCCAACACTAGGCGGCGATCTATGCACAGATATGAATTCAGCAGCCCACATGTCTCGAACACATTGTTAAAATGGCTACTGGCCCACGAACCGCAGCACATTTACCTCACTAAAAAGCATCCAAACTTGAGCCAATCAGGTGAAAGCACCCAGTACCCTCACTCTATGAAAGGCAATAACAAGTGAGCCTTTGACAGGAAGGAGGGTGGGTCATATGTGAGTCCTTAAAACTTACTATATTGCACAAGAGTTTGTTTCTTCTCCATCTTTCACTGGTTAACATGCTTGAATCATAATAATTAGTAGTACACCATACACCAACAGTAGGAATCAGGCTGACCTTAGCAAGAGAGATTGTACAGAGCTACTTGCACCACTAAAGTATCTTCTGCTGCATCTACTTTGAGGGAGTAGTTACCGTTCACCCATGTCGCAGTACAGTATATGTTCTGCAGAGGAACACCAGAGTAGCGGGATGCCATTGAGGACATGCTTCTGGTAAAGAGTGCCATAGCTCTTCGCCGCAGAGTTTGATTCATCTTCTTGAGACAAAAAGCAATGCATGCAGACAGCCAATATGACAGGCCAGAGACATGAAGGCTTCTTCCAGGATGTTCAAAGACCCTAAAGATCTTCTAATGTCTTTAATCTTCTACAGGTTAAACTTAAGGCACTTACATACATCTAGAGAACGCAAGTATCTTTCTGTAGTTGTAGTAAGGTTTTTAAAGAAGGAATGGAGAACAACCGACTCATCAAGAAGGCAGTCTGTTAGCACTTTGGGTGTAAACTTTGGGTTTAATTGTAGGAGCACCTTATCTTTTCAGCATTGTAGAAATGGCTTTTTGATCATCAAGGCTTGCAATGCACCGAGTCTTCTGTAGGATGTCAATGCAAGAAACAATGTGTTTTTTCCAAGGAAAGGAACGTTTACTCTGCCTTGTAGATTAGCTCAAACAGCGGAGCAATAAGACATATCAGAACCATGTTTAGCCCTTAGTGAACAGACTGAAGTCTCCGTTTAGAAAAGGCATGAAACGTAACTTTCATAAACTGCCTTATCACTCGCTCTGGAAAGAAGCATAGTCAAAGCAAATAGGTCTCGCCAATAGGACCTACTGACTTTCCTAATGTCTTTTGGAAATGCTTAACAGCATCAGGGGGAACGCAAAAACCTTTTTCCAGATGATGTGCAGCATCTGCAAAAAGACTTTTTTTAAAGGGGTGAAAGTGGTTGTGTCATTACACTGGGTAATGCATGCGTGATGACGTATGAATGCAGCAGGCAGCACAATGCATGAGTGTCAGTGGAATGATACAGGCGCCATACATGTTTCTTTTTATTTACTGATCTTGGAACGGTAAATAAAAAAAATGATAATGTTTATACCATGGAAGCACAAAAAAGGACCATGGAGGCTGGGTGGTAATGGAGTGGAGCTGGTAGGGCAGAGGAGGGCATAAGCAGCACACCAGGGAGACAGCAACACAGCAGAGGGAGAACTACAATCAAAAGCGAGTAGACCAAGGTAGGGGTGGGGAAGAAGCAAACAAAGGAAGGAGAACTGTAGAGGAAAAACACACAAGGGAGAGACCATGTCAGAGCGTGGGGGAGAGGCACACTATAGAAAACAGAACTGTGAGCAACATGAAGTACACGGCATTGGGGGAGAGCACAAGCAGGCGATAGCTGGACAACACATTCACTTGCATTGGATGCTTAACCAAAAAGGAAAAGAAAGTCCCCTAAAACTAAGCCAAGCAAAGATATCTTAAAGAGGCTATGCTCCAAGAAAGAGGTAATCACAAGATGGACAATCTGGGACAAAAAATGGCACTGAATAAGAAGCAAGCAAAGGAGAGTAAAAAGAAGGCCAACCAATGGTGAGCAATGAGCAGGTTGTAAGCCACTGTACTTTCTTGGTAAGGCCACATCAGTCTTTTGCAACGAGACAGCTTGCCCGTCTGGTAGGCAAGGCCTAAAAATGACTATTTTTGAGAAGAGTGTCTGAATCTCGAAAGAGCAACCGGGTGTACCTTCACTGAGGCGTGCTTGAGGCAGGATCTCGCTAGATTTAGCAGGTATGGAAGAATCAGATGAGAAGGCACAGACACTGGATGTAGGTCTTTGTTAGACCTGTCAGCCCTTTGGGTGGTACCTCCTAATTATTTATTTATTTGTTTCCTCTTTCTGCCTCCTATATTTTATTTTCCCCTGTTGTCCACCATCATTTTTTTTTTGTGGTGATGTCCTTAGAGCTCTAGGTGCCTCTTATTTTATACCATGGGTACAGGTGCTCTTTTAAACGGAAGGTGGTAGGATAGTAAACCTTTACAAAATGGAGTCCTGCCAACTGCCAAGTGCTACCTCAGGGCTTGGGGCCATCGGGTAATATGAGGGGTTCCAGAACGTTCTGGTCCACTCTAGACCCTCTGGTCCTAGGCTATAAATATTGGAATGTTGTGCGTCCATTTTGTAGAGAGAGAGCTGAGCTGAGGAGAGGTGGTACTCAGGTCAAGGGCGAGCTGGAGTCCAGGCTGAAGAGCGAGGAGGCCTCTGGGGGTTGCTTCCTCTTTACTGTCTGATACCCCCCTCAACCGTGGATCTGACCCGGCAGAGCTGTCTCCTCATGACATTCTTGAGGTACCAGAGAAGAGAGACTTTCCCCCAGTAAGGATCGCTAGGTAAGATCTATGTAGATCTGACAAGTAAGCGTGGCTGGGATTGCCTTATATCGGGGATTACCACAAAAAGAACTTCTGTGAAGTTAATTCCCTATTTGGTGGTTTTCTAGTGGCAGGGCAAAGAGATTCCCCTCAGCGACTGTGAACCTTGCCAGAATCTGCCCCCCCCCCTCACTCTTCGTGGCTGTAGACTTACCAAGGCCGGCCTGAGCTCCCAGTGGTGGCCGCTTCCCTGCGCCTGTGTGAGTCGGATCGGCAGGTCTGCGAGGGCTCGTGTGAGGTGGAGGCGCTGCGCTGAGGAATTGTTGACGGCAGCGCCTCCCAGTGAAGCAGTAGGTGAAGAAGCCGAGGGCGGGGTGAGAGACGGGGCCCGTGCGAGACTTGATCTCCGACGGAGAGAAGCCATCGAGTACGTAGGATGTCTTGTCATCGGATCTGACCCGGCGCTGAGGATTTGAGACCGGAAGGGGAAAGGCAAGAGTGGGAGAACCCAGGAAGGGAGGAGCCCGAACCTCCGAGGGGCGTGGGGAGGAAGGGATGCGCAAGCACTGAGGCGCTCCAGTTACCAAGGAGTCTCCCTGTATGGATGTGGCCACCTTTAGCATACCGGGCCAGAATTAACCCCTACACTCCCCGGTTTGACGCCGTGATCCCTCAGTCTGCTGGCATCGGCCGGATGGTCCGGTTGAAAAGTAAGCAGGGTAGCAGGCTGGGAAACCGAGGGTATTGAAACCTCTCTGAGAACTCTCCCTTCACGCATAGCAGGCCGGAAAACTGAGGGAGAACTATGGAATCATCATACACTGAGTTAGTTAGGGAAAAAGAACTGAATGTAGCAGTGCTTTCAAGGGAGGAGGGTTAATACCTTTGAATGTATGCCAACTTTGACAACCCTCTCCCTACGCTTATGTGAAAGTGAGAAGAAGGTGAAACTAAAAGGGAAACTGCATTTAGGGTGCCATGTTGTTGTAATCCACTAATGTCATTGGGGACTTTTCTGTGATGTATGTTAGCAGCTAATATTTACTCACTTTGACTATGGTGCTTTAGCAATGGACAGTGACGAATTCTCCCACTAACCTGAGTCAAATTTGAGTAAGCCAATACTTGTATGGGATGTGGTTGGAACCTTTTGCCCTGACGTAAAACAAAGGTAAAAGGGAGATTCTTAGTAATATGAGAGTTGGAACATGGGGTGTAAACTCAGAGTCAAGTACATTATAAGTAAAATGGTGAGATGTTAATGTAAAACAACTGCTGGAAGATTGAAGTGCCGAGAGTTTCGCTGAACTCTTATGTATTTGGAGAATAAGTGTAACATGTAAGACAAAACAAAGTGGTGCTCTATTTATGCAAATAAGTAAAGGTGGAAGTGCTTAATGTATTAAAAGTTTGAACTACTGAAGGAGTAAACCTATCAAAAGATTTCTATAAAGCATTTCTATTTTTCTAACATGGTGTGGTGTCTTCGTTTAGTGGATGGGCGCTGGGTTACTGTGATAAGTGCGACGCAAGCATAACACGATTGCCTTTGAGATAGTCCTTTCACTCTGTGATAGGCTACCCTATGTGGACTGGTAACCCCAGGTCCAACAGTCTTCATTCACTGACTAAATCTAGAATTGCTTTCATTTAGCATTGGGTGTCTTGGAAGTAGATGGCAGGCATGACTGTGCCAAGAAAACCCTGCAGTCTGTTGGACTATCCAGAATGTAAGTGATCAGGAGCCAGACTTTGCGCTTGAAGACCTGCAGATCGTGATGAAGCGCCTTCCCTTCTGCCTTGAAAGATGTTCTAGAATCTAGATGTACTCTAAGGGAGAACAGTAGTGCACTCAACAGCCATAATATTTTAGTTTACCAATATGTCTTGTCATGCAGGATTGACTACAATCACTCTTCGCTTTGTTAAGGACCAGAAGGACTAGGGGGACTGGAGGAAAAGCGTACGCTTAGACTTTAGAAATGCTCATTGAAAATGTTTCCCTTTGAGTCCCTGCTGGTAATGCTTGCTGGCAAAGGTATGGCATATTCTGTTCTCCAAATCAAACAACAGATCTAGCTGGGGCTGACCTCATTTATGTAAGACTTGCTGAACTTGTGGAGTTCCCACCCGTGACATTCTGAAATCCACTGACTAAGGTCATCTAATTGCTATGAAGCCCCGGCAGCTCTATGTTGTTGACTATCGCCCAGTTCCACAGATGTTGAGCTTCCTCTGACAGGATGTGTGACTTCAATCTGCCATTTTTGACAATGTAATGCATTGATTTTATAATGCTCATTGGAATCAGGGCTGAAGTCTTGCTGAAGTGTTGCACAGGCATGTAGGGGAATCCCGTAGACATTAAAGAATAGCACCAAGCTCCAAGAAGTTGATATGGAGATTCTTCTCGATTTCCAAGCAATTGTCTTTTGTCAATAAGTCCTACACGGGGTTTTTCAGCAGTTCATTTACATGTCTGCTGTCAATATCATTTGATGTTGAGGATGCTGAAACAAAAGATCTTTCCAAAGATTCAGCAGCATTTTCCCCCACAACAATGCTAGTTTAGGCCACTGAGTAACATTTACTTGGACCTACCATGTATCCTCGACCTGTCGCATTGAGGATGTGGCTCCTACTGGATGGCCACATTCAAAGCCTACAATGAAGGATCAGTGAGGTTCACGAAGACATTAGTCCTAGCACTGACCAGAACTGTCTGAAATGGCACTACAGTTGAATGTTGATGTGTTTACAATTTCCCCATTGGCCCTGGAAAAATAAATGTTTTCCCTTGAACACTGTCAAAGTATGCCCTTAGATAAATTAGAGTGGTGTGGCATACTGGTGGGGAATCTAGCTCTCAATGCAGCAAGAATGTCAAATTCATGTTCCCATTCTTGAACTGCATACTATTAGAAGGTTTAGACTAGATTGCTTACAGTTGGAAAGAGATGTCATGAACAGGCTGGTTGTTGAGCCTCATGTACAAATAAAGAAATAAAACTCTATTTTTGAATATCTTACCCGTGTCTGATTCTGTTTGAGTAACTAAATTACTCAGGAGTGCAGGGGTGTAAGACAGCTGCACTTTAGTGAGGCTCTACTCGCTGCAGCGTTATCATGCATTTATCTGACATCACAGAGCCCATCAATTTTATAGACCCACACTGTTATAGAGCTAGCTTGTGACCACTGCTAATTTCCCGTTTATTATACCCAGATGCAGCAGCATTGCAGGGTAATCCTGAGGCAGGCCTTGGTTGAGTTCTGGGCTGTGAATGGCGAGTGTGGTGTCCCCGAGATCGTCAGTGTAAGACCCCGTGGAGGGTTGTGTCATCATCTAGAGACAGTCTGTGGTGAATAGACCTGTCATGAGAGGCTGCCAGCAGAACTGTGGAAATGGTAGCAGTGCCCAGAGGCCTAGTTCGTTGCACACCTACAGGAAGGCGGCCTGTTAGGCTCTCCTGTGTTGAGACTCAGACACTTTGGATAGTTCAGAGTGAACATCGTTCCATGGAGGAACGCCAGGCAGGTGTGTGTTGATTTTTCAGTTTCCTTCTCTAGCGAACCTTTCATCAGTCCTTCGTCCAAGTATGAAAACAACTGTCAACCTTTCTTCCTCAGAGGTATTTCTGCTGGTGCTAAACATTTGACGAAGTCCCTGGCGTTGACTTTCAGTCAACTGGGATGGCTTTGAATTGGTAATGCTGCTTCTCTACAAAAATCTGACATAATGCTTACAATTCTGAAGGATATCAGGAGATCCGCTTCTTCGTGCATGAAAGACTCCAGGAACATATTGCGAACACCAGATCTAGAATGGGTCTTCAGCCACCAGTCTTCATTTTCACAAAGAACCAGGAGTATTACCCCTGGCGGATTTGTTTCTTCAGTACTTTCTTAATAGCAACTATGAAGAGGCATTCAAAGATTTTGGTTTACATCTGGTCCAGATAGTGCTGACCTCTTCTAGCTTGTGGGCGGCTTTTGTACAACTTCAAGCGTATGCCCACAACCGACAATCTGTGGTCCCAACGATCTGTAGGGATGTTGTGCCACTTTAAGGCAAAATCTGATATTCTACCCTCCTCCCCACACCCCAAATGGTGAAGATTAGAGGCAACCATACTACTAGAAAGCCAGGTTCTCTTGTGTGTGTCTCAACCAATGGAGCATAAAGAATTTTGTAATTTCTGCAAAGGCTTTTTGTGATTTTGTTCCTGGTTTCTAGAACATACTTGGTTGTTGTATAAATGGCAGTAATGGCCACACTTCCTCTGCTGGGATCCGTATAGCAAGGAGTTTCCTCTGAAGATCTGTAATCTTCTGGAGCCACAAAATCCAGAAGCTGTTCAAATGCCCAAAAATATTAGCCCATAAATAGACATATCAAGGGCTTTCCCATGAGCTACTAGTCAAAAGCCAGTGTTCTTAAGTTTCTTTAAAAGAATGCCACTCCTGAGAGATGATGTAAGTCTAAATTGGAAACATCCACAGTAGCATCTTTAACAGCTACCAACCTTCCTGCATGACCACTTTCACTGCCTCTTTTGTCCGCTGGCAGGAGTTCCAGGTACTGGGTGATGTCACTTCAGATGTGTCCATCATGACAGCCTAGATTAACAAGTGCATTACATGCCTTAATAGATGTTGTTGTACTGGAACTTACTCTTAACTTGAGCGCCTATATGCCTGCCATCCCAACCAGGGATTGTAGTGGGAGGCATGACTGAATTGCATGACCTGTGTTCAGCTGCCACACCGACAATCAAATCCAGGCACAGGTGACCAGTGAGACAGGATGGCACTAAGTCAGCATTTCTTTTCTATACATGAGACTAGAGCAGATACTGTGGCCATTATTTCATTAGTTTACTTTCCTCTTGACAGATGCAGTTCAGAATAGGAATGGGATGGAACTGTGTGCACTGTTCCTTAGAATCATAGAGGAAAAACTGCTGCCTCGCCATTGTCATGGGAAGGCCAAATTTCATTGCCGCACTTTCCAATAGGAGGTGAACCCTTGAAATATTGTTTTTGTAGGCACCAACATAGGGTCTCCTAATGGTTGTCTGCGCAGGAATGTTGCTGTCATCTGGGCATCTAAATTGGTCTTCTCTTCTGGTCCTGCCTCCCTGTTCTGGATTTCATCCTCACTTTCTACTAAGCTCTGCGTACCGATTTTTTTTTTTGGAGGCGCTAGGGGGCGCACAGCGGAATGGCTGCCTGAACTGCAGCTCCGCCGGGCGATCCCGAATGATGTGATCCATTGCCACCAAACCCCGCCAACTCACGCTGCGCGACTATGTACTGGTATGGGAAGGTGTGGAGCAGCGTCGGACCTATGCAACAACGGGTTCTGCCCCCGCAATGCTGAAAAATACAGAGATCTTCGCGGCGAACGTCGGACTGCCTGACAATATGGCCGGCGGTTACAGACAGAAACGCTATGGGCAAAAGCGTTAACAGCAGCGGTCTGTCCAGGCATCCAAGTGAACGTTACCGGAGGTGAGAGCATACTGCCAGGTCTGGCGAGGCTGAATTGCGCTGCATTTGTCCCCGACAATTACCGGCGGAACTCGAAAGTGCTCCGGCTGGATGCCTGACAAGATGGCGGCGATCGTTGCTGGAAAGGCGGGCTCGGCAGTTTAGCACCGGCGGACAAACACTCGGCGTACTGTGCTCACAGCCGGTGAATAGTCGTGTCATAAGAGGCTGGTGAAGACACAACACAGACGTCCTGCTGCCACTCGAACTGACTAGCGGGAGAGAGCGCGCCCATGTGACGGGCAGTCATCGGGAGCGAGATAACGCACGAGGTGTCGTCTCATCTACGGGGCTGATTGCAAAAAAAAAATGCCCCCCCCAAGCCAAGAGCGAACCCATCCACCACACTTCGTGGCAATGCTGGAGTGACCAGTCCGCACCCACATCCATACCCCCTATACGCTGGTGTGAATCAACAGCGGGCGGCCCTATTGGAAGCGGACTTGACCCACGTGCAGCTGCAGGCCACCGCTAACGAGGAAAAACGGCGGCGACGGCCAGGGTAACGAGGGCGTCTGGACCCACGGTTCGGAAGGTGCATTCACCGACAACCGCAATGGGAAAACCTGATAAACAGCAACCGAAACTTTCCTTCGACAACAGGAAAGCGACTAAATCTACAGACGACATGGCGGAGGCCGGAGGATCTTCAGAATCACCGCCAACTACCAACATAGAGAAGATTTTAATAGCGATTCAATCAAATCTGCAGGACATAAATGGCAAGCTGGACAATCTGACGTGCAGGATGGATGGCATGGCTGCCCGACAAGAAAAGCATGGCGAACGGTTGGACGAGGCCGAAACGAGGATATCGGCTGTTGAAGATGAAGCGCGCACATCCACCACTAAATGCGCGGGTATGGAACGCATTCTGGAGGTCATAAAAGCGAAGGAGGAGGATTTGGAAGCGCGCTCGAGGCGCAACAACGTGCGTATCACAGGCCTGCCGGAATCGACCAACACGGGACGCATGGAACAATACATAGAAGGTCTCTGTAGGGATATTTTTGGAGCGGAGGCCCTATCGCAGATCTTCATTGTGGAACGAGCCCATAGGTCGTTGGGCCCCAAACCGCCACCCGGCGCTACGCCCAGGCCGATTGTGGCGAGGATCCTAAACTACCGTGACAGGGACGCGATCCTCCGGCTGGCAAGGGAGAAGGGCAAAATCATCCATCAAGGCAACTCGCTGGAGTTTTATCCTGATCACAGGGTCGCCGTACAGCAAGCACGTAAGGAGTACACCGCAGTGAAGGCTAAACTACGAGAGTTAAACATTGCGTATTCTATGTTGTATCCTGCGCGACTTCGAGTGGTGTGGAAGGAACAGACGGTCGTTCTGGCGACACCAAAAGCAGCTCTTGAATTTGTCAAGAAGATACAGCGTGAGGTGAGGTCCGAATCCCGGAACGATCAGAACAGAGACTCAGACTGATGCAGCCGGTAATGTCCATCGTCGAACAGTGGTAAGACTGACTGCACGAATGAATGCAAAGGCCGGGTGCGGTATCGTCCTCGGCTGGACTGAGCAGGGCTGACTGGCATGAGTCTATTGAAGGTGAGATGGTGGTGTTGCATTTGACATTGACCAGCGGCAGGGTGGTGATCAGTAGAGGGGAGGTGAAGATAACGCAATACTATATTGCACTGTGTTGGTGGCCGTTGGCTGAGCACTGATGCTGCGCTTCCCCGCTGGATAACTGGTAACGCGGCCGATTAAAACTGACAATAATGCCGCCACTGTTACGCCGGGTCAGGGCCTGTTATATGAAGTATGCTCGCAGACACATTAGACTGAAGTGTGACAGCGAAGGTGGTGGCAAACCTTTGAACGCTGGGATGCATCTCACGTTGCAGGGCATGGACAAATAAAGATGAATAGCCTCTGCAAGATACTGATTACCGTACTATATGTGGCCAGACAATGGCGGTGTGGGGGGAGTGCTGTACTTTGGCGTTACTAAGTCTGGTCCCTTCCATGGGCATATGTTCGTTGCAAAGAACGGCTACATCTCCTTAATGGCTGCTCCACTGCCTACATCTGGGTGTGGGATGTGGGTGGGTTGGTGGGTCAATGGTTTAATGGACACATACATTGCGACTATTTCGATTCTTACTAGTATCGCCCGCACCCGTACACCGGGTGTAGAGATGTGCCACTGGCGGTCCTCCATGAGGGTACTACCCGACACGAGTTTTGATATGAGCACCAAGTTGTTGTTTAAATGGTTAAGGGGAATGTGCTCTGAAGGGATATGGCTTCGGCAGGTTGGGGATGCTGGAGTGGGCGGGATGAGGGGTGGGGGGGTGTTTGACTGTTTAAGAAGACCGAGAGTATCACAAATGTACACATTATTTGGATATACACTGAGAAGTGTTGTGAATGCAACTTACGATCAATTTGATGGCTGGGGTCGGGCTCCGGGTGTGTTATTGGGGAGTGCAGGTATGAGTGGTATTGTATCAGTTGAGGACACCAGGTTCTAGAAGTAAAGGCAGTAACGGGTTGAACGTTCTTACTTGGAATATACGGGGGTTCTCTCGCCCTCAGAAAAACAGACAGGTATTTGCCAGCCTCACTAGATGGAATATTGATATAGCATTCCTGCAGGAATCACATCTAGCGCCGAACACTCACGCTACATTGGGATCGAGGTGGGCAGGTTCATCCTACAGAGCCTCATACTCATCTTACTCAAGGGGGGTGATTATATTGATCAAGAAAGGGATCGACTTTGAGGAGAAGCAAGTGCTGCAGGACCCTACTGGCAGATATGTGCTGGTGACGGGTACACTGAGGGGCCAACACATAACACTCCTTAATGTGTACGGCCCGAATATTGACGCACCGGAATTCTACCGTGAGATTTGGGGACACTTACAGACACATGCTTGCACGCACATATTATGCGGGGGAGACTGGAATGTGACACTACAGGACGGTCTGGACCGCTCTTTACAGTCAGTAGAACAGCACAAACAGTCGAGGCAAATGGTGGGTCACATGTTGGAGGACTTGGCGCTAGCGGATATCTGGAGACTGCACCACACGGACGACCCAGGCGCTACACACATCACCGCATCTCACAATAGTTGGTCCAGACTGGACTATTGGTTGGGTTCTAAGGACGTAGCTCTGTGGGCAAGTAAGGTACAGGTGCTACCGCGCACATTGTCAGACCACAACCCGGTGCTATTGCAGCTGGATATCCCACATTACACCCCCCCCCCCTTTCAATGGTGATTCAACTCCCAAGCCCTCACAGACCCAATATATGTTAACGCAGTGACTACGGCGATCAAAGACTACTTTGCTAATAATGCTCAAACTACTGATGACCCATGTCTCCTCTGGGAAGCCTTTAAGGCCACGTTGAGAGGCGTCTGCATCAGCACTACCATAGGAGTACTCAAGGACATCAGGTGCCAAATTCGCCGCTGCGAAAGTCAAATGAGAGATTTAGAACAGCAGTACGAAAAAACACAGGACGTATTGCTATTACCCAAGCTGCGCGACTTACACACTGAACATGCTGACTTTCTAGCGTCAGAAATCAAATACCTAGATCGCAAACATGTGGCCAGGGCTTTTGGCGAAGGGGGTAGACCAGGAAGAGTGCTGGCGCGTAAAATTTGTGAGGGGCGGGGACAATCGGCGATACTCCGCGTCAAATCGGGGGAGGGTATACTCCGAACACATTCAACAGATATAGTGAACTGTTTTGTGGACTCCTATAGTACACTGTACCAATCTCAACCCACAGCTACAACAGAGGAAACGTTCGACTATTTACATGATGTGGCAATTGGCTGGCTGTCGGATGCCCACAGGGAATATCTAGCTCGGCCAATCACAGTAGAGGAAGTCACAGAGGTGATCGCCTCGCTCCCCAATGGAAAGGCGGCAGGTCCCGACGGGTACACATCCGAATTTTATAAAAAATTTGTGGATATAATTGCCCCATACTTGGTGGATATGTATGGTACTTCCTTTGATAATGGTTTACTCCCCCCCACGCTACGAGAGGCAATGGTAATAGCACTCCTCAAACCATCCAAAGATCCTGAAAACTGCGACTCCTACAGACCCCTATCCCTCATAAACGTAGACTCGAAAGTACTCGCAAAACTACTAGCTGTTAGGTTGACCCCTCTGATGACTCGACTAGTGCTACCGGACCAGGCGGGATTTGTTCCCACTAGATCCACCTCACATAATACCAGATCCCTGTTTGCACTGGCACACTACCTGAAGCCCTCGGTTAAGGCGGTGGCTGTAATGCTCGACGCTGCGAAAGCGTTTGATTCCATTGAATGGCGCTATATGCTACTTGTCCTCAATAGGATGGGTTTCCCTAAACGATTTGTCCAGTGGATCTCCTTATTATATACTAAACCGAGTGCGAGGGTCCGAATCAATGGCTATGTTTCAGCTCCTTTCGATATTGGACGAGGAACGAGGCAGGGCTGCCCCCTGTCACCTCTGCTCTTCGCTTTGGCGTTAGAACCACTAGCGTGCATAGTGCGTCAAAATTACAAGGAATCGGCATTGCAATTTGTGTCCAGGCCGCTGCATATATCGCTATACGCAGACGATATGCTGCTGTATGTACGGGACCCGGAGGTACATCTGAACCCGCTACTTAGGGAGTACATCCGATTTGGGGGCCACTCGGGGTTAGCGATTAATTGGTCCAAGTCCTCACTCATTCCTCTCACTGATGCCACCGATTCCTTTGAAGTGGACTACCCACTAGAATGGCAACAAGACCCGATCCGCTACCTGGGGGTCATGTTCCACAGGGATCCTGACGAAGTCATGCGTGCGTACTATGGTGTGGCACTCTCCAGACTGGAAGACAAACAAGGTCCATCGCTGGATCCACTAACCATTATCTATAGCTGATCGAATAGCGATCGTAAAAATGAACATTTTGCCCAAGTTATTATATCTCTTTAATAACATACCTATTACACCTCCACAAGAGGTCTTCCGTCGCATAAAGTCCTTGGCTCTAACATTGATATGGGCGGGTAAACAAGCTCGTATTGATCTACAGACACTAACACTCCCGATTGCACAGGGCGGATTCGGGGTGCCTGATTTTCTACTATATTACCTCTGTGCTCAGGCACAGTACGCAGCTTATTGGTACCATGAGGTCCCCTATATCACTCACGTGGCCATTGAGGAGGGAGATGCCCATCCTGTCCCCCTATCTGCGATATTGTCACACAAAAGACCGCCGCTCCACACGAAAGATATCAACACTGTAGACACAACAATCAAAGCGTGGCACAAACTAGGGCAATTGGCTCACAAAACCCCATTATATGCACCGGACATGCCACTACGGAACCATCAGGCTTTATCAGTCACTAACGAAAAAGTGGGGATGTCTCTGCTGCACAGAGTTGGGATCGACAAAATGGGTGATGTGTTTCAAGAAGGCAAATTTTTGGACATTGGCGACTTGACTTATATCCAAAACCAGACCCCCATGTTTAGATTCACATACTACAGACTGATGAGGGCATTACGGGAACACTACCCGTCATTCCCAGCAGAGCCAGAAACCCTAGCACCTTTGCAAATGCTGATCACTACAAGGGACCTCTCTCACTTGGTGTCCCGACTGTACACTGCTGCACAATCCGAAATAGCGGGACGCACACTTAAGGCTAAGGGAAGATGGGATGAGCTTTTAGATAATCCACTAACAGACATAGAATGGTACAGCTCATGCGCACTAACGCAGATACTGACACCAAATGGGAATCTGCGGATTATTCATTTCAAGTTCTTGCACCAAGCTTACTACACTCCTGTGAAAATGCGTAAATTTGGGCTGCAAGAAGAAGACAGATGTAAGCGTTGTAATAGGGAAGGGGCAGACTTTGTACACCTGGCATGGAAGTGTGCGAAAGTGGCTGATTACTGGACGGAGGTCACTGCCACACTCACGATTATGTTAGAGGATGAGGTGAAGTGCACTCCGCAGATTTGTCTACTAGGTATTATGCCCCAATTCAGGGCGCTGAAACGGAAATTTTGTGCTGTCGCCTTGTTGTTAGCCAAAAGGCAGGTGGCGCAATGTTGGCACAGCCGCAGGGTACCAACCACGAAAGTATGGCTGCATGACATGTCCATCTGTCGGGATAAACTCCTAACGTATGAGGAGGAATTACCAGCAAAATCAAAACCCAAGGACATATGGGGGTTTTTGACAGACTATCTGAATTCCTTGCAGGACACTGAGGAAGATTAGCTGATACACTGGTTGTGCTGGAATGGGTGCTGTCTGGTATGAGAGTTGGAGACGACTGTGGGCTACACTAGGGATACCGAGACACGATCTCACTCACTGTATAGGGTGTATATGAGGGTACAGTAAGGTCTTAAGTTGGGGAATGTTGTCTTTTACTGTTTATAAAATGAAAAATGTAAGACTCATATTGACAGTTTGCTAAGAGACCTACGTAGGACATGCGTGGAAGATACACTGGAAGTACAAACACTGATTTATCAGGACTAACATATGATGTATTGAACAAACAACGTGGGGTGGCGAGCCGGCCTCCGGGTTGTAGGCTCATGCTGTGTCAATTGCATTGTGTGAATAAAGGTCTTACAAAAAAAAAAAAAAAAGCTCTGCGTACCCATATCCATTGGAGTTGATGGCATTGGTATGGGTTTGGTGTAGAGGTGAAGAGGCTGGTGCAGGCAGCTGAGGAGGAGGCAGACACTAGAGGTTGCTGCTGTGGTGAGTTCATAAGTTCACTGGCAGGGAAGGCCGGAGCAGTCAGTCAGGTGTAAATACACTCTAGGATTTGCAAAAAAAATCAACAGTAACCTGCACTATCTGTGGTTCGATAGATAACTTATAGCTCTGGCTAAATCACATTGATGGTAATTATCATTTATTGTAATGACCAGGGGCCAGATGTAGCAAACTGTTTTGCGGTGTAAATCCTGCGATTCTCAAAATCAGTGTTTGTGACGGCAAAAATTAAATTTAAACCTATTATGAGATTCTGAAAAGGCTTCCCAAGTTGCAAATACGGTTCTGCAACTGGTTCTAAAACCCAATTAGGAAGGGGGAGTGAGAGGGTCACCATCTCCTAATATTGAATCAGAATGAGATTTAAGCTACTGAAGTGTTAATGACTCCTCAATAGAGGAGGTAACAGATTTGAAAAGGGGAAGCTTATCCCGTTAAACTGATTCTGATTGGAGCGTCCTCGCCAGAGCCCAAGAGATATTTCCAAATTTGACATTTTTAAAAAAGAAGCCCAGTTCTTTTAAGGAACACAGGCTGGAACAAGTTCCCATTTGGAATGCAAACTCAGGTATGGTGGTCTGCTGTTCCTTACAGGTGTCAATCCCTGGGTTTGTAGCCAATCACATGGGTCACAAATAGCTACCTGCCTAATTAATATTGATTAGTCCCGTATCGGTGACACTTCGGTGCATAGGAGTAGAAATTAATATTGTTCTCTTTTTAGAGGAGCTCCACAGGGATACCAAAGCGGTGGTTTGTTATTCAAATGACGCTAAAGTAACCAGCCAGTTCCTGATCCAGAGAAGGGTTCGACAGGGGTGTATATTGGCTCCTTTTTTATTTAACTTGTATATTAACAACCTAGAGAAGGATCTGATAGCCACACATGTGGCTGATCCCCAGGTGGGCTGCCATGGCCTGCCTGTATTACTGTATACGGATGATGCGGTCCTTATGCCCCGGACCACGAGTGGATTGCAAACATTACTTAACTCCTTTGTGTCCTTTATGAAAACTGGGACCTGCAAGTTAATAACCCTAAGTCATACGTGATGCAGATAGGTCACAGGTCAGGTAAATCCTTGAATTTTAAGGTAGGGACCATCCCTGTCCCGAAGACTAATGCCATCTCCTATTTAGAAATTATGTTGGATACCAAGCTAAATTGGAGCTCTTTGAAAAAAAGTAAACAGGGGGGCTCCGACACGCTAATGCAACTATTTTTAATTTTGCTTCACATCTGAGTAAAAAACCTATAGGCACCCTATTGCAGATATACAGATCTAGGTGCGTATATCGGGTGGGGTACGGTAGTGAGATCTGGGGATATGCCACCCATGAGGACCTTCAAACAGTGGAAAAATACGTTTCTGAGACATTCCACAGGGCACTGCCACTTATATTGTTCATAACAAATTGGGTGTGCCTTACCTGACAGACCTGGTTTTACTTAGAGGAGTATTCCTCTCTCATCTTGTGCTAGTGGCAAGTTGGAATATCATATCACTTCATATTGAGTGTTGGAAATACACAAAGGGGTATTTTAGATCACAAAAGTAAACACCACTATCATTAAATTCTTCAACTCACAGGGGCACCGTATAAAGAAAACAATCACTTTTTTTTTAATGCAGGAGCTTTTTTCTTTCATGTTTTAGTCAGGAATCAAAATGTAACCAAGACCTACTAACTTTAAGAATGCAATGGTGTACCTATAGCTATTTTAGGTATTGAATGACTGTTCATTAAGCTGGTGAAGTGCTCATCAGATTCAAAATAGAGTATAACAAACCAACTGATCTCTCTAAGTAGAGAGGAAGGGGTGTGTTGCTAGACATGAGGTGAAGGTCTTGTCTTGGCAATGGTAGTCTACAGATTTGTATGGGTAATTTCTCTGAAGGAGGACAAGGATCACTTTAATTTCTATGTGGATGCATGAATGAAAAAATATGCTTTTCCGTAAATATTTTGGGAAGTCTGTTTATTTTTACATGTAGTTTTATGAAATCTTGCTTTTTCATTGACATTTGGTTTTCGTAAAGTACTTGGTATTATTAAAGATACGTTATTACATTTGTACATTACGGATGAATTGCATTTGTGTTGTACATCACTCTGGTTGCTTTTTCTTGTCTTGGTTTGCACTTTACTAAGTATTTAAAATAAAATAAACCACTTAAGAAGCAACCATGACAGGCAGCTGGTTCACCAAATTGGAAGATGACCAGAAGTGCACCAGACCTATGGTGGAGACTCTCTCCTGTATGTAGTGCTGGAAGGGTGCAGACCAATGCTTGGGCTGAACCCTGGTGTCCAACCGGAGGATGTGGTGGTGGTCCTTTTTTTCCCAGCCAGCATAGTGGAGCACAGAACCCTCACTACCACATTCCCGGTCTGTCTAGAACCAGAAAGCAATTAGGTGATGGCTTCTCAACCTTGGCCACTAGTCAGTAACCTTGGTTTTCTAATCGGTAAGCTTCTCCGCCAACGCTTGGAGGACACAGAGGCTGAAGCCGGACATATTAGAAAATAAAATCAGCACCAGCCCCTCTGAACTTACAGTCTTTCCCCAGACTACGCAGCCTACAGGAGAGACTCCAAACTAGGGAGAGACACAAATGTCTGCATGTCACAGAATGAAGGGGAAAAGGTTAAGGAGATGTGAGGCACCCCATCCTTGTTGGCATCCCTGCCACCATTCAGGCCATTGGAAGGTTCAGCAGGAGACAGAGGGCTAAATATTCTGTGGCATCCCTAAACACCTGGGAGGACGAAGAGGAGCTGTGGGAAAGGGGCAAGAAAATATGGAAGCAGCAGTGGGACATAGGCTCCCCCATGTTGCATGAACGTCCTCTGCAGAGACCTATACAGACTAACTGTTTATGTATTTACTTACATCATCAACTTTTGGCAGCTGAGGTGGTGGTAGGAAAAAGCGCGGGTCAACATCTTCAGTCCGAGCCAATCCAATGGTTGTTCTCATATCACAGGCCTGTGCTACTGTCCTGTACTGATAATCTGCAGAAGTAATTTGAAGTTAATGGAATAATAACTGAAAAACATACTCCAGATTCCAGAAATATTTTACGTGGCATCTGCAGTGTAACAAACCCAGATCTAGGCACACAGTATGCATTTTACTAATATTATCCAGTCCTAGTTCTAACGTCAAGAAACAAATAAATGCCAGCTTTTAATCAGACACAAGGTATTTCTGAAATGTTTCCCACAAAAAAGGGGTGAAGGAAAGATGCAAGGGGAGAGAAGAAATTACATTTTTTTTAACGTTCTAAATGTTAAAGCAGGCAAAAAAAATTGGTTCCGGACTGGAAAGATTTTCCAAGTTTTTGATTTTATGGCTGCGACATCTGTTTTCTCTCAGGTTCCTTGTGACAGTTTGCTTGCTATGCAAAGGGCTTCCCTCGGCATGGAAAGGGTATTTACGATTAAAACAGTGGGTTCTGAAATAAGGCTGGCGGTTTCTTCCAATTTTAGATGACCAGCAAGATGTAATCCTCAGGAAGGGCTAGTTTATTGGGAGTGCTCTTTCTAGCTTGCTCTGTCCTTGAACATTTTAATATCAGTAGCTGTGGCTTGTCATCACACATGTTCACATTTCAGCAGACAGTCCATCTCTGTTAATTTTGAAAGACAAAGTGGTGCATTGCTTTTAGGTTTACATGACATCATCGCTCCAGTTCTTTTGAAGATCTCAAAAATATAGAAAGCTTTACCAATATGCATGTCCTCATTGAGCAGGGACCAAGCCAATCTTCTCTGTATTGTTCCAATATTAGAATATGAGCTGCCGAAGCAAGCGACTTAGAAGAACTCTAATAACCACAAACCAAGGTCGTTGGTGGATTAAGATAGCTGAGGAAGTGCTATGGCAGGCCTATAAAACGGTTATACGAGGGTCTTCCATCTCTTAATTGCCACCTCCAAGAGACAGAAGCGTGAGGATCTGGACCGGTTGGAAATGGATATATTAATGATAGAAAATAGTCTTCAGGAGACTGACTCAGAGGAGAAAACACATGAATGGCTTCTCAAGCAGAACGAGTTTTGGGCCTTATCGAGGGATGTGGCCAAGACACAGCACAGAGCCACACAGTGTAGAATCTACGAGTTGGATGACAAAGCAGGAAAGCTACTGCCGTGGCTCGACTGAAGAGACAAGGCGAATCGCATAGTGGTGGCACTCGCCACTAAAACCGGTCCCGCAGTCCATTGCTAATGAATTCCCTGATTCCTACAAAGAAGTATACACCTCCCGAACAAAGTACACTGAAATCGATACGCACTCTATGCTCCACAACATACCCCTCCCTAGGCTTTCCGGCGAGGAGCGATCTGACCTGGATAGAGAACTGGAGGTCGGAGAAGTGGGAAAAAGCTATCCACGCCTGCATGGGGGGAAAGCCTTCGGTCTGAATGGCTTGCCAGTCGAACTATATAAATAGACCGCAAGTAAAATCACGCCATTTCTAGTTAGAATGTTCCAATACAGTCGGGTCGCTGGACTGCTCCCATTAGATCAGAGACTGGTCAATATTGTGGTAATACACAAACAAGGTAAACCGAACCACTTGTGTTCGTCCTACAGGCCGATATCGCTTCTAAACACGGAGGCCAAGATCCTGGCTAAGGTACACGCTACCAGTCTTTTGACAGTGATTACTAATCTTGTTCATCCTGACCAATCTAGCTTTATGCCAGCGAGAAATACTTCTCTCAATTTGCGGAGGCTTCATGGAGTCCTGGCAAGGGCCTACACTATTCGGGAAGATGCTGTGGTGGTCTCACTAGATGCGGCCATGGCCGTTGATACGAGTGAATGGTCATATATGTTGGCAGTATTGCAAATACTAGGATTCGGCCGTGGTTTCCTTAGTTGGATACGCCTCCTACATTCTGCCCCCATGGCTCGGATAGTGGTAAACAACCAGGTGTCCTCCCCATTAGAGCAGGGTAGGGGCACTTGTAAGGGTTGCCCCCTCTCGCCATTCATTTTTTCCCTCATTTTGGAACCAATGGCAATGTGGATAAGAAGGACCCGATAATTAGAAGGTTGAGATGGGCACCAGACAGGGAGGACCGTATATCACTCTATACTGACGACATCTTACTTTATCTAGCTTTACCGGCAGCCTCTTTAAATCGAGTGCTCCACATCATCTGGCCTTTCTGGAATTATCAGGCTACACCATCAACTGGATCAAAATTGGTCCTCTATGTCTTGAGCGGGACAACCCCGACTCTGCCCAGAGGTTTTACCATAACACTGGCCCCCACCAGTTTTAAATACCTGGGGATTCATGTCTCCAAAGATGTGACACTCTCATACGATCAGAATCTCCTTCCCCGTTACAGCGCATAAAAAGTGATGTCACGAGAGGGGCGTGGCTAGCAGCCATCTAGAATGGCCGCCGTCTGAACGAGCTCCCACCTTCCCGATGAAAATCTTGCCCTATTCTGTGCCATCCATAACAGGAATTTGACCTGAAGCAACAGTGTCCCATCCCCGGACCTCCCCCCCCCCCCCCCCCCCCCCCGGGAGATTTTCAGCTTCCGTGGTGGTGCGCGCTCAAAGATATCGCCCTTTCTGGCGGCCCGGGCGGAGCGGTGATGGTGACTCCCCAGTGACGATAGGAGTGCTTGCAGGTCCTGGGAGGGACGGAGGCTGTGTCTGCTGAGCGGCGGGGCCGCGGTGCAGGTGCTCCCCACATTGGCAGCCGCTGCTGTGTGTTTCGCGGCAAAGGAATACCAAGGGTGCGTCCTGCAAGAAGCCCCGATACCCAAGTGACTACGCGAGGCCCCGGCTCCTGGGCCTAGGCGGAGGGGGGTGCGGCCTGGTAAGGAAGACGGCGCGGCGATCTGGCGGTGAGTGTAAGCGGAGGTGGAGGAGGACCTCCTGTGAGTGTCGCGGCAGGGTCGGGCGCAAACGGAAGAAAATCAAGAGAGGCCCAGCCGCAGGGACCCAGACCGTGACACTGCAATAGAGGTCCCGGCGTGGGGCCTAGATACCGGTGTGACCTTGACTGGATGCTCGAGCTGAGGCGCTGCCTAAAGTTGTGCCGCCCCTTGTGTTGGTGGGTGATATCTGAAGGGGATCGGGGATTGCTGGCTGCTGTGGTGGGACCACTGCTTGGGCCCCCCATCCTCTCCCCCCGATTTAGAGGCACAACGGGGCAATATTGAGACGTGAATGACCCGCGGACCCAGATCAAGGAGGGGAAAGTGACTGTGACCGATCCTTGGGCCCACAGGAGCACATGTGACCACAGACCGACTGGGAGTGACTTTTGAGGCCTGTGGCCAGAGGCACCGTCTGAACCGTTGTGGAGCAGGTTTGAGTACGACTGGAGAAGTCCTTTGACTGGGGAGTTCTGGAAGATGGAAGGAAAAGCCTGTGTGATCCCCTGAGTGTTGGACTGCGGATGCGACTGGGAAGGCGTCCCAGAGGTAGAGTTGATTGGCATGGCCCAATGCCCTGACAGTATTGCTGAATACTGCGACGAGCGAAGTGAACCACGCCACTGTTTCTTTGAAGCTGAGGGGAACCGGGGAGACGGCTCCAGGAGAATTGTAATTGACCTTGACAACCCGCTGTTCCCTCATTAAGTGGATTAGCTGGTGGCAGACAGACATGGCGACCGGAGGGAAGGGCCCCAAAAGCAGCTAGCTAAATTTGTGTGGTCCAAGACGGGGGAAAAAGGTGACTCTCCGCGATCGGAGAAGGATGGTGGTACAGCGACACCTGCACAGGACCCGGAGCCTACTCTCCACGATGTCATGGCGGCCATTAACGGAGTGCATGCGTCACTGGATTCGGTCAATGTGGAGGTCTCGCTCATTAGAGCCGACTTCCCCAAGATGGACGAGAAGGTCAAGGAACTCAAAATAGTCACTAGCGCCCTGCAGACGGATACTTCAGAACTGCAAACACAAATGCTTGAAATGCAGAATAAGCAGGAGAGAATGTCGCAACAACTCGATGACTACGAAGGCCGTGCCCGCCTCATTAACATTCGCATTTTGGGGGTCCCAGAAAGAACGGAGGGGCCGGTGGCGGACCTGTACGTGGAGGACCTCATCACAAAGCACCTCAAACCCCAGACTCTATCCAGCTATTATTCTATCGTGAGAGCTCATAGGGTGCCAGGAGATAGACCAAAACCCAGGGCACCCCGAGACCCATTATTGCAGCGGTTGTTCGACTACCGTGATAGAGACATTATCCTACAGACGGTACGCTCCAATTCCCCCCTGAAGATAGACAACTATGAGGTGGCATTTTTCCCCGATTTCACGGCCAAGGTTCAAGCTCAACATTGCAGCTACCAGGCGGTGAAGAAGGAACTGAGAGACAGGGAGGTCAAGTACGCGATGCTCTTTCCTGCGCGTCAGAGTCGAATCTGATGGCAAGTCCTGTTTTTTTGACTCTCCGGAGGCTGTCTGGGAGTGGATGGATGGCTGGACCACGGTGGGGAGCCGGAGGAGGGATCGAATAGGTAAACCAGGCCAGCACAGAGAAGTCCGAGTGGAGGAGGTTCATAATGGCTCAACAGAGAACAATAGTCCGCGGGAGGAACAGGACTGATGGACATGGGCGATAGGACTGGAATGCCCACACTCGGCTAATAACGCAAGTAGTGGAACTGGGGGGACAGGTGGCAATACCCATCATTACGAGATTTGCTGACAGGAGGTTCCTAAGGGTATGATACAAACTGATGGGTTTCACAGATGTGATTTGGAAGGGACTCAAATGGTTAAGTGTGGATGGCTAAAATTCCAGCTATTATGATGTGAACCAGCGGGAAGGGGGGTTACTCTACCCTGTGTATTTTCAGCATTTTGGGGGGGAGAGAAGCACTCTGCCAAGTTTGGGGGTGGGTAGTTCTGAATCCACGGGCAGGGGGGCAGGGAGGTGGGAGGAGATCGAGGAGGGGGGATGGGGGTGGTTCAAGGTTGATTGTTTAATTGGTATGGCGATTGGGTCAATGATCCTTGTGAGTGAATTAAGCATAGAGAAGCTTATTAATATGCAACGCGACAGAGTGAATAAAAAATGTAATGTAGCCATATCGAACATTGGACGGCAATTGCTGAGTGAACAGGTTTATGGTCTTTCCTACACAGACATGATCCAAATACGGGAACTGGGGGAGATACACAGCTATGGGGCAGGATAGCAAACAATCCCTGTCTATAATGTCCTGGAACGTAAATGGGATGGGAGGTAAGATTGAGAGGGGAATAGTGCAACAGTACCTGAAGAGACACTCGCCGGATGTGGTCTTGCTGCAAGAAACACATCTAGTAGGTCAGAAATCCATGGCCCTCACTAGGTGGGGGTAACAAACTTCTGGTACATGCAGACTACACTACGGGCTCAAGTGGCACAGCTATATTAGTGAAAACAACCACACCCCTTATTGTTCACAAGACATGGGCGGACACGGGGGTAATTTTGCGGGGGTTGAGGCCCAATGGGATGGGAAGGATATTAATATACTCTGTCTATCTACTGCCCGCTCTGGGCAAGGCGGCACTGGAAGACCTAGGTAATAGGTTGACAGGACTCCGGGAGGGCATACTGATTATTGGGGGAGACTACAATATGACCGTAGATGATACTGTTTACCGCCACCCACCAAAGCCTAAAGAAAAGTCTAACGACCTCATGGCCGACTTTGCAAAAGCACCGGGTCTGACAGATGTGGGTCAGGCACTTCATCCCACCGAAAAATTGTTCACGTTCTTCTCCAGTGCCCACCGTAGTTTATCACGTATTGACTATTTCCTTACGCATCTGTCCTCAATAGGTAACTTCGCTCAATACTCCTGCCCAGAGGGAATTCGGACCACTCCCCGGTCTGGATGGAATATACGCAATGGGAGCGCCAACCACGTGCCACAATAGTAATTAACCCATGGCTCCTTACAAACGGAGAACTACTTTACTGAAAATGTGGGCTCGTCAATTCCACACGAACAATCTGGGAAGCATTCAAAGTGGTAATCAAGGGTACAGCTCTGTCGTTAAAGACGGGCTACATCGCCAAAAAGCAAGAACTCCTGGATAAAGTAGAATCTGACCTCCTTGAGCTAGAGCACGAGCATTCGCAGGATCCCTCGCCTGACACTAGACATAAACTCCTCCTAAAAAAAGACGAATATAGGATAAAAACCAGGTAACAGATGGTAGCCAAGCAGCGTGCAACCCAGCACAGACTCTACAAGCTTGGGGACAGGGCGGGCAGGACACTGGCATGGTTGGAGAGGCGGGAGCAAGGCTCCAGATGGGTGCATAAACTGATGACGCCGGGTAGTGAAGCAATGGTACACCCAAAGGAAATAGCGGAAAAATTTGCCAATCACGTTGAAACTGTGTACTCCCTCTCTACACACTATACAGCAGAAGACTCTTGTCAGCTCCTCATAGACAGCAATGTTCCAAGCGTCTCGGAGGCAGATAGAGAAACCCTGGAGGCAGACCTATCAAACGAAGAAATAAGCAAGGCCCTGGGACAGTTTAAATCGGGAAAGGGGATGGGGCCTAACGACATCCCAGTAGAGTTTCTGAAGGCCACAGCCTCTTTGACGGTACCACATCTTAAAGCCATGTATGAGGAAAGTTTGGAAGGGGGCCAGCTACCACTAGATCAGCGGCTAGCCACTATTGTAGTCATTCATAAGCAGGGTAAGCCAATGGAGAATTGTGGCTCCTATAGGCCAATCTCGCTGATTAATGTGGAGACGAAGGTATTGGCAAAAGTCCTGTGGAATAGATTGGCGACAATTATTACCTCATTGGTCCATCCGGGCCAGTCTGGCTTCATGCCGGGGCGAAATACAGCCCTCATCCTACGCCGTTTGCATAATGTAATGGCTCGTAGACAGTATATTGAAGAGGATGCGGCGGTGCTGTCTCTCGATGCCTCCATGGCGTTCGACTCCATAGAATGGCCATACCTATTCGAGGTACTACAGAAGGTGGGGCTGGGCCCTAAATATGTAGCCTGGGTGAGGCTTCTATATACTGGTGTGCTGGGACAGGTGAGGGTTAACTGTTTTACATCCCGGACGTTCGAGCTACGTAGAGGTACGAGGCAGGGATGCCCGCTGAACCCGCTAATTTTCGCTCTCGTACTGGAGCCGCTCACAACCTGGATGCGTAGAGACGTGATGGTGCGTGGAATGCGCTGGGCAATTGAAGTTGAAGACCGCATATCACTTAATGCAGATGACATTCTGCTCTATCTAGCATCCCCGTATAGATCGATCGGTGTGGTGTTGGATATATTCACAAATTTTGGTAAATATTCGGGGTATGCAATTAATTGGCACAAGTCAGTATTGTTTATGTTGAAAGGCGATGTGCCTCACCTCCCGACAGAATGTGCGATAACGGTTGCGACGGAAGGCTTTCGCTACTCGGGGATTTTTGTCACCTCAGACCCAGCCTGTTTTTAGAGCTCTAATTTGGCCCCACCTTTGACCTGCCGGCGAGCGGATGTAAAGCATTGGAGGACCCTGCCCCCAACACTGGTGGGGAGGGCGGCACTCTTTAAGATGCTGGCCCTTCCTCGCTTTCCTTACGTTTTGCATAATTGTCCCCACAGAGTCCCAGACTCGTACTTAAGAGCTGTTGAGGGAGAGGTTTGCACGCTGATGTGGGATGGTAGGGCCCCTAGAATTGCAAGGCAGAAATTGACACAAAGTTGGTACGATGGGGGCATCGCTCTCCCTGACCTACAGCGGTACTACTGAGCGGCGCAACTGGTGACCGTCAAGCACTGGATATATCACCCCCCAGATGACCCAGCGTATGCCCTCGATAGATACCAAACCGACTGCTCTGGATATCTGGGGGTTCTATACACCACTGATTGGAAAAATAAGGGGAAGTTCTTCGGACCAACCAAACACACACTGGAAATCTGGCGTATAGTTACTGCTCGGCTAGGTTGGACAGGCATTTTCTCACTAGCCACGCCATTGTGGTTCACTCAAAAGCTGGGAATGCTGGGCTATCAACCCGGATTTGATAAATGGGACCTCATTGGGGTATCAACAGTGAGGGATCTGGTTAAGAAGGGAGCAATACTGACCTTTAGTGAGCTCCAGAAACAATATCAGTTAGCAAAGGGAGAAATGTACAGATACTTACAAATCAGACACGCACTGCATGCAGCGTTTCCGTCTCCTAAAGACATACCGGAGTCGTCACCTCTGGAAGATCGCCTGCTTGATGGGCCTCTCAACTCAAAGGCAATATCTTTAACTTACAAGAAGCTGAGTAACAACCTGCTGGACACCTTCCCGAAGCTCAGAGAGCGGTGGCAAGATGACATAGGCCCTATAGAGGATGAAGACTGGCAGTCGGTACCAATGTCCCCACGTGATGCGGCTATCACTCAGAGATTTTGACTAATTCAGCTTAGAGTACTCCACCGATCATACATCACAGGGACAGTTTTGGCTAGGATAGGGTCTAAACCCGATGACAGGTGTGTAAAGGGATGTGGTCAGAAGGCCACATTTTACCATACACTGCGGTCTTGCCCCATGATTCGCCCCCTTTGGGAAGGAGCCACGAACCACATGTGCACAGCCCTGGGAAAAGCTATAGTACTAACCTCACAACTGGGAATATTAAACATCTGGGATGCTACTAACCTAACGGAAGTCGAACAGCAATTCACAACACTGGGATACACGCTGGTAAAGAGAGAATTGGCTAAGGGTTGGGGGGTATAAACCCACCTTGTGTCACCCTATGGGTCAAAGAAATGGATAGATGTATGCTGGCGGAGACTGAGGTTACAAGGCTCAGGATGCCCCAAGAAATGGGATAGGAAGTGGTCACAGTGGAATAAGCATAGGGGAGATCTCTGTGTGTCGCCTACTGTTAAAATGGAGATGCATAGACAGGCGAGACTTGTAGGAGATATGTAAAGTGTAACCATGATTAATGTTTTGGTGGATTATTTTGCTGAAAACGTGCACTATGTTGTCCAATCATGTAATGTATGGCTGTGATTTCAACCAATAAACCAAGTAAAAAAACTGAAAAAAAAGTGATGTCACACACTGGAAATCGCTCCCTCTATCCCTACTATGGAGGGCTGCCTTGTTTAAAATTATGTCACTTCCTTGTTTTCTTTATGCACTTCAGAATGGCCGCTCCCGGTAACACAAGCATATTTTAAATCAATCGATTCAGTATTGAGGGAGCTCCTCTGGGCGGGGAAACCTCCACGAATATCTCTTTCTAAGCTCATAAGAGGGTGGTACGTGCTCCCCGATGTCAGACGAAACTACTGGGCAGCTCATCTCACTGCCATTAATCATTGTACATATGGACCACAGAATGACCCGGCTTCAACATGGATAGATAGCTATTACCCGGAGGAAGTTACAGGGGAGCACTATATGCCAATCTTCTAGAGTAAAACTAACAGGGCCCACCAATCACTCGGTCAAGGTATGGAGGGACACCACACTGAGTTTGGGGGGGAAGGACACAATCACATTGGCTACCCCACTCTGGGACTCAGCCCAGTTAGGGAACTTGAGGATCACCAAAGGGTTTGACAGATGGGACCTAATTGGTTTATCTTGATTGGCAGACCTGTGGAGGGATGGTGGAATACTCTCCTTTGACCAGTTGAGAGACTAATATGACCAAGCTGCCGCAGAACACTATAGATACCTTCAGGTCAAATACGCGCTGCAAGCGGTGATACCCAGGGGTGATAATCCACCAGAGCACTCACCGCCAGAGGACAGAATACTAGATGGCCATCTTCTGGAGAAAGCAATCTCCATGATATATAAAAAAACTAATAAACAATTTCCCCGATACCCTTCTCCGACTCCGTGCTCACTGGGACCATGACGTTGCGGGGTTGCATGATAGAGAATGGCTAGAAGCGCTTGCATCCCCCAAAGAAACTGCTGTCTCCTCCACACTGAGGCTTGTTCAACTCAAAATATTACATAGGGTATATTATTTGGGATTAACATTGATGAAGATGGGTTTTAGGGAAGACGCAGTTTATATCAGGGGTTGTGGGCTGGATGGTACATTCATTTTTATTTATTTTTTTTTTTTTTTTTTTTGTGTCCTCATTTGCCTTTTCTTCAATAGGGAGCATACCAACCACCTTGCACGGCTTGTAGACGTGATTTGATATATTGGTAGTAGAGATGTCCCATAAGAAGAATTATAGATGCTTTTTACTCAATCTAGGTATCTTTCAACCTATAGGACCTTTCACACGACTTGACTGACCCTGGTCCAAGAGTATAAGAGGCATAATCATTGGACCTGGGGAAAAAAAACCACAAAAAAAACCCCGGGTTTATCTCCAGTTGATTAAAAGGTTCCAAAAAGCCATATGCCTCTTACTAGTTGTTCTTTTAAGGTCCATTTTAGATGTTTCATATAAGGAAGAAAGCCACCGAGAGTGTAATGGGGGTGTTTTCTCTACCCAATTTATACAAATCTGTCTTCTCGCCAGCAAAATTGCGTAGAAGAGAAAGGACCTTGCCAATCCTTTGATGTTATCTTCCAATCCAAAAATGACGAGAGAAAGGGTTATTTCTAACGATGTATTTAGGATAGAATTTAACGTTTCCTTCACATCAATCCAGAATTTTTGGATGTCTGGACATTCAAAAACATATGTATGTCACAGGCCCCTGGCCAATTGCATTTGTTGCATTTTTTATTTGGTAAAAATTTAGATAGTTTTAGTGGGGTTATATATGCACGATGTATAGAGAATAGATGGTTTCGTCTCAGCCATGAAGGCTTTACTGTTTTGTATAGTAGAGAAAAAGAGTTTTCCCA
This sequence comes from Lissotriton helveticus, assembly GCF_964261635.1. Classification (NCBI taxonomy): domain Eukaryota; kingdom Metazoa; phylum Chordata; class Amphibia; order Caudata; family Salamandridae; genus Lissotriton; species Lissotriton helveticus. The sequence goes on from NC_136067.1 coordinate 1,369,941,172, forward strand.
TCTTTCCTCACATGGGGTACCAATTGCCGTTCTCCATAGATCGTCTGCGAGCTGAAATTCCCCATCAATTTCCTCCAACAACTGCCAATACCAGGTAGTTACCTCCTTTCCCCCCATAGCTCTTTCCACCAACTTTTGTTCTGTTAAGCTTGTTTTCCCTAGGTTCGGATCAGTGCGAGTCTGAGATCTCACCCAGCTATTTAGTTGAATATATTTAAATCTTGACAGTCCAACACCAACCAGTTCGTATAACTCATCCCAAGCTATAAGGCTGCCTTCTTTGAGTAGTTGACCCCATCTTATAATACCTGTTTTTCAATTATGGTGGAAAGACTATCCCTCAGACAAAGTGGCAATCCTGGTGAATCCCAAATGGGGGCGTAGTTGGAATAGTATGAGAGACCCAGTTTCTTTCTGATATTGTACCATATTTTTGCCCATGATTGTACGATTTTTAATTTAATGTTTTTGAAGTATTTCTGACATCCAAATTTAAACATAAAACTATCCGATGTTATATTAGCCCCGATTAGCATAGCCTTATACATGGATTCAGTTGCAAGATTAGATGGCATCTTTAAAAGCATTCTTGAGTGTGATAGCTGAAATGCCCATGAATAATACAGTAGATCTGGCAGTGCAAGGCCTCCTTTCTCTCTCCTTCTCCTTAGCTTTTTCCACGCAATTCTCGTGGTTTTGTAGTTCCATATGAAGGAGTTTATTTCTCTTTGTGATTTTTCAATAATTTTTGAGTCAAAGGCAGTAGGAATAGAATTGAAAATAAAGGTGAATTTTGGGAGGATGCACATTTTAACCAGGTTCACCCTGCCTATAGTAGAAAGTGGTAGATGTGACCAAGATTTTAGAAGTTTTTTGGTCTCAGTGTGTATCCTTTCCAAATTAATATGCCCAATTCTCGCCACTTCTTGAGTTATTCTAATTCCCAAATAGCGCATCGATGTGGATATTTTTGCCCCCAGCTGGATATTGGGTATGTTCCAAACCATTATCTCGCTTTTACTGGAATTGATGTCATATCCCGATATTCGTCCAAATTCTTCTGCCCGATGGATGACTACTGGGTATGCTCTAGCTGGGTCTGATGTAAAAATCATGATGTCATCTGCATACATTGCTACCCGCCTTTCCCACTCTCCAAAGCTAAAAGATGGAATATTAGCCTCATCCCTTAAAAGCTGAGCGAACGGTTCAATGTATAGATTAAATAGGAGAGGGGAAAGCGGGCAGCCCTGTCTTGTGCCTCTAGTTATATCAAATGGTTCGGTTAGAGATCCATTAACCAATAACCTGGCAGAAGCAGTACTATATAGTTGTTTAATTATCCTACGAAAATTCTCCCCAAAGTAAAATTTTTTCAAAACATCGTTAAGATATAGCCAGTTAACCCTATCAAACGCTTTAGTTGCGTCTAGGGTTAATGTGGCCAATGGTAGAGAGAAAGCCGTAGGAATATCTATAGCTCCCACAGCTTCATATGTAAGCTCCGCTAGTTGTCTGCCCTTGATAAAACCTTTTTGGTCGGGATGAACGATTTTTCCAATGACACTAGCCAGTCTTGTAGATATTATAGTTGTGAACAGTTTGTAGTCGTTATTAAGTAATGATATTGGTCTGTATGACCCACAGTCCAGTGTTGATTTCCCTGGTTTCGGGATGAGCACGATTGTAGCTTCTCCCCATGTTTTTGGGGGCTGCTTCCCTTGTATCAATATGCCATTGAAAAGTGACGTGAGCACTGGGGCTACTATATCTTCAAGAGTTCTATAGATTTCTCCAGGCAGTCCATCCGGACCAGCCGCCTTTCCTTTTTTAGAGTGGTGAATTGCTTTCTTGACCTCGTCTTCTGTGATCTCAGCCTCCAAAAGGTTGCTCTGGCTTATTGATAGAGCTGGGAGGTTTATGGCTCCTAGCCAGCTATCCCTTGCTTGCTGATCGTTAGGGAGATTCTCTTTATAAATCTCCTCAAAGAAATCAAAGAAGGCTCTCCCTATCTCTGAGCTGGTGGATCTTGTTTCTGCTTCTCCAGGTATCTTAATTTCTCTGATGTAATTGAGGTTTTTTTCCGCTCTTATCTTCCACGCAAGTACCTTCCCTGCAGCTTCTCCAAATTCAAATTGAGAGGATTTACTCGCTTCCCATCTTTTATTTATTCTTTCCTGTAAAGTGATTTCTAATTGGGATTTCATTTCAGCCATTTTTTCATGATCATCAGATGTTGTTAGAGACGGATCGATCTTAGGTTCCAAAAGTTTCATTTCCTGTTCTAGATTTTTTATTTTCTGAATATATATTTTCCGCCTATAGGAGGCTCTATTAGTGATCTGCCCCCTTAGAAAGGCTTTAAAAGTTTCCCAGACAGCTGTTGGACCTGCGGAGTCTTTATTTATATCAAAGAAGACTAAAGATTCAATTGAGAGAAAATTGACTTCTTCATCCTCTAACAGCAGTGTCCGATCAAAGGACCAAGACGGGTGGTTAGCCAGATTACTAGATTTTAAAGTGAATTTTATTGCAGAGTGATCCGAGAGGTGTGATGGTATATAATCAATCGACTCTACTATATCGTTTAGACAGTAACTAAAAAAAACAATCGATTCTAGATTTGTGTTTGAATCTGCTGTTTCTCAATGACACACCGGGTTTATTACCGGCACGTTCTCTCCATAAGTCCGCCAGACCCAGGTGTGTCATAATGTTTTTAAGAGTGTTTCTAGATCTGACAGAACGAGAAATTCTAGATTTAGTTGATTTGTCTAATTTAGGATCTAAGACAATATTAAAGTCTGCCATCCAGATTATTGGTTCTTGTACTGATATTAATTGCTCTCTTACAGCGTCCAAGTGTGATTGATCATCTGAGTTAGGGCCATAATAACCTATCAATGTCCTCATTTGTCCATCAAGAGAGACTCTAACTATTAGCCACCTCCCTGTATTATCTTCTTTATATTCTTGTATTTGCGCTTTTGCTGATTTTTTGAATATAAATATTACCCCTCTTATATTTGCATTATGGTCTGTGGAACAGAATTTATCTATCCACCTTTGTTTTTTCATTACATTAACTGCCTCTGACTTAAGAAGGTGTGTTTCCTGCAACACAATGACCTGCGCCTGAGAGTCCGTTAGATATTGAAAAATACGCTCTCTTCTCCCTCTCACGCGCAGGCCATTTACGTTCCAGGACATATAATTAACTGTTGTCATGTTTTATTTTTGTTTCTTTATGGCATCTTCCTTCCATTACTTTCTTTAAAGTTTTTATGTTTATTATTTTTGTTTTAAGCGTATCAAGTATGTGATTAAGAATATAAGTTGTGGTTGGAATTTCAACATGGTTTTCCAAATGAGGACTTTTCATTTTTTTCCTCCTCAACCCTCCCCCCCCACCCCCTTGGAAACCCTCCCTTATTTCTTCTGGCTTGGTGTTGAGCCAGATATACGTCGCTCCGCGGTCTCCTTTAACTCTTCATTGCTACCTCTCTTAAACGAAAAGGGGCAAGAAAAAAAAATGGGAGGCTTGGTTTTATTACTAGTGATACAGTATAGTTTTAAACCATAGGGTTTAAGTCAAAGTTTGATCTATAGATTACTTCAATGTCATATATCTATTTATATGTACATGTATAAGTACATTTCTTTAATTTCCTTTCTATATAGATTTTCCTTTCCCTCTTCTCTTTTTTTTATTTTTTATTTTGTTTTCCCCCGCCCTTCTCCTCCCTTCTTTATGTTTTTTGTTTTTTTTCCTTCCTTTCCCGTTGTTTTTTTTTTAAATTTCACCCTCTGAAGTCATTTATTGGTTTTAGTTATTTAACTTGATTTCCCCCCTTTTTTTTTTTTTTCCTATACCGGGATTTACTATATTGACTTATTTTATTTATGAACCAGAGCCTGAGCTTGAGCGTGGTCTTTTATGGAATTTAACAGATCATCAGCATCCTGTATAGATCTAACATTGTGCATCTTATTGTTATACATGACTTTTAGGAATGCAGGAAATCTCATTTGTACTGTTGCTCCAAGTGATCTAAAAGAGTCCATGCGTCTTCCGAGCTCCCACTGCCTATCCAGTGTGGTTTTGGATAGGTCCGATCGTATTTCAAACGAGAAATCGGGGCCTTTCATAGTGCCTGCTTTCAAGGCACGATTCAAAATTTTTTCTTTCAGAGTGTAGGTCAAGAAGTTAATTAAAATTTTCCTTGGTTTGGTTCTTGCTGGGTTTAGACGAAACGGATCTCTATGAATTCGCTGGATATCTCTATCAAGCACCTCAGCTGATTCTTCCAATGTGAGAGAGCTTTTTAGTAACTGTACTATGAAGGATTTCAGATCGCTTCCTTCTTTCCCCTCTGGAATTTTTAGGAGACGAATGTTGTTACGTCTGGAATAATTTTCCAAGACTTCAACCCTTTCTCTCATATTTTCACCTTCCCCTTGGAGAGTACGTACTTTAGAGCTTACTAACTCCAGGTTTGCGGTCAAAACGCTTACCGAGTTCTCCAGCATTTCCGCTCTTCCGCCAAGACTGTCGACCTTTTGACTCAACTCCTCACATGTTACCCTTATCTCAGCTTGATTAGTTTTGGAGACCACAAAGTCCTGCCTTATCTCTTCCCTCATTGCTGCAATGGAGGATACTATCGCCTCAAGTGCGTTACCAAAAGCCGGGTCAGAATTATGGGGAGTTGCTGTTTTCTCCTTCCCTGCTACCACTCCCAGGGCCTCTTTTCCTGCCTCTTTTCCTGCGGTTTTCTTTAATTGGTCAGGGAGAGGGTTATCGCTAGGACTTACTGTGTGTTTTGTTACTAACGGCTCATCGCTCGCTTCGGGCCTAATAGATGTTTCAACTTTTTCCAATGCCACCTCTTCTGATGAAGTAACAAAAGATGCACTCAATCCTAGGGTAGATTCAGTTTGTTGGTCTTCCTGCAATAAACTAGTGCTTTCCAAAGCCGCAGCCATGTCCTGCGTAATCCGCAGCACTTGTGGTAGGGCCTTAAAATATGTTCTCAAGGAGGGGGTTATGTCCCCAGGGGCTTTTGCTTTTTTGTTCTTATTTTTATTTTGAGATTTGCTTTGGGTGGTAAGTATTTCTTTTGTTGTGTCTATTTTCTTTTTTTTTGTCCACGCCTTTTTTTGAAGCTCACCCCAAGTGCCTTCTGGGTTTGGTAGTCTATCCCCCTCCAAACTTACCACTTTTCCTTTATTTCTGGTTTTGCTCCTAGTGACTCTTAATTGCGGGTGTGGTGGAGAATCATGCAGCAAACTGTTCGCCTCTGCCTCTGTACCCTTTTTAAATAAATTAAAGACCTTACTTGTATCGTAGTCCTCCAAGCTTTTTGTACTTATCTCCTGGCTCTCCTTCTCCACTTCAGCGCTCTCTGTTACATCCTTCGCTGCATCTCGCTCTCCCCTAGGAGACGGCCGCACCCTCAAGGAGGTTTCCCCTTTCCGAGCGCTGGTCACTGCAGCAGCCGCCGTGTGTGTGCACCGAGCAGCGGCCGCGCCTGATCTCCACGGCTGCCCGCCCCCAAAGTGGGAGAGTGGTGGAGATCAGTCTCACGTATGGCGGGCACATTCACGGGAATGCAGCGCACTCAGCGTTTCCCAAAGCGCCGCTCGGCGGATCAACTCGGGGAGAGCAGCTCCCAGACAGCAAACAGCGACGGGAGTCTCAGGAGGCGAGCCACAGGAGTGCAGCGTTTTCGATGTCACAGCGCCACGGTGAATTCAGGTCAGAAAAAGCGGTTTCAGAGTAACGGGGAAGAAAACGGGGAAGAAACTCAACTACTGCGTTCAGTTTCCGTCATTACAGCCATCGCGTAGTAGCAGCGAAGGTCTCAGAGACTGCCGACGTGCGAGCCGCGTTAGCCTACGGCCGCCATGTTCCCTCACCTCCGTTTCTGGATGGTACATTCATACATACACTCTGGGAGAGTCCACTAATTCAGAGGTACTGGGAAAGGGTCACGAACTGTATGACAGAAGTCATGAGGGTAACCACTGATTGCAATATTAAGTTATGTCTTTTAAACATCTGGGGCCCTACAGACCTAAATGTCAAGGATAAGATATGGGTGTCATAGGGAATGATGGTCACCAAACGGATAATTTCAAAGCTGTGGGAGCAAGAGAAAACCCGTCCCTGAGGCTTTGGGAAAATGATATGGACCATTGTATGTTCACAGAGAAAACTGTATATATTTCACGAGGCTGCCCTAACAAATGGTCGCAAGTATGGCAGAAATGGAACACTTACAGGGGGGATATCTGTGAGACCTACCAATTTTGGACACTGAGTAATGCTTACCTGTCTGATGTCCTATGATATCTTCTACCCCGGCGGGAATATGCCTTTTATGTGGAGGGTTGTCGATTGCAGCATGGTACATTATATTGTCTGTAATGTGCTATTTTATGTGTTAATTTGTTTTAATAAAAAGAACAATTAAAAAAAAAGAAGAAAGCTGAAGAAAAATTAATAAAGTTACCTTCATGTTGATTCTGTTCCTATTAGTCCCTAGGCTCTTTTTCATTGTCATTGTGTGGGTACTGTACCTCTTGGTGGTAGGACTGGAAACTACTTCAAAAGCTGTTACATCAGATCCCTGCATACTTCTATCTCTTATGCATGTTTGTGTCGTAAGGGACAAAAACCTCATCCCGAGTACATACCCACCTGCAGTGCCCTTATTTTTGTGTAACTTAGGTCTAGGTAGACAGGTTTTAAAGAACTAACTGACCAAGCGAGGCTAGACCCTGTGTGAAGGTTCAGGCTCTGTAGATTGTTGTATTGGGTGGTACAGGAGTAAATCCACCTGACAGTGGTCCTCCCTGCTTTCAAAAGTCACAAATGTTGACCAGTAGAATGGTGAGCTCTGGGTCTATTTAGATAAATGCACAAGGCATGTCAGATATCCAGGCTGTGTAATGTCACCACAGCTCAGAAGGCATGCGGTTGCAGGAAGAAAAGTCGGAGAGCAATATCTATGTTCAAATGAAATGTCTTGAGAATCTTAGGGTAAAGATGGGTGAATCCTTAGTACCATCTTGCCACATGGGAATACAGTGTATCGTTCTGAAGCACATTGCACCTGCAGCTCACTTATGAGAAAAGCTCTTAAAATAACCACCAAGACAGAAGTCTTTCACAAAAGAAGCATCAATTCATATTTGGCCACAGGCCCAAAGGTTTATACATTAGTATAGCTAGAACTAGGCTGAGGTCCAAGAAAACTATGGGGCCTTTGATCACAGGAAACATGGATGTTTGGCACGTTCGGTGTTAGCTGATGTCTTCATTGGCAGAGGAGAATGAATTCACTATCCTTTTAAAAAATAGTTTGAGTTTCTGTCTTCTTCCAAATTGAATTCATTTAATATTCTGTTTCAAAAGCAGATAACTTTAACAGGTGAACTAGTGATTTTGGGGGTGGCGCTGGAGGAGTGCCCTGTGATAATGTCTAAAGCAGAAGCTGCACTTTTGTTTATAATGATGACAGCGGTCAGGGCATGTATTACTAGTGAGTGGATCAGGTCTGTACCCCCAACCTTCTTGAATTGGAGAGCGAGATTGTTGGCTATGTTTAGTTTTGAGACAGCGATATATAGAAGCAAAGGAAGGAGAAAGAGATCTTTCGGGGCGGAAATTTGGGCGCCTATACGAGAATGGACATTGGGTCGGCTAAACGGGTCTATTAGTCGGTACCGAGCTTGGGGAGTCAAAAATTGTTCATTTCTGTTTGTTAGATGTACCATGTTAGCCTATGTTTCTTTTTTTCTGTCAGAACAATGAATCTGTACTTTTTCTGTGCTGATTTTCCTCTCTGGTGCAATTATTTCTTTTGTAAATATTGTGTCATGGTCACTCCGATGTGAAGGATATGTACAGTCCTCAATGTGCTTGGGAAAAAACCCCAAATAAAACATTTTCTAAAAAAACCAAATTGAATTCAGCCAGATGATGAGAAAATTGCATTGTATCTGTTAGAAATGGGGTCTCTAGTTGGCAGAGGTATGTACACCGTCCAAGTAGGGACCACCACTCTACTCAGGGTAAAGTGTAGTACACACTAAAAGTTAACCTGTGCTCACCCTCTGGTAGCTTGTCACAGAGCAGTCAGGTTTAACTAAAAAGGCAATTTTTTAAGTATTTGTGCACACAAACACACACAGTAACACGGTGAAAACACCACAAAAGTGCTCCACATTAGTTTAGAAAAATAGCCAATATTTAGCAGAGAAAAAGAAGACCAAAATGACAATAATCCAACATACAAAATTCGAGATATGAATTTTACAAGATCAAATAAAAATGCATTGCTCAGAAGTCAATAGCTCCAACTGGGGCTATATGGTTGCGCTTGACCAGGACAAATTCATAAGTTCAATCCAACCACTATGGAACACGGGCCAGATATAGGAGTAATGCAGACCCTCTAACAGTACATTGGATGCATCAGAAATCGTAGACGATGCTGTGCACAAAGGAGGGGATGCGTCGGTTCCCTAAGGCGGTGCAAATTAGTTGGAGATCGGGATGATGCGGTGCATAACGGAGGTAAAGCGTTGTTTGCTGGTGCAAAGCCTCGGTTCCTGAAGGTGGCGCTGCATCAATATCAAGAGTGCGGTGCGTCGGTTCCGTGGAGTCCATGTTGAACCACTGGATTGAAAGCGATACGTCGGTTGGAAGCCACACAGGGCTGGGAATGTGTGGGAGTCGGGACGGTGTACCATAGACATCGGATATGTGGTGTCTGAGACTCACACAGCAGCGGTTTTTCTGAGGAGCTCCAGAAAAGTTAAGGCTGCGTTGTAAGTTCAGGTCGTTGCATCACCCACTCTATGAGCAGTGACCACAGCTTCGGTGCAGGCAGTGGCGATGCATCAGCAGACGTCAGAGCTGCGTTGTAAGTTGATACATCGGGCACTCAGCGAGCAGGTGACCACGGCCTCGGTGCAGTTAGCGGGGATGCGACAATTTCGCAGGGATGCGCTGGCTCCAAAATGGGTCTTTGGAGTTGGTGTGTCAACTTCTTGTGTTGCAGCACAAAAATTCACTTCCAAGGGCCCAGGACTGGATTTGGCACCACTTGGCAGAGCAGGACTCACAGCAGAGGAGCCCAAAATGGAGCTTTGAAGTTGGTGTCAACTTCTTGTGTTGCAGCACAAAAACTCACTTCCAAGGGCCCAGGACTGGATTTGGTACCATTTGGCAGAGCAGGACTCACAGTAGAGGAGCCGAAGTGCTTGTGCTCTGGTCCCACGTTATCCCCACTCGAGGAATCAACCAACAAAATGTGTCCAATCTGTTCCCTCACACTGGCTTGTCACAAGCCAGATTCTACTAGAAATAAACTGACTAGCACACGGCAGTATCTGCCGAAGATAGTAAAGTGCACTCTTCTTAATGCTCGCTCGCTTGTAAATAAGTTAGTTGACCTCTTAGAACATTTTTATATTGACTGTGCCTTCGTTACAGAGACATGGGCAGATGCTGCCTCTGTCCCGGATCTTGTAATTGCTACCCCTCCTCGCTATTCCCTAATTAGGTAAGATCGGATAGCCAAGAAAAGCGGTGGGCTTGCGATTGTTTTTAAGGACCAGTACAAAGTACAAAGTAAGGTTCGATCCCCTGCCTAATCCAGCTTATGAAGCCTTGATTTTTAAAATAGCCTTTTCAAACCACTATTCCTTTAATGGTACTCTTATTTACTGACCTCCCAGCCCCAGAAATGTTTTCCTAAACATGAATATCAAAGCAAATTCATCTGATTTCACCATTCTTGGGGATTTTAACTTCCACTTGGAGAATAGAGAGGACTCTGATACCCTCAACCTTATCCCCTTACTACCTTATTCAGGTTTGTTGCAACTAGTTCAGGACCCAATGTACATCGGGGGACATACACTCAATGATATTTTCTCAGATTGCCCTTCTATCCAGGTCATTTCTTCTTTACCACTCATGTGGTCAGACCACAAGGCAGTGATGTTCCAAATTAATATATTGAACCATAGCTCTGAAAAGCATGAGGCTTCGCTCATCTCCAGTTATCAACCCTGGCATAAAATATCGGCAGACCAGTTTGTTGATTCCTTAACAAGATCAAAATTACCAGAATCATCTGATCTCGATACAGCTTCAGAAGTTTACCATCGCTGGATTAGTTCATCCGTCAACAGTCTTGCTCCTGCTAAACGTGGAAACAAAAAATGTCCTACACCATCTGAACCTTGGTTTGACAAAGAACTTAGACTCTCTAAACAATCATGTAGGAGATTAGAGAGGAAATGGAGGGTCAACTACAATGTGGAGGACAAAGCCACTTATAAAGCAGAAATGCAATTACACAAAAAACTCCTGTACAAAGCCAAGCCCAACTATTTCATTAAAAAAATTAACTCAGCCATTAATTTAACACCCCCAAAGAGCTTTTCTCCACTGTGGTCAAACTGAACAATCTCCCCAGCCTACAAACTCCAATATACATACTTCTTTCAACAATAAACTTGCTGTCTTTTTTAAAGATAAAAAAGAGACTATTTTTACCCTCTTTTCTGCAAACCAAAGCCCAGGTGAGGTTTGCAGAACTAACAACCCAGAGACGGAGACATCTGATGCCCCCCTAAACAGCGACTAGCACTAGGGAGAGGACCAACTTTGTCATCGAATCATCTGAACTAACTCACCCCTAGAGTGCCATTTTTTCCACTTTCAACCCCTTACAGTTGGTCGGGTGACAAACCGGTTCAACCAAATCAAATCAGGGTCACCTTTTAACCCTTGCCCACCTAGAATCTTTCACTTAGCTTCTGCTATTGTCCCTAGTAACCTACTACTTATCTTCAATCAGATGTTCCTATCATGATATTTTCCTATAAAATGGAAAGTAGCATCTATTCCCTCACTTTAAAAAAAACAAACTTAGATGCAGACAACCCCAGTAATTTCAGACCAATAGCCAGGCTTCCTTTTCCTGCTAAGATGATAGAGAAAGCCATAAACTCAGAGCTTTCTCTATTCATCCAGGAAATAAAGCTGCTGGATCCCTCCCATTTTTGCTTTAGAAGCCAACATAGTAGGGAGTCTGCTCTGATCACAGCTTCTGAAAATGTTTGAAAAACCTTGGACAAGGTAGGTAACGCTGCCTTGAAAAGAGACTATTTTTACCCTCTTTTCTGCAAACCAAAGCCCAGGTGAGGTTTGCAGAACTAACAACCCAGAGACGGAGACATCTGATGCCCCCCTAAACAGCGACTAGCACTAGGGAGAGGACCAACTTTGTCATCGAATCATCTGAACTAACTCACCCCTAGAGTGCCATTTTTTCCACTTTCAACCCCTTACAGTTGGTCGGGTGACAAACCGGTTCAACCAAATCAAATCAGGGTCACCTTTTAACCCTTGCCCACCTAGAATCTTTCACTTAGCTTCTGCTATTGTCCCTAGTAACCTACTACTTATCTTCAATCAGATGTTCCTATCGTGATATTTTCCTATAAAATGGAAAGTAGCATCTATTCTCTCACTTTAAAAAAAAAAAACTTAGATGCAGACAACCCCAGTAATTTCAGACCAATAGCCAGGCTTCCTTTTCCTGCTAAGATGATAGAGAAAGCCATAAACTCAGAGCTTTCTCTATTCATCCAGGAAATAAAGCTGCTGGATCCCTCCCATTTTTGCTTTAGAAGCCAACATAGTAGGGAGTCTGCTCTGATCACAGCTTCTGAAAATGTTTGAAAAACCTTGGACAAGGTAGGTAACGCTGCCTTGAAAAGAGACTATTTTTACCCTCTTTTCTGCAAACCAAAGCCCAGGTGAGGTTTGCAGAACTAACAACCCAGAGACGGAGACATCTGATGCCCCCCTAAACAGCGACTAGCACTAGGGAGAGGACCAACTTTGTCATCGAATCATCTGAACTAACTCACCCCTAGAGTGCCATTTTTTCCACTTTCAACCCCTTACAGTTGGTCGGGTGACAAACCGGTTCAACCAAATCAAATCAGGGTCACCTTTTAACCCTTGCCCACCTAGAATCTTTCACTTAGCTTCTGCTATTGTCCCTAGTAACCTACTACTTATCTTCAATCAGATGTTCCTATCGTGATATTTTCCTATAAAATGGAAAGTAGCATCTATTCTCTCACTTTAAAAAAAAAAACTTAGATGCAGACAACCCCAGTAATTTCAGACCAATAGCCAGGCTTCCTTTTCCTGCTAAGATGATAGAGAAAGCCATAAACTCAGAGCTTTCTCTATTCATCCAGGAAATAAAGCTGCTGGATCCCTCCCATTTTTGCTTTAGAAGCCAACATAGTAGGGAGTCTGCTCTGATCACAGCTTCTGAAAATGTTTGAAAAACCTTGGACAAGGTAGGTAACGCTGCCTTGATTTTGTTGGATCTCTCAGCCGCGTTCGACACCTTTGACCATGGACTTCTCATCAATCGTTTACATGAGTTAGGTGTTAGAGCCACTGCAATCATTTCTCACACAGAGTTCAATTTGTGGAAATAAAAGGTTACAGCTCGTCATCCTTTACACCATCCTGTGGTGTTCCGCAAGGCTCGGCACTGAGTCCTACTCTATCTAATCTATACGTTACATCTTTAGCGTTGCTGATTAAATGTTTTGGGTTCCCTGTTGTCTCATATGCTGATGACACCCAGATTGTGGTGTAGTTTACCGAAGACTTAAATAGGACTGCCAACTGCTTCCATGATTGCATGCGACAGATCGGGAGCTGGATGTCTAACAACTGTCTAAAGTTAAATTCAGACAAAACCGAGGTTCTTCTTTCTTTGCCAATCGGCCATCTTTCTGGTCTCCCAAATGGTAGCCGCTGGAAATGGGTGGTCTCCCGATTCCTGTCCCTAAAGTGAAAAACCTGGTAGTCCAATTTGACGAGAAACTTTCATTTGTGGGACATGCTAATGCTATCCCCTCCTCCTGCTTTTTCATGTTCAAGTGGCAAAGGAAAGTCTTTCCCTTCATCCCACTAGATCTGCGTAAAGCAGTGATCACTGGTCTTGTTTTAAAAAAAATTGATTATTGCAATGGGATGTTTCTTACCGCCCACAAGAAAGCACTGCATAGGCTCCAGATGGTCCAAAATGCTGCAGCTAGACTACTTCTTGGGATAACAAAACATCTGTCGGTCTCCCAAACTAAGTCTTCCCTCCACTGGCTTCCAGTGGAAATGCAGGTGATTTTCAAATCCCTCTGTATAGCCTTTAAGGTCCTTCATATCGAGGGACCGGAATCTATTTGCCAGCTTTTTTATTGGTACACCCCAACCAGAACATTAAGATCATCTTCTCTGGCTAATTTGGTTGCACCAAAAGTTTGGAAAGCCTCTTGGGGAGGCAGGAATTTTGCAGAGGCTACTGCCAAACTTTGGAACTCAAAGCTAAAATGTATTTACCTTTCGCAAGGCTCTCAAAGCATGGTTTTTCAACAATTATTAGGGTTCTTTTTTTCCATGTCTGTTTTCACCGGCTCCTTTCACTCTTATGTTTGGTTAAACTATTGCCTTTACTCTGTTTTTCTGACAGAAGGTTCTAGCGCATAGACACCCACGAGTAGTACTGCCCTTTATAAATAACAATTTCATTTCATTTCAAGATGCAGGTGAAGTCTTTGCTGTCCCTGAGACTTCAGCAACAGGAGGCAAGCCCAAGCTAGCCCATGGAGAATCTTTAGATGCAAGATGCAAAGTGTAAAGTCCAGTCCTCTCACTCCCAGGCAAGAAGCAGCAGGCCAACACTGCAAAGCAAAGCAGAAGTGGCAGTCCAGTCAGGGCCGGACTGGTGCTTTCGGGCACCGGGCAATCCCCCGGTCGGCTGGAGGGGTTGGAGGCCGGTTTTGAGTCAGGAGGGGGCCGGTTTTGTGAGTGAGGGCCGATTTTCGTTTTCGGTCCGTCCGTCACAGGCCAAGCGTCAGCATCAGTGTGTCAGTGTCAGTCGTGTTGTGACTGCCTGCAGCGCCGCCCATGCTACAGCGCCACGCAGCAGCAAGAAGCCTGATCACAAGCAGCAACCTAAAAAAAAGCGGAAGAAGCGTTTCAGGAGGGAGGAGGGACCGAGGGAGGTGCCTGTGCGCAGCGCGCAGTCATGCCCTGCCTCCTCCGACGCGTCTGCGCGCCTAGGGTGCCCCTCCGCATGCGCATTGCATTGTGAGCAAAAGAACTGCGCAGTCATCACGACGAGAGAGTCAGCCAGCCCTGAAAGGACCTCACTGGAGCGGGCGCGGCCATAATTTAATTATTACTGAGGTGAGAGAGACAGGTCGACAAACACATTTGAGAGAAATTGTGCGGGAGACAGGCCCCAGCTGACTGACGGGAGACTCTGGAGCTTTAGGAGCTGTGAGAACAGCTGAGACGAAGCGCTACACGTTGCAGCCTTAGGGTCAAGGCCAAAGTGGGACGCAAACCAGCCCCACAGCACCGTGGAAGTGACCCCCCGCCTCTCCGGTGGGGCTGGGAGCGTTATCTCTCCCTCGACTTTTTATTTTAGAAACAACAAGGTCTAAACAGCGCATATTATATCACCGTTTGTAAACTCGATTGGCTAAATGTGTCATGATTTACAGACAGGTCTGAATGAAATATAAGGAAATATTTCAATGCTCCTGGCTGCGCAGTACCTGGAAGAAATATTTCTCCTCAGCAGCAAATCAAGTTCGTGCTTCTAGACAGAGCCAGAGAGCAAAGCAATCTGTGTGCGCAGCAGGCAGACGGTTGTGCCTGGGAAGACACTGTGTCTATCTGGTGCCTTTCCTATCAAGTGCAGTGCCTATCTGGTGCAGTGCCTATCTGATTCCGTGTCTATCTGGTTCCTTTCCTATCAAGTGCAGTGCCTATCTGGTGCAGTGCCTATCTGGTTCCATGTCTATCTGGTGCATTTCCTATCCGGTGCAGTACCTATCTAGTGCAGTGCCTATGTGATACATTGGTTACATAGTACAGTGCCTATCTGGTACAATGCCTGTATGGTGCAGTGCCAATCTAGTGCAGTGCCTATGTGATACACTGCTTACATAGTACAGTGCCTATCAATCCATGTCCAGAATACTCCAAGGAGCTCTTGCTGTCCTTATTGCTGTCCATTGAACCATTAAAGTATTGAGTAGTGGCCAGACCTTTATCCAGAGCCAGCTCTAGGGTGGTGCGACTGGTGCAACAGGGGGTATCATGTTTGCAAGTATATCATGGTTTGAAAAGCACCTGTTGCCGCGTTTCTGGCCTCCAGCAATTTTCACGGAACGAAAAATGGCAAGATAACACTGGTGATTAATGTTATTTCTAGAGAAAGATTGGAGGTTTGCCTAGTGGAAGTTTTGACTCAAATCAAATCAAAATTAAAACAAGCTTTATTCGATTTAAACGCTTAAATCATAAAAGCATAATACTTAAAAGAATAGGATCATATGTGACGAATCCATTAGATTACAAGTTATGACTCATGGTAAGGTAGCACAGTGAGTTAATATGCCTGCTGCAAAGAACATGCACCATGCAGATCACAGAGTGCCTATAATGTAAATAAGTCCGTGGGTTACTGCTTTTGAGAGATCCTATTGTTACTTGTTGAGTAAACTCTCACCTACGTCATCTGATATGATCTTTATAATATGAGTTCAATTTCCAGCTAACCCAGCCTCGGACTACGTCCCTCTGATGCAGGCCAAATGGACGTTAAATTGGGTACCTTTGTTAGTAAGAACTCCTCTTATTTAAAACACTAAGAAGCTGCATAGGATTGGTATGAAGCGCTATATAAAAAAAACAGATTATTTATGACTGCCAATGAGTATTTAATCTATATTGTAAGATTGAAAATACATTAGCAGCTGCAGAGCAATGTGATTCCAATCTGACAAAGTTACCACAGTGTGTAACATACAGAGCTGTGCTGTGCATATACGGTCAGTGGTAAGTTACCTACCACTGACCGTATATGCACAGCACAGCTCTGTATGTTACATGAGGCCTCTAGTCTTGGAGTCCCTCGGAGTCGTCAGCTAGAGCCTGCCTATAGCTGCCAAGGTTTCAGATTGCTATGTGTGACATTTTCATAAGTTATGCGTGTTCTCAAATCGTAAAAATCTCTCTAGAGTGCTGACCCTTCCATCTTTATTTCCAGCGCATTACTTCTGAATGTGTTTTCTACCAAGTGGAGGCTCTAGTGAGCTGCTTAAATCTTAGACGATGGCAAAGGAATTTATTTCGGCATGCCTAGTTCTTATTTCACTGCTTAAACCATGCTGAAACTAGTCCAGGCTGGCTGGCTGCTTTGTTCATGCTCCTACTTTAATCACGGTCTTGGCATGGGTTGGAATAATATTAGTGATCAGCAATTGCTGTAACTTTGAGGGATTGTGCATGGAATCTGTAGGCTGCACCAAGCTATTTTTGCTCTTAGTTTGAGAAACTATTCAGTGAGATGCAGACACACTTTATTGTTGTAAATCACTGGCAGAGCAAGAAAGGCCATCTTTGTCGTACAACTATACACGGTGATGCATCCTGCAAACCTGACCCCAGTGTGTCCATTGAAATTGCCATATCATGTGCCTTTGTGAGAACTCCTAACAGTGAAATCTACTTATTTTTGACTAAAAACCCAGTTGTGTTTAAACATTGGAGTTAATCGCATGATCACGCATTTGTTTGCACTTTGGGGACCAGAGGAAAGTGAGGCTGACAAACATGATGTAAAAAAAAGTTGTCTCTTTTGGATCTGCTGCAGTTTACAACAAGTTTTGAAATGCTGACTCCGAGGTGTCCAAGTTTGGTCCAGGAAGGCTGGATCCTTGGCTGGTGTTGAGATAAGCACAGACTGCGTAATGTGTTCCATTTCAGACTCGGTGGATGTGCATTTATCTCATGCCCATAACCTTAAAACGTCTCTATGACTATGGACCTTTTGGTTTAAGTGTTGCCCGCTGTCAATATTGGGACGTACAGGTAGCACAGTTGTGCTCTGTCTGGCATGCATGTTGCCCCATAGGTGGCTGAAGCGGAGCCAGTCGGGGGTGTAGAGATGAAAGGAAGAAGAAAAGACAAATGCGGACAGAAAAGGGAACAGTGTGATCTCGATCTCCCTCTCCCTCTCCCTCTCTAGCTCTTTCTCTCTAGCTCTTTCTCTCTAGCTCTTTCTCTCTCTTAGCTCTTTCTCTCTCTTAGCTCTTTCTCTCTCTTAGCTCTTTCTCTCTCTTAGCTCTTTCTCTCTCTCCTTCTCGCTCTCTCCCTCTCTCTATTTCTCTATCCCTCTCTCTCCCTCACGCGCTCTCTATTTATCCCTCTCATCTGTCGCTATACCTATCCCTCTCTCCCCCTCCCTCTATCCCCCTCTCTCCCTCTCTATCCACATATCTCTCTTACTCTCTATCCCTTTCTCTATATCCTTTTCTCTCTCTCCCTCTCTCTATCCCTCCCTCTCTCTTTTATATCCCTGTATTTCTGTCTCTCCTCTCTCTCTCTCTCTCCACCTCCCTCTGTCTTACCTCTCTCTCCCGTTCCCCCCTCCCTCTCTCTATCTCTTTCCATCCCTCTCCCCATCTTTCTCTCATTCCACTCCTTCCTCTCTCATTCTCTTCCTCTGTTTCTCCCTCTACTTCTCCCTTTCTCTTCTTCTGTCTCCCTCTCTCTCCCCCTCCCCCACCCTCTCTCTCCCCCTCCTCCACTCTCTCTCCTCCCCATGTACGAAACATAACCAGATCTATTGCTGTTTTGGCCTTTCTGTCTCCCAAATTTTCTTGGGGGGTAGAAGTTCAACCCCCCAAACTCCCCCTAGTGGTTGCTCACGGCGCTTGCTCGCTACACACCATGTGGGAGTTGGTCTCACTTTTACTTTGTTCTTTCTGATTCACTACTTATGTCTATTTTTGGTGCTCTCTGAAAGAATGCCTATGGATACATATGACTGGGTGGGTAACCTGATGTTCTTTAAGGTCATCATCTACTGTTTACTGTGCTTTGAAAGTTGATACAATTTGAATATGTAATGAAAAATGTGCTGTAAAATTCACCATTTTGGTATGTCGTTTTTGAAAAATTTCTTGGGGGGAAAACCCCCCCAAACCCCCCTAGTGGCCGTCGGGCACGCTCGCTCCGCTCGCTCGCTACACGTCGGACGGGGGCTGGCTCGCTGCGCATCGGACGGGGGCTGGTCTGGCAAAATTTGCCAGGGCTGCTTTCACTTCCCAGTCCGGCCCTGAGTCCAGTGGAAGTGGCAGTCCCTCCTAGCAGCACAACAGCTCTTCTTCCTGGCAGAATGTCCTCTGTCCAGAACTGTTCTGAGTATTTGCGTCAGAGGGCCAGTACTCATTCTTGTTTTAGCCCTTAAAGTAGGGAGTCAAGGAAAGGTCTATGTGTTGTACAAAACTCTGCCCTTCCTGGTCCTGGCTCCAGACACACTAAATGGGGGTATGCAGCTCTGTGTGTGGGGACAGGCACAGCCCTACTGAGGCACAAGTATCAGCTCCTTCTACCACTCTAGCTCAGGAAGACCCATCAGCCTGGTGATGGGCCATAAGGATATGCAGGCCACACCTCATCTCCCTTTGAGTGTGACTGTCTAGATGAAATTCACAAAGCCAAGCTGTTATTCTAGGGATAGGAAGAGACAGAGAAGGGTTTAAGCAAGAAAATACCAAGTTTCTAAAAGTGGCATTTTCATACCTGCAATTTAAAATCCAACTTCACTAAAACATGTGTTTTTCAATGGAATCCAGAGACACCAAACTCTAATTTTTTATTTGCTCCCAATTGGAAGTTACACTTGTAAAGTATTACAATGCAGCTCCACTGCAAACCTAACGGAGAGATAGGCATTGCTGTAGTGAAAAACGAATTTAGCAGTTTTTCCCTACCAGGACATGTAAAACTCAACAGCACATTTCCTACCTTTTAAATACACTGCACCCTGGCTACCATAGGGTTTACCTTAGGGGTGTCTAACATGTAATAAAAGGGAAGGCTTGGGCCTGGCAAGTAGGTGAACTTGCCAGGTCAACATTGCAATTTAAAACTGCAGTGGCAGGCCTGGGACAGGTGTGTAGGGCTACTCTTGGGTGACACAATCATGGCTGCAGGCCTACTACTAGCATTTGCCTAACAGGTCCAGTGCATGTGTAGTGCACTGTACTAGGGAATTACCAGCAAATCAAATATGACAATCATGGAGGCAGCAAATGCCATTACATTTTAGACACAAAGCACATGCACTTTAGCACTGGTTAGCTGTGAAGAAGTGCCCAGAGTCCTAAAACCAGCAAAAACTAAGTTCAGCACACAGTCAAAAACAGGAGGTCAGTAGCAAAAAGACAAGGAAAGCCATGTCAAAAGATGCCAGGTCTAACAATATCCAATAAGCAATTGAGCTCTCTTGCCCAGATGTCCAGGTTCTCTATGGAAAGGCAGTGGTTGGTGCAAATAAACTGCAGAGGGAAAATGGACTCAAGTAGGGTGATGGCAGGGCGGGGTTTCACACCTCTCCCTTCTTCAACGGACTGGAGGTTCCATCTAAGGGGGTGTAGTGTCGTCTGTGGACATCAGCAACAATCTGGGTCTTCTACCTGCAAAACAGTTTTCTGTACAAGGAAGACTTGTTTTGTCCCAAGAAATTGTGTGGTGGGAAATATCGGATCCACCCGACACAAGGCACTGTCAAAGGGTTCCCAGCAATGACTTCCCCACCTATATCTGCCTTGATTTAATTAAAACATTTTGGAGAACACCAAGTGTAACAGAATGGAGTTCATTTATATTCTTCCTGGGCATAATGACCAAAGTTGTGCCACAAATGCATCCGGTAACATGCCATAATGGTATGGCCTTCCAGGGGGACAAACTAGCAGATTGAGAGATTGTTTTGCTAAATATTTGGAGCCCGTTCACCTCTTTTTGCATGTGAATGAAACTTTGTCCTTCAGTGAACCAACCATCAACACCAAAGACTGAGATGAGGGATCCAAGAGAAAAGGTCTGGTCTATTTTAAGAAGCATAATACTTGCTGCGCCCAGAGATTTTTTAAGATTGTCTGCTTCAAATCTCCTGGGGCTGATTGAAGACTTGAGGCTTGGTGAACTTAGCAGGTGTGGAGGGGGACTGTGGATGTCACCAAAGCAAAGAATCCCTCATTATCAGAGCCTCCAAAACATTGGCAATTGAAAAGTGGCGATGCCCAGCTGGGTGCCAATCATTGATGTCTCTTGTACTATCATTTAAACAATGTCCGAGTTTGTGATGGGCTCATCCAAGCACAGCGTCTTGGGCAGAGGAAGTATGAGAAATAGATTCATGGGAGTGTAGTTCAAACATGGTGGCTTTGCATGAGCAGTTGCAAGAGGGTGTGATAGACAGCTGGGGTTAGACTAGCAGTGCTGCAAGACAGAGAAGTGCTGGTGCACGGGTACAGGAAGATGAACCGGGTGTGCTCAAAGCTGAGGGGACAGATTGGATCAGTCTACCTGGCCTTTAAGCTCAGATCTAGCAAGAAGGACTCTGAATTACAGATGAAGAACAGCAAGGAAGCAAATCTGCAGTTGGATCCAAGGAAAGTTTGGAGAGGTGAGGCAACACAATTATAGCTGCAATGGAGTCCACTTACCATGAGAGCATGACTCCAAGGGGAGTCTTCCACAGTGATGATGAACGTATGCCACATGGTCCCCAGTTACTTAATTAAAGGTAAGTGGTGCCAGTCAATACTGGGAAAAGCAAGTCTCCTTTGCTTCTTTCTGCAATGAGGTTCTGCTCTCACATGTCAGATGACCGGAACCCTCTCACCAGTCACCTTTAAGGCGCTGGGGAAGGACTGAACAAGGATGGTCGATGCGTAAGGAGATGGTCCAGCAAGAGAGAAATGCACAGGAGGAGCTATGCTCTAATTCTCTGTGCAAGCCTTCAGAGTTACTGTAGCGAACTGAGACGTGGTCACCTTACCCAGGCCCGGCATAGCTGGCTTGCTCAACCTCTCACTACAACAAAACTCCAGCATCCCACCCCAAAGAGGGGACAGGTTGAGTTCCTTAGTACAACAGCGGCTTAAGGATTAACGTCACCGAAAGACAGCTGCGCTCAAACGGACCAGGTACCACTGTGTTTGATAAGAATAAACCGCTGTTATTCAACAGCAAAATACACCCTCCGGTGCATGTGTGCTGTACAAACACACTAATTGATATCATGTAATGACAATGTAACAGAAGAGGGTGTTGTCCCAGAAGACAAAGGTCACCTTACAACCAGATATAGCTAACACATATTTGATAATGGGAAATCACTGGAGTTAATTGCATCACTTGTGTGGGGCCAATAAGGGTGACACACAGAAATGAGGGAGAGGATCCCTGAAAAAAAGAGTCTCATCATCTCACTGAAAGGAATGATATTCAGGACGGTGCCCAGTAGCAGAGGCGTTTGACCCTTCATCTCATTGATGAAAAACAGTATCTCCTGTGGGACAAGTGCACCCTTCCTCTGTCTGCAAGCCAGACAGTTTGAGTGCTACAGTAATGATTGAATGAACACTGACAGCACTTTGTGACTACCATTTATCCAAGCGACACAAAGGATATGCTGGTCAGCTACTGCAGTCAATGACACAAAGTACACTGGGTAAAAGTAGAATGCTGTAGTATAAGCATTTCAGCTGAAGGGATGAAAGAGGGAAGATGGTGAGGAAAACAACAAAATAAGACTCAATAGAGCCCCATGCGGAAAATAGCTGAGCATGAAAGAAGCAAGACCCCATCCACGTCATTTTGCAATAAGCCTAGACATTTGGCATTAAAAAAGACCCAGTAGGGGCACTTTTGCATCCATGGATGGGGTGTGCTGTGCATACATGTACAATACCAGCCCACAAAGCTCTAACTAACAGCTTTTGAAGCAATTTCCAGTCACACCACTAGATGACAGGGTGACCCCATAAGTTCATAATGGGACAAAATCAGATCACACAATTAATATATATTAGCTGTGTTTGTATGGCTCCTAAACAGATTGCCTTTCTGCTGCTTTTAATCATACGTAGTGCCATCATTTAGTGGATCTGAAGAATGTGGTACACTGCAACCCACTAGCATGGTGATATATATTAAGTTAACTTCTTTTTGCCTGGTTCTTGTAAGAAGACAAACAAATATGAAAAACATGAGAAGTAGTATGCTTAACGGAAGGAGGACACAAACCTAGAGAATTATGGAAAGCCTCTGTCCTAAGATCAAAACACTGGTATGCCAGCAACATTTTGAAGAAGCATTTGGTTGGAACATTAAATACTGTGGCACTGAGGGTTGGCTCAGCTGAGTATTCTTCTTTATAAGACCTGCACAAGAAACCAGTAATTGAATAGTCTGGTTAACTGGCCAATCATCATGGCAAATAATCTATAGCAACCACCCTCTTAGAGAGAGGTAGGCGATGCAGCAACATGCAAGGGCAAAAGGTATAATGACAATTTGCCAACAAAAATAAGTTTTTACAATGCAAATCTAAAAGAAAATGCCACTCCCAGTTGTACATTTTGTGAAGTTGTATGTGAAGCGCCAGACAGAAAATGAAAAATGAAAATAAGTGTTTGACCATGTGCAGAACAAAGAAATGAATGGCCCATATTTCTTCACCAGCCACCATTACAAAGCTATAACAAGTGCTAAGAGATTAATAGAAATGAGTGCCAATATAATAAGCTGGAACAGAGACCTGATGTACATTACCATGCCAGTGATGATTTTTAGCCAAGTCCTGAATGGCCTTCAATCGAACCGTCTTATCGTTGGATTGAGTCTTCTTCAGGAGCAACCACAGGGCACATTCATGAACATCCACATTCAGCCTGCTGAATGTTTCTGCAAAAAAAAAATGCAAATATGACAGTGTTACTACAAGTTAAACCTATGTGAAACAAAATCACAATAAACTTCATTCAAATGGAGTGAATAGGAGTGAAAAAAGTTATAGATGTTACATGACTTCACAATTGTGCGTAAGTAGTCAGAGATGCTAGAGATGTCAGCCAAGGGATAAAACAAAAATGTGCATTCAGGAGAAACAACAAAAAAACAGCAATAAGTTTACATATGTTAAGGTGTCATACGTTCCAAAAACGATTCCTGTAATAGACTGATTCAGAAATATATTTATAAACCAGACTTACTACCTCTAATAGGTGCAAAGATATACGTGTCAAGAATTCAGAAAGGTTTCCGATACACTCAACCATGCAAATGTTTTCCACAGTGTTATTGTATGTAGTCTAGTCCTGCACAAGTAGAAATGCCTTCACAGAGTGCAATAGCATTTAGTTTAGATATTTTTTGCATACTCTATGTTCATTCACACCATGGAAAGGTATTTACTCCTGCCCTTTTCAGAAGTATATATCTGACTTTGGTGAGCACAAACTTTCATGCATTCTTGTCTCTCGCACACCATGGGGAGTAGATTAACTCACACAAAATTATTTTTGTGAGTAAACCTTTGTACGATTGTAAAAATCACCTTTTGTGACCTATAAAAGTAGATCTGCACCCATGAAAAAGTCCATTTGCTCATGTAAGCTAAGTTTACATAAGTCAATAACTTTGTGGCCCATGCTGTCCATTTCACAGAAATGCATGAATGTTTGAACTGATGAAAATGTGCAACTGCCTTAATGACCCTTGAGATGCTCACATGCTAAAGAAATACTTAAACAGCTCCTAATAGCACAAGAATAATCTAACATTCTTCTCCTATGGTTTATGTCTACACAAGAAACACTAGAGACATCTGGGGGCTCATAAAAATGACCCCTACTTTATTGAATTATGGGCATATTGTTTCCAGAACGAAAGGCTTTACTACATATCTTTCTTCACTTATCCTGTAAGGTACAACCCTGACTTTTAACCAAGCTGAATAGCTGGTAGTTTTAAAACTTGGAATGGAGATGGTCCTCTATTACTGTGGAATTCATAAAAAAAGTGTAAGGTGAGAGACCGCAAACCCTACATTAACGTATTCTACCTAATGCCCAGAAACAAATATAAATTACTTTAATTAAAGCACTGATTACTGCTACTAGGCAATATAAGGCAGAGTTCTAGTGTTCTAACTATTTCGGAAGACCTTTCCCAGAACTGTAAAGTCAAAAGAAGAGTATCCTTATTTTTTTTAATGAATATTTTTATTGGGATTTTAAAACAGGTGCAACAGAAGAGCATCCTTATTATTTAAGGGGTTTCGTTTCATAGAAGCATCACGGCCAGGCAAAGTAAAAAGAGGAATTAGGCCCATATACCCTCAAAGACACTTGATATATCATATGGACACGAGCGTCCAAAACCTGTATATGTTCGCGATTCAAAGTAAATACATATAAGATTTTAATGAAATAGTACATGGCACCAGAATGCCTAAAATCTATGCATAGAGGTTCTGACAAATGCTGATAAAGTTGTCCTAACATAAAGACTGTCTTGAATAATGTGCTACACATGTAACTGAAACAGTAAGCTCAGATAGCCTACTAGATACCATAGTCATCCTATTTGGATGTACAGGCGAAGGGGAGCTCACTTTCCTGTCTTAACTAAGTTGTCTAGCAACAATAATGCCCTTCAACGACAGATGTGAACATCACCAGATTGTCCCTCACTACAATTGTGAAAAACCAAGCTGTTGTATCAAAGTGCAACGAAACATTTCACGCACTTGGTATGCGACAACCTCATGAAATGTAACCAAGCTTGGGTTCCCTTTCAAATATCTGCCAAGAGAGAGCTCAGTGAAAAGAAATAAAGATGTTTCCAATGCAAGGGGTTAGGTTTAACCTTCTTATGGAACAGACAATCACACTGACTCTCAGAACATCTGATGTCTGGCAAATCTGCACTCTATATCAGATTTGTATTGTTGATTTTGGATTTCTCTCCTACAGTGGATTTCTACAGCAATTGTCTAGAAATGTATATGCATCTGTAAGTCATTGGGGTCTCCGCCCTTTACCGTACTGAGAGCTACTTATGTTCAATAAACAGCATTGAGAGCTAATAATATTATTAGTGTTGTAAAATCTCAATGTTGTTATATGTATATTAATTCAACCTCGCAAAAGCTTTCTAATTTAATAAACTAGGTTGCACACAAGTGAGATTCTCAGAGGTAGCTGGAGAGCTACAGTAGTTCACGAGCTACTGGTTGGAGACCGCTTGGAGAAACAACCATTAGATTCTGTAACTTGTCCCATAGCAAACCCCTCTCCTTTCCCCTTTTGATCCTTCCGAAATAAAAGCATTAAAAAAACGGGTTAAATAAAGGATTTCTTTAACATTTTGTCATACTTCTTGAAGAAGATCGAGGATTCATTGTCTGGATTGACCACAGTGCAGGGTGGGTAGAGTAAATATGAGATTGCCACAGGAATGTCCTAATGCACTCAAAAGAATGCTCTGTTGTGAACCAATTCCATGGCACTTAGTACTACACACTGATTAACTACATTTGCCATTATGTAAAGCCAAAGAAATTACCCTAAAGAACTAGTAATATACTACTTAATGCTTGCTCACTAACCAGAGACATCCCACTACGTATAAGCCATGTATGCATTCACATGACTTCTTCAACATGGGTAGAGAGTCAGAACTGGGAGCCTGCCCTACTGCAGATAAACATTACAAAATGCATCTGCATAATAGAAGCCACTCAAAAAGATCCTGGTGGATACACACTGTCTTGGAATGTGTCTGAAATGTTGTACGCAAAACCTATCTACAGAACAAACATGATATCCACAGCTGCTCTTGTCCAGCTTCTGCAGTGCTTACGAACCTAGCCCTAGTAAAACTGAGTCTGTACCAATAAAAGTCTAATTCATTCTGGACACAACACATTACCTAGCTCATCACTAGCACATCTACCTCTCAGTAAATACTGATTAACACCCTGCCAATGCCCTGCTTGATCTCGCAGGCACAACTATATGCTCTTGCCTGAGCTGGTTATGGAAGTTTTAATTATATGTATATACATGGCCTGACCATCAGTCATCAGGATTGTCTACCTTTACTCGTGAGTCGTGCTAATCAGCCATGGTACAGCAAAGAGGGGATGGCAATATGCTCCACATCCAACACCATATGAGACCTCAAATACAATACAACTCACAGAGGCCTCAATAGATTTTTCTATGGGTCTATCTTTGATAACTTCCTGCTTTGTAACCACTATGCCTGATACATCCTAAGACTTGCCAATCACACATATTAAAAGAAGGAGACCTTGAGAAATAGGAGAACTAGAAACAAATTGCAGCATAAACTGTTCCTCAAACAGACCCTTTGGAAAATGTGTAACATGGTGAAAAGCGTTTCCTCTAAAGAGGAATACATTTATCAGAGTAATTAGGGAGACTGTATGAGAATACAACCAAATATCTGGAAAAGGCACCTGGTTTAAAATGGTCTAAAAATGTCTGTTGAGGCCTGTTTCGTGGGCGGAACTACAAAGAGTCCATTAACCAATAAGAGGAACCTGCTATGCATCATCAACCTATCAATTGTAAGTCAATAAACCAGTAACATCATGTTCTTTTTCTTGTAGGTGGTCATGGTTTCTATTAACACAATTTAACACAGCTGCAAAATAATCCACAAAGCAACAACATGAACCTGCACAAGAACAGAATTCAGGAATCTCACGTCTCGGATGAGAGAAAGGCTAACCAGTTCAACCTCTCCAGAACACATTTAGCAGTTCAGCAATGAGCAAACTAGGGAAAGTGATTTGGTTCTCAAGGACATGACTTGCATTTTGGAAATCAAGCAATTTAACTATGAGTGATGTAATATGTGACGTCATCAGCAGTGCATTGCGGGCACGCGAGTTATAGTTAGCTGAACTAACTATAACGGGGGAATTTCAATGGTTTTGTATGAGTGAAATGTCCAGCTAACTATAACATGTGTGAAACCTATGGTTTTTTCAGTGAATTTCCAAGGATTTTTAAATGCTAATTCCGAACTATAACGTGTGTGAAACGTATGGTTTTTTCAGTGAATTTGCAAGGTTTTTTAAATGCTAATTCCTAATTATAACGTGGCTGAAACCTATGATTTTTTTCAGTGAATATATATAAATGCACTGGAAAACTAAACACCCACTTCCTTTACAAAGAAATGGAAAGTTTGCATCTCTGCAACCTCTCTAATTTTTCACCTTAGTCATCTTCCGCTCAATCAACACAACAACCACAAATACACACACCTACTTGCTACCATTCTTAGCTGAGCTTATCAATTATTATTCTTTAATTCAAATATTCAAATTCAAAGTGCAGGCCCTTTATTCAGCCTTCTTGGTAACTACTACCCGTGAATAGCAGTGGGTAATTTGCACACTTCCGTCCTTTCTTGTGTCTTTTCTACCACACACTGGGGCAGGTTTACAAGCCCTTTGCGCCACTTTTGCATCATTTTTCCCACGAGCTTGTAAATCTGCCCAACTGTGTGTACTTTATGCACTAGCTTTCTTCCTTAGATGTGGTACTAGTTTCTCTTGCTCCCACTGTGGAATCCAACACCCTATCTGTGTAATGACCTGGAAATTCAAAGATCCACTTCACTGACAATGCAGTGGGTAGTTTGCGTCTCTCCAGCCTTTCTTATTTTTCACGTTTTTAATCTTCCACTCAATCTACACATCATCCACACATACACACATCTAATTGCTGCATTCCTTAGCTGTGATTATCAACTATTCTTCTATTTTATATTCATATTCAAAGTGCAAGCCCTTTATCGAGCCTTTTTGTTGTAACTACTGTTCCAGGAATTCTGCTCATACACTGAACTGTGCATAAAGACTTAGGACCTCAGTGAATTACGGTGTACCAAAACCCACCTTACTACACAAACCCCCTACCAGACTAGCAATCAGTGACTCATTGGTTCTTTGCTCTAGAGCAAAAACACCAATGACTAGTCAACCCAGAACATGCGACTTAGATTACATGAAGTAAACTGGATAACAAGAGCACTCTTTCATTATAGTCTTACACCAGTCCAAAACAAGATGTAAATAAAGACACGTGTAACTTTGAAATGTTTATATTTAACGCCATAATCTCATGCACAGTACCTTAGATAATACAACCAAACATATTATCAGAAACAAGGTTGTCAGCATTGTTACTATTCTATGAAATACAAACGGAAAAAGCATCCTATAATGTTAAAGGTAAACAAATTTAAAATATACCTACATTTCACCCTCCCTACTTAGCAGATTAGTTTATAACTACAGAAAGTCTCATAGGATTACATGGGCAGACCCATACCTCTGGTACTCAGCAGTAGTGGATCACATTCAGTGCTCCACAAACTGTCAAGATACGAATGTTCTCCAACTGTGTGTAACTTTGCCTCCACAATGCATTATGAAAAGCGCAATATCAGAGGTGGCCACAGCTTCATATGTGTTATGGCTCGAACGTGCAAGGATCATTCTGAATAACAGACAGTATTCAAGATAACATTGATGTTCCATGCTCTCACTATACACACAAAACTAGTGAGGCAGTTTACAAATCTAGCATACCAAATTATTCTCATATAAAGCAAAATATTCCACGTTCTCTAAACAATATCACAAGTATGTGTCGTGTGCAAAGCAGAGCAGGAAAGCAAAAATAGCGTGTAAGCTTCTAATAAACCCATGCTAACTTAACAGGGTGTGAGTGCAAGGCTCAGCCCCACGGCACCCTTCCTTGATCGAAGCACGTGATATAAACGTGAGCGAATTAGGAACACAGAGTCCAAGCCTAAAAAGCAGAGTCAAGTTCACATTTCCCAAAAAAAGGTATTCGTTCTTTGATAGAAAGCAGTTGCTAAATAATAAAGAATACGTAGAAAGATCAAAGAGTCTTAGTCCAACAGCATGTAAGCACAGTATGTAGCAACAGCCTCCAACAGGAATTCATTGTTCTCATCTGAAAACATTTCAGCCATCCAATTCAATAGTGGGAATGAACATACATGTTCCTCAACGCCCGGAGCCTCTATCACCATCGGAGGAAAACTCGGGTCATCTTCAATGTAACTGCGTGCCAAGAACTCAAGCGCCACTGCAAAAACATTCCAACGTCCCATTATTCCATGTATCGCTGCTAAGGCCATATTCCCGCCGCCAGAACAGAGCACGTCATGAACCACTAAGGGGCTCATCAGCTGGTCATAATCCGCGTTGGAAGACACCGTACTGCAGAGACACAAATCCAGGGCCCAGTCGAAATCGCAGCTCAGGCAATGGAAGACAGGTTGAACGCATGTGAAAAAGGAGAATCGAAACGATAATCCATAAGCTGCACTCAATGTACCCAGAGGCAGCGCTCCGTAACAGCGAATCATTCAGTTGCGAACCATCAACAGCCGGGACATATTGCCATCTGCTGCAGGATGTGCATCCATATTTATGTAAACAAA
The DNA here is from genome assembly GCF_964261635.1 of Lissotriton helveticus. Classification (NCBI taxonomy): domain Eukaryota; kingdom Metazoa; phylum Chordata; class Amphibia; order Caudata; family Salamandridae; genus Lissotriton; species Lissotriton helveticus. The sequence continues at coordinate 1,369,970,678 of NC_136067.1, forward strand.
TTAATAAAAGCACACCGGCAACTAATGCAAGTATTAAGCGAAATCCACCAAAGATGCTGGAAAAAATCGAATGAAAAAATCCCGAAAAGACACCAAATATACTTTCTACAGAAGTCACAAGGCCACTGCTTCTAACTTTAAAAAAGTAAGGTAACCCCGTAGTCAAGAACACATTAAAGATACTCTAAATGCACTCCCCAAAATTCAAGAGCACGTCTGTATTTAATAAAGCATGCACTTCTGTGGGGGTGTTTCCTACATGAAGGACAAATGTTTCTGTAGCAGATATAAGAGCGACCTCTTTTTGAGACAATAGCGCTCTTTATACGACTCATTTGTTGACTCTGCTTTCAAGGTCGAAATCGACAGCCAGATGGAAACATCCAGCTTCCCATGCAGAGGAGTTAACACAACTTTTTTTTAATCAAACCACACGCTCAGTTACCGTAATCATGTAAGCGATGCCTACTAACATTGCACAACAATCTCCATTATTTCAAAGTAAATAACTCCCGTTTCCAGTAAACTGAACGTTGTTATGATATCAGGTGTCGGACTACCTTTCAAAACTCAGTCCAAATCAGGCGCATCTTGTTTACCAGAGCCATGCAATTGTATGTGTCTACAAATTAAGGAGTGATCTGGTGCTATTGTGCAATCCTCACCATTCACACAGACTTCTTTTCCCTCCCTCAGGCACCTATATGTAAATGGTAATAACCAAGCTCAATGGAGATAAGCGCTGCCTAAACATCCATATCTGGCTATAGCATAGTATTTCATGCAAACCTCAAACTTAAACAGGTTAAAAAATAACGCTATGATACTGTGGATAAGCCACACACCTGAATTGGATCTCCAATGAGTGACCACTTCTAACCATGCTCATAGCGCGCCCTGTGCTCTGATTTGACAGTGAGAGAGGGATTGCACCATAGTTTGTACTTCTAATCATTCTCAGCATACGCTACGAATACGCTTTGATGTTACGCGTCGCATCAAAGCTTCCGTGCGACGGCATGTACGGCGCCCCATATGCGAATGTTTTTAATTGTTTAAAAACATATATTCATGTATTTAATGAACATACTAACAGAAGACTTAATCTAGGATAATTATGAAATCATTTTTTTGTACTTTTAAAAATCCTATATTACTTCTATATTGTATGAGTGGAGCTGCGCGGCCCTCCGCCTGGTGCCCTAGACTCCACCACGCCCAGGCCCGGTTCATAAGCACGCGTGATCGTCACCACAAAACCATTAGCACGCATATCGCTTTACCACACATGCTTTTACAACTAGTATGCATTTACCACGCATGATAAACGTATAATCTTATTAATGTTTTTTTGTTGACGAACACGCGTTGTAATGGCTGTGGCTTACGTCCTTCAAATTAGTTTCTAGGTATACGTGTGACCAAGTCTGATAAGATCGGAGGCCAAGGAAAAACACTGTGGTGTCTGTGGCAGGAAATCTCATCGATCACAGAGAAAATATGCGCAGGGTAAAATGAAAGTAACAGGTATAATAAAAATAACGGAGGAAAACTACTAAAATGGCGGTTGGACGGAGTATGTAATCAACGTTTGGCGCCTCGACACTACATTTCAAATAAATATACATACAATATGTTTATTAATATACTACAAAAGTATAGCACCGGATGACACACATGACCCGGGAAAAGATAGCGGCAAATTTAATACCTAAAATCAGGAGAGGTTTGCTTGGCGAACTTGAAGAAAAAGAAAGAAAGTGCACTTGCAAACAAGGCTGAGCATGAATAGAGAGTACAACTGATGCAGGAAAAAAAACCGGAAAGTTTTACATACTGTCATAGAAATATAGCTCTAAAAATTGCCCCTGGAATTTGCCCCCCGAGACCTAATGAATAAAATGGACTTCTAGTTTTTTTTCCCCTTTTCCACCGCGTACGAGTACCATGCGTGTACGGCACGATTTTTTATTTAGAAAAAAATAAAAATTGACCCTAAAAGTCCATGTACGACCCCCTGAGCAAGCCTAGAGAGTCAGGATATTTCTACCCTGCCCCATTTCCTTATTTCTCAACTTTGTTTTACTGTTTCCTTGTGACTCGCTTCTAGCGACGAACAAAATGGCTGCCAACACTTTCTGGTTTGCAGTGTTCACAGGCAGTTTACATCCAATCAGCATACAGCTTGTGCTCGTAATTGTACGTATTTCAGTACGCGTCGGACTCCGTCTCTAGATATCGCTATGATTTTACTTGTAATTTTCTCAGAAACTACTGAACGGATTTACACCATTTAACAAAAAGCACAATCTGCGAACTGAACTCTACCTTCCTGCCAAATTTGCTATAATTCTGTTCAGCCGTTCGGGCTGTAGCCCTGGCTAAAGGTCCCTATGGAAAATTGCATGGGGAAAACACGTTTTGGGACCCCCCTTTTTTCTCGGCCCCCACTTGACGAATCACCCCCAAACTTTCAGGACAGGAGTGGAACCGAGCAGGCCATTTTCCTGGAGAAATTCACGAAGATTGGTCCACCGACGCGAAAGTTATTCCAAATAGAATGTTGTGGATTTCCTATGGAAGGTAGGTCCTAACTATAACTACCTACTGGCGACCACCAGTAGGGAATGGATGAGTGAGATATATATATATATATATATTCGTGACCAAGCTCCGCCTACGGAGCGAAACGCGTCGAGGAGAGCACTTGCTCTGTAATTGCTGAAAATAAATCACCACTGCTGACACGATTTATGGTGTGATGGCGCTTTACTTCAAAGCTTGAATCCATTTGAAAAAGAGGAGAAGAGGTCTGCGCCTCCCTTAAACCGCGCTGATAGCGGTCAGGATTGTTACGATATATATATATATATATATATATATATATATATCAAAGATTGCCCTCGAAGGAAACGCCACTCAGGTAGAGTTTTACTCCGTGTTTATTGAAGAATGCAGCGTAAACAGCTTTTCGTCTCTCGCTCAAATTATTGTAGCCAAACGCGTTTCAAACACCACTGTGTTCTTGTTCACTGGCATAACGAGATAACAGCAGCCATTGTGGAACTCACTATTAAAGTCACTAAGTCCCACCTCAGTGGGCGTGTGCCTCATTGCATCCTGGAACTTGATGTTTCCACAGGTAAGTGCTGCCTCGTGAAAATAAAACATTTGTCTTGCCCTGGTGGGTTGATTGAGATGGCAAGTTGTTACTTCTGCTATTACCAAGTCCCGCAATCACTGGACTCTCCCTTCTCTCGGCGTCTTGAATTACAAGCGTCGTAGACCCGCTCTCCAGCAGTCGTCCGTTTCCGCGGCTGGACCTGCCGCTCAAACATTCCAACGCAAAGATTGCCCCGAAGGAAACGCCACTCAGGTAGAGTTTTACTCCGTGTTTATTGCGGAATGCAGCGTAAACAGCTTTTCCTCTCTCGCTCAAATTATTGTAGCCAAACGCGTTTCAAACACCACTGTGTTCTTGTTCACTGGCATAACGAGATAACAGCAGCCATTGTGGAACTCATTATTAAAGTCACTAAGTCCCGCCCCAGTGGGCGTGTGCCTCATTGCATCCTGGAACTTGATGTTTCAACAGGTAAGTGCTGCATCGTGAAATTAAAACATTTGTCTTGCCCTGGTGGGTTGATTGAGATGGCAAGTTGTTACTTCTGCTATTACCGAGTCCCGCAATCACTGGACTCTCCCTTCTCTCGGCGTCTTGAATTACAAGCGTCGTAGACCCGCTTTCCAGCAGTCGGCCGTTTCCGCGGCTGGACCTGCCGCTCAAACATTCCAACGCAAATATTGCCCCCGAAGGAAACGCCACTCAGGTAGAGTTTTACTCCGTGTTTATTGCGGAATGCAGCGTAAACAGCTTTTCCTCTCTCGCTCAAATTATTGTAGCTAAACGCGTTTCAAACACCACTGTGTTCTTGTTCACTGGCATAACGAGATAACAGCAGCCATTGTGGAACTCATTATTAAAGTCACTAAGTCCCGCCCCAGTGGGCGTGTGCCTCATTGCATCCTGGAACTTGATGTTTCAACAGGTAAGTGCTGCATCGTGAAATTAAAACATTTTTCTTGCCCTGGTGGGTTGATTGAGATGGCAAGTTGTTACTTCTGCTATTACCAAGTCCCGCAATCACTGGACTCTCCCTTCTCTCGGCGTCTTGAATTAATTTATTTAAGGCGGGGGCTGCGTGGCCCCTCCTGAGGCCTTTATTGGCCACGGGGACCCCATCCTCCGGGGCTGTGCCTCTTAATTTATTTGTTTCTATTTTTAATTTATTGATGGAGGGGGCCAAGTTTCCCCCCTCCTGGGCCACTTCTGGCCCCAGGGACCCCATCCCATAGGGCCTGCCTGCTCCACTGGGGACAGTGGGGGAGCCCAAATGCCCCCAAGGTCCCGCCGGCTCCCTGCCTCCTGAGGTAGCCGGCATTGCTTTTCCACAAGGGGAGCTGGTGACATGCAGCTCCCCTTGTGGAAAAGCAATCCTGACTTGCTTCATTTAAGCAAGAGCAGGTTTCCCTGCTCTCGCTTCACAGAAGCAAAGCAGGGTTTGCTATGGCAGGGCGGGAGGTGTGTTCCGGGGGACACACCCCAGGACACTGCAGGAGCCGGTCCTGGGGAGGGCGGTGCTCGCCAGGGCCATTAAGGGCTCCAGGAGGTGGGCCGCGCGGCCCCTGCCACCATTTAAAGCCCCGAGGAGGTGGTGGTCCCCGGGGCCCTGGAGTCCATTACAGACCACCGCATTTAAAGTAAGATTGCCCCAGGTGTTGGTGGTCCCTGGGGCGTGTGGGGGGGCTCTTGCATTAGTTTTAAAAAAAAGCCCTGGGGAGGTGGCGGTCCCCGGGGCTGCAGGGGCCCTCGCGGGCTCCCGCTATTATTTATTGACAATGCCCCCTGGACCTGACCCACCCGGGGGACTCATTAAAACGAAGCGCAGGAGCCCACGCGTTGTTACACTTCATATTACACACAGAGCATTTTGAGATTGTAGGTAGAGGAATACTTCAGTATGTACAAGACTGTCATCTCCTTATAGCTGTTAAAATGATTTCACCTCAGTCCAATACCGGTAATCACCCAGTAAGGAAATACTGATCGTATACCATGCTGCAAAGCCTGCAAAGCAAGACAACATCACTCACCCACTTGGGGTATATTCTGTTAGAACCTTTTTTCATCCAAGATACATAGTTACAAAGTGTCATGCTCTCACCACTGATCTTGTGTGCTCGAGTAAGTTTTGTAATAGTCTGTCGCTATAGGTTGTACAGATTGAGCTCTATATAATGACAAACTCATTATGCAGATTATTTTAAGTAATTCTCCATTACCATCTCATATTTTTTCTGATTGCAGTCTTTACTATTGTTACAAAACCCCCTGGTTGTAATCTGGAATAGAACTTCAGACTACTATTCCAATAAAAAATAACATGAATGACAAATTGTCATATGGCAGACCTGCAATTCGTCAGAGCAGTAAGGCAGATAGAAAAAAAACTGTAATGACTATGCTAAACAAACTCAAAATTCCTTGGTATGTTTGTTACCTGTAATAACATGTAATTCTGGAGAAAAATATATACTGGACTCTGCATAGCCATACTACAAGCATCCAAATTGATGATTGACAAGAAGTTTAAATACTGTTGGTGGATCTACCCTGAGTAACCGGATAGGCAGACAACTGTGATCTCTTGAAAATATAAATTGCGAGTCTATTGCTTCAATATGGCAGTCAACCTACCTCTACCAAAAGAGCTGTACTGAATTTAATAACCAAATATTGTCAGCATGGAACTCCTCCATGAATGCATTTAAATTAAATTGAGTTTACTTCTACATGAATTCCAAATATATATGTAAGGCTGTTTCTGCACCAGGGCACATCAGCAGTGTGACGGAGTGCCCAGTGGGAGGTGCGGGGCCCGATCGGGGATGCGGGCCTCGGCGCTGGAGCGAAATGACAGACACCCACACAGTGTGTTAGATCCGGAAGTACCGCCCCCTGAGCGAGCGCTTACTTTTATTTACCCCGCAGGCCACACCTGGCCTGCCGATGATGTGCGGCAGTCCTGAAGAAACAGGACCGCTAACCATTACAACCCTTTCCAACTCAGTCTTTGAAAACAAACAGTTCAAACAGTTTGTGTGATGTACACACAGCTTCGGGGTACCTGTACACAGTGTAGTTGAGGTGGTCTTGCCTCATTAGCAAACAAAGTCCCGCAGGCATTGATGCGGGCGAGGATTTAGTCTCAGGTTGTACTCCTAATAACAACTTTGCAGCCGCGTGCCGTCGGGGGCCGTTCTGTTTGGAGGCGTGTCGGTGGGTGGCGAGATGGTACTTTCCTGTTCCCCCATGCCTCCGTCACTCCCTGATCCTCCACTTGGGTCTTCCTGAACTGTGATGGACGGGCCAACTGGTTGATCCTCGAGGGATCCTGTCGGATGTGCAGCAGGGAATTCCTTGAACCATGAGATGTTTCGGGAAACTTCTTCATTTCCTTTCTGTGCCGTTACCATAGTTCCGTTGCGGGCAATGACCGTCAAAGCACCAGGTTCATAGTTAGTCTTGAATTTTCCCCCTGGTCGGCGGTCCTTGAGGAAGACTGTTGCCCCTGTTTGGAGTATCCTCGGTGCGGAATGGCGGTGTAGAGTTACGCGTTGGTTTTGACAGGTTCTCAGGTTTTGGGCCTCCTCGACATCTAGGGGCGGTGACATCCACCCTGGACAGGTGGGGAGAAAATCTCTTCTAGGACCGTGTAGCATCAGAGCCCATGGGCTACTCTGCGTAGTGCAGTGGGGGTGCTCCTATACTCTCTCAGAAATTCGTGAATCTGCTTTTCGGGGTCGGCCTGTTCTACCACAGCAAAGCGGAACATCTTGTTTAATGTGCGCATAAACCTATCGACATCGCTGTTTGCTTGCAGCCATTGAGGCGTGACTCGTCGGTGATGTATTCCTTGTTGGGTTAGGTATAATATCTATTCACACACACATATGTATGTATATATTACCTACTGGCGGTCGCCAGTAGTTAGTTATAGTTAGGACCTGGTTTCCATACGAAAAGCGTTTTTTCTTTTCCCAATAACTTTGGCGCCAGTTGATGAATCTTCGCGAAATTTTCAAAAAAGTGTCCAGCTCCGGTCAGCTTCTGTCTTGAAAGTTTCGGGGTGATTCGTCAAGCGGGGGCTGAGAAAAAAAGAGGGGTCCCCAAATGCGTTTTCCTCATGTTAATTTCCATAGGAAACTTCAGACAAAGCTACAGCCCAAATTGCTGAACAGAATTATACCAAATTTGGCAACAAGGTAGCCCTTGTTTCAGAAAGAACCTTTTTTGTTAAACGGTGTAAATCCGTTCAGTAGTTGCTGGAAAATTAGAAAAATAAAGTTTCGATATCTGAGCACCGAGGAGGGTTTGTGCACCCTCCCGTGCACTAGCTTCACTCTGTTTGGCTCCCAACACTCCAAACCAGTGTTGGCAGCCATCTTGTGACTCGGTAGAACCAAGTGACAAAAAAAAGGGGGGAAAAAGGTTAAAAAACAAGAAAAGTGGGCAGGGTAGAAACACCCTGACCCCCTAGGCCTACCCCCAGGGCCAAAAAAAGCAATTTAAAAAAAAATATTTGCCAGAATTCAGGCTGGTTGTGCGAATCCTGCCGGAAAAAAACCCAGATATCTATATAGGTCTTCCTCAGAATTTTATCTGCTAATAACCTTGCCCGTTTGATGAATCTCCACTAAATGTATCATACCTTTGGCTTTTTCTACATTGGCGAAGGATGGAAAGTTTTGCGGTGACTGGTCAAGGTGGTGCAAAGATAAAAGGCAGGTCCCAAAATGCATTGCTCCACCAATGCATTTTCCATAGGCTCCATGGGTGGGCTCCCAGGGATATAGACACAATTAAAGTCGCCCAGCTGCCTTTTTTTTCCTGATCCTGAGGTAGTCAAACAGGATTGCAGTATTTTATGCCTATTTCTTTTTGTTTTTGGCCCCAGGGGGGTCCCTGTGACCACCCTCCCACTTATTGGGTCAGGGTATATTCACCCTGCCCCCTTTTACCATTTTTCTTTTTTGACTTCAGGACAGAGGACTAAGTCCCAGAGTCCTGTAATGGCTGCCAGCAACATTTTTCTCATGTTGTTGGCAGTCAGAGTGCTTGTTGCCGTGGGAGTCAGACTCACGTGGGAGCGAGATGGCCCAAGGGAAATAAAGCTCCCTGGGCCAACCAGAATGCTCAATTTTTAAATTGGTGTCCCTCGCGGTCCCAACCGTCCTGATATACAAATATTTTTGACCACTAATTCCTTAAATCTGCTGAAAAGATTTACAACAAATCATATAAAGCACAATCTGCGGGCCAAGATCTACCTTCTTGCCAAATTCCCATTCAGCAGTTTTTGCAGTAGGCCGTCTTAAAGAAGTCTGTGGAAAACTGCATAGGGTTTTTGTGTTTTGGGATCCCCCTTTTTCATGGTCACCACCGCTTGATTGGTCACCCGAACATTTCTATGCACAAACTAGTCAAAAAGTAGCACCTTGGAGATTCGCCCAAATGGTGGAAAAGTAATTAGCAACATCAAAAAAGCTGTTCCTATAGAAAAGCAATCATATATAAATATATATATATATATATATATAGATACGTTTTTGGATTCCGTTTGTGCTGTGGTGTATCCGGACTGCTTGGCTACAAACTGGAGCTCGGCTGGGTCCGTTCTTTGTCTGAGATATATATATATATATATAGATATATATATATATATATATATATATCTCAGTAGGTAGTTATAGTTAGGACCTATTTTCTATGAGAAATAATTTTTTGACTTGCTAATAACTTTGTCGCTGTTTGATGAATCTTCACGAAATTTACCTCAAAAAAGTGTCTTTCTGATTTTAGTTGTGCATGGAAAGTTTTGGGGTGATCCATCAAGCGTGGGCCAAGAAAGGGGGGGGGTCAAACAATTGCTTTTCTCATGATACTGAGGATAATGCAGTAAACGAGGCAATTAAGGAGGTTCACGACAAATAAGTCTCCCAAGATGGCCACCAGAGAAAAAAGAGCCCAAGTATAGGTCAATGACAGAAGTGTGCAAAACACTTAATTTGTTTATTTTTTGCAGTTTTATATAGCACAGCCTTGACCCAAAGGTATTGGAGTGTTTTACATAAGCTTCAGTTACATTACACAAGGACATATTCATTTTGGTATTAGGGATGGGAAGATTAAGCGATTTGCCTAGAATCACAGGATTTTCGAGCTGATGCCAAAACTTAAACCTAGTTCTCCAGTTGCAAAGTCTGCAGCTCTGACTGTGAAGCCACATCCTCTCCCCTAAGTGAAACACAACTGATCAACTGGATAAAAAAACATGAAGATAGCAAATAATTTAAAAGTGCTATTCGCTATTTGAGAACTCAGACAATATGTCCTCATTTTTGTTTTTTAGAGCATTAACCATACTTTCTATGGGAATAAGACCCTCTCCTTTTTAAAATTTCTAAAGGAAATTCTTTATATATTACAGAGTTGTTTACATCAAGATGTTGTCAGGCATGCCACGCATTTTGTAATAAATACAGAATGTTAGCAATCTAGTTGTTCATTAGAATAATGTTGGGAGGCAGACGTCAGGGGCATGGACAAGCTTGACCACTCTGGGTAAGCGGGAAGGGCAATGTCAGCACAACGGACCATGGAGGGCAGGGGAAAGGGGGCAGGAGCAACAAACTAATAATGCAGTACAGGCAAGAGAGACTGACAGTATAACTGACCATTGAGGGCTAAAGGAAGAGGCTGTGGCTGTACAAGCATAAGTGCCAACAGACCCGATTCAGACAGGAGAGTTCAGATGTTTTCAAGCCCCAAAGGGATTTATCTGTCTCTTGCCTAAATTCTCCTCATTTTCAATGCATGTCAATGGGAAAAATCAATTCCCCAGGTTTTATTTTCGAAATCTCCCTCTTACCAAGTACAAAACGTTGGCCAGAATGGGAGATTGGATAACAGAGGGAAGGAGGAATGGGATAGGGACATGAACTCGGATAACAAGTCAGGTGGGAGATGGGTAGGGGAACCAAACTGACCCTACATGGTAGGTGTCAGGGATTGCAGCAGCACAGTATACCACACAGGGCAGGCGGGGCGGCAGTGCAGGACAACGGACCATGGAAAGCCATAAGGAGGTGACAAGGCCATGCACATGGACAACAGAGGGGAAAGAGGCAAGCGCAGTAGGCTAACCGTACTGGACAGACAGTAGGGACAGTTGCTGCATGATGGACCATGAAGAGGAGGAGGGAGGGGGCAGGGTCATGTCAACGGGCCAGACAAGGCAGACGGGGGGGGATAGAAGTCTGCACATGGAAAACAGAGGGCAGGGGGCAAATGGGCAGGAAGCTGACATTGGAGGACAGGCGCGATGGGCACTGGAAGTAACACACCATGGAGGGCAACAGTGAGAAAATAATGGCATACACACAGACAACGGAGGGATGGTGGAAGGGAGTCAGGAGCAGCAGGCTTACCTTAGAGGCCAGGTGGGAGGGGATGTGGCAGCACAGAAGACCATGCATGGCAAGCAGGAGGGTTAGTGGTAGCACAACGGCCATGGTAGGCAAGAGGGAGGGGGCAGGGGCATGCACAAAGGACCGTGGAGGACAGAAGTGAGGAGTAGGGGCTGGACACAGACAAGAGGGGGAAGTGGCTTCACAACAGACAACGCAGGTCAGTAGAAGACACAGCTGCAGCACAACAGAGCATGGAGGGCAGAAGGGAGTGGCAGCAAAATGGACCATGGAAGACAGGAGAAAAGGGATAGGGGCATGGAACTTGGACAGGCAGGGTAGAGGTGGCAGGGACAGGAGGCAACCATCTGACCATGCTAGACAGGGTGAGGGGCAGTGGCAGCTCAACAGAACACTCAGGGTAGATAGGAAGGGCAGCAGCAGGTCAATTGAATATGGTGGACAAAAAGGAGGGAGCAGGGGCATGCACACATACATCAGAGGGCAGGGGAAGGAGAGTAAGGGCAGTAAGGTAAGCACAGAGACTAAGCAGTAGGGCAATGATGAGGCATAGAATTGGGCAATGGAAGGCAGGAGGAGTGGGTAGGGACATCAAGCTAAATGGAGGGCAGTGGCAGCACATTGCACCATGCTGGGCAGGAAGTAGAGGGCTGATGCATGGACCCAGATACCAGAGGGTAGGGAGGAGGAGGATGTGGCAGCAAGCTAACTGTTTAAGGCAGGCAGGAAGGGCAGTGGCAGAACAATGGCCACACAGGACTGTGACGAGGGAGCAGGGGCATTGACCTGGACACTGAATGGATGGCAGGGAGGAGTGGGGGCAAGAGCAACAAGCTTAGGTGGGGACAGCACAATGCCAGGTCAAGTCCTGTGTCCAACCCCCTCTCCACCCACCATGCATTGCAATAGGTGTCTTACTTAACATTAAAAACCCTTGAAATTAACTATAAAAAACAAAGGTTACAGGGACGTTAAAGTTAAGAAATAGAACTTTAAAAAAAATTAGAAATTGACTGAAAAAAACAAAACCGACATGAGTGGCATGTATGGGAAGTAAGTGGCTGTGTGAGTGGCTGTATGGGCGAGTGAGTGGGTGTGTGAGTAGTTGTAAGGGTGTGTGAGTTGGTGTATGAGTGGGTGTGTGGGTGTGTGAGTGGTTCTGTGGATGATGTCCTCAGTGATGTCATTTGAGATGCTATCGGAGAAGACATTTGAGATGTCATCAGTGATGTAATAAGTGAGGTCGTAAGCAGTGTATTAAGGGGCGTAAGTTATAGTTATCTCAGGTCAATATAACTGCTGAATTTCACTGGTTTTATTCTAGTGAAACCTGAGCCTAACTATAACATCCCTGTAACCTTTGTTTTTTGTATTGAATATATATATTACCCGCTGGCTGTCACCAGTAGGTAGTTATAGTTAGGACCTTGTTTCTATAGGAAAAGCCTTTTTTCTTTTGCCAATATCTTGGGCGTCGTTTGACGAATCTTTGTGAAATTTTCATAACTAATGGGGCGGTCAGGCCAGCTAATGTGCTTAAAGTTTCAGGGTGATTCGTCAAGTGGGGGCAGAGAAAAAGGGGGGTCCCAAAACACATTTTCTCAATGTTCATTTCCATAGGAAACTTTAGACACAGCTACAGTACGAACTGCTGAACGGAATTCCACCAAATTTGGCAAAAGGGCAGCTCTAGGTTCGGAAAGCATTCTTTTTTTTTAAATGGTGTAAATCCGTTCACTAGTTCCTGAGAAAAGTAAAGATTTCTCAGATATACAACTGTGGCCGCGGAGGATACACAAACCCTCCTGATCTCGAGCCTGCAATTTGATTGGCTGCCAACACTTCAAACTAGGCAGTGTGGGCAGCCTTTTTATGACTCAGTTTACAAGAAAAAACAAGAAAAGGGGGCAGGGTAGAAACACCCTGACCGTTAGGCCTGCTCAGGGGTCCTACAGTGCCCTAAAAAGCATTTTTTTAAAGAAATATTGGAAGGATTTGTGGTGGATCCGCGAATACGAAAGAATTGTTTTTATTAAACGAAGGGTGGGCTCCCGCACTTTATTTCCTTTAGGCTCCTAGGTGGGCCAGGTCCTGGGGTCAATAATAAATAAAGATGCAGGGGCCCACGCATGCCCCACAGCTCCGGGGTCCGCTACCTCCCCGGGGCTTATATGATGAAGTGTGGGGGTGCCACGCAATCCCCCACAGCCCCGGGGACCGCCACCTACATTTAGAAAAAAATGCGAGGGGGGCTCCAGCCCCCCACGAAGACCAGTGGACAACCACCTCCCCAGGGCTAAGTATGTGAAATGCGGGGGCCCATGAATCCCACCCACAGCCCTGGGAACCACCACATCCCCGGGGCTATGCGGACAATAATGCATGGGGGGCTACTGTCCCCCACGCAGCCCCATGGACTGCCACCTCCCTGGGGCTACATTTACAAAAAATCCATGGTGGGGCTACAGCCCCCCCACGCAGCCCTGGGGACCACCACCTCCCCTGAGCTAAGTATGTGAAATGCGGGGCCCCTCGCCCCGGGGACTGCCACCTCCCCTGAGCTATGATAACAATAATGCATGAGGTGGGTCCTTCCCCCACGCAGCCCCATAGACTGCCACTTCCCTGAGACTATGTTTAAAAATAATGTGTGGGGGGCTCCAGCCCCCCCAACAAAGCCCCGGGACCACCACCTCCCTGGGGCTAGTTTTCAAATGGGAGGAGCAGTGCATTGCGGGGGTCCGAGTTATAGTTAACTCAGCTAACTAGAACGGCTGAATTTCTCTGGTTTTGTATGAGTGAAATCTGACCCTAACTATAATGTCTCTGTAACCTTTGATTTATATATATAATGTACTACTCGCCAAAAAAGTGCTTTGACGCCTCGTGATAGGTAGTAAGCGCTATATAAATGCAATTACAAAACTATATACAAAGAACACAGAAATTGCAAGAACTGTAATATGAAAAAGGAAGATTGGTGGGCACTCACAGATCTATGGCAAGACATGAATATCGTCATCAAACAGTCCGATAAGAGCGGAAATATCGTGGTGATGGATCGGAATAAATATCAACAAGAGATCAGAAGACAGCTGGGGGATTTGGCCAACTATGAGAGATTAAAGAACAATCCAATCCACGATATTAAGTCCATCTTCCATGAGAAATTACAACAATGGCATGAAGATGGCCTCATAAGATAATGACGAGCTACAATATTTGAAAGTAGACCATCCCATTATGCCAACACTCTATGTACTGCCTAAAGTGCATAAGAGTCTTGAAAGCCCAATTGTCAGCTCGTGTGAATCTCTTCTTGAAAACTATTCAAGGTTCATAGACATATTTATCTTCCATTATATTACAAATGTACCCTCGTATATCCGTGACTCTATGGATTTTCAGAATAGGATGAATAACACACCATGGAAACCAAACTACATCATGGGATCAAGGTCCCTCAATTTATTGAGCCACACGAAAGTGCTCCTTGAAATGATGTCCTTTTGTCTTACCAACAATGTTTTTATTTTTGATGGCAAGTTTTACAAGCAGAATCAAGGAACTGCCATGGGGACATCATTCGCTCCTACCTATGCTAACTTGACCATGGGCTTTTGGGTGGCAGAATGTTTGTGGTCAGAAAGTAATGACATCAACTTGGAGAGGGTGGTGCTATGGGTCCGTTATATCGACAATCTGTTCCTTATATGGAAATGAGAAGATGATTTGAAGGATTTTCTATTATCGCTCAACAATAATTCTCTCGATCTACGGTTTATGCATACATATAGCAGGACCTCTGTAGATTATCTTGATATACGGCTCTACATTGAAAACGAACAAATATGCACTACCCTCTTCCGAAAGACCACAACCTGCAACAGCATTCTATCAGCGAACAGTGCACACCCAAAAGCCCTAAATGGAGCATCCCGTGTGGAGAGTTCCTGCGGGCTCGCAGGAATTGCTCTGAGGATGGGGAGTACATAACACAAGTAGACCTAATGTTCGACCGTTTTTTGAGAAGAGGCTATCCAATGATGGTTTTGGAAAGTGCACGTATGAGGGCCACAAACATGAAGAGGGAGGATCTATTACTACCCCAAAGTACTGAGACATCAACTGAATCCGCTGTTGAAACAACAAGGTTTATTATGGATTTTAATAGCTCCAAATTCAGAGTAAAACTGGCAATAAACAAACAGTGGGATATTTTAAAAAAGGACCAAGATCTTAAACCAGTTATTGCACAGCATGCCAACATTACTTACAGAAAGTTACCGTCATTGTGCGATCTGTTAACACAGTTACTTTACCAACATGAATGTCCAAAGAAGCACCTGGCTATCTCACAATAGGTTTTCCAAATGCCATAAATGCAAAGCCTGCAACTATAGGTGGAATATGGTGGAAATAAAAACCATTCAAGGCTTCAAGAAGATCATTCAAAAATGGATCACATGCGAGACCACACATGTGGTATATCTAATGGAGTGTGGATACGGACGTTATGTTCGGAGCACGGTGAATAAAGTTAAATTACACATCCTTTCTTAGACTGTTACATACTTGTTATTGTACTATTCTCCTTGTGACATTTGTGTGGAAACTATGCATTTATTTGTCTGGGATATATGTGAATATTCCTGTTGTATATTCTTACTTGCGGTCAATACTGGATTTATGTCCTTACTCCCTTCCTTTGTAAAGCGCTCCGATATCCCTCGGGATCTTGTTCGCGCTATATAAAACTTTATAAATAAATCCTAAAGCATCTGCGGGCTGTGACCAACAGAGATTTCACATATGTAATGGCTAAACACATTTGGAAAGAGCATGATGGCATTTTTGACAATAACCACCTCTTTTATTCCGGTATTGAGCATATCCCGATAAAGATCAGGGGAGGAGATAGAGAATTAGCCCTAAGGCATGCTGAGTCAAGATGGATTGTGAATTTGGGTACAGAAATTCCGTGAGGCCTGAATACGGATGCAGAACTATATACCTTTCTGTAAGACCATGATGTTTGGAAGCTGTTTTTCTAGAGCATAACCCTATGATAACAGTGCCTTTACTCCCTGTACAGATCTATGATATCTCAGTATTTTAATCAATTTTGATGCTACGGTTTTGTTTCTGAAATATTGGATGATCATGGCCAACACCTATTTATTGATATCCTAAGATTGCATATGACACTTTCATATAACAGAATACTGTTGCACTTCACACTTTGATTTGTTTTGAGGATATTACATTGATCAACTTGTTTTATAAAGATCTTAAAAGAATGTTTTAGCACAGACATAGAACCAGGGGTAAGCGTTTATCTTGGAAGTTGTGCACTGTGCACTTCAATTGAAATTGTAACCTAGAGTTAGTGTTTCGTTTCTTTTCAGTGGGTTAGAGCAACTCTTAGAATATTGCACTTTGCACTTTATTCTGGATGTTTAATGCCAACATGCGTCACTTTGTGAGCAATAATTTGTACCATAAAATGGACCTCTTCTTGACAGAGTGCACTAAAATAAGAGGAGGATTATAGAATTGGGAGGTATTTCTTAACTTAGTAATCAAAATATATATATATGGCATTTTAATAATGGGGGACGATATGGTGAGTATTAATCACATACATCTTTACATGAGCTCGAACTAACCGATTATTTTGATTATAATATTTGGATTATAATGTTTTGAAGTGTATTGGAATAAGTGATCAATGTAGGAATACACCATCAGGGTTTGTAAATGCACGGTTGTCACATAGATATTAGGAAGTGCTTATTCTGTGCTAAATGTATATATGATGTAGATCTAGGACAAAGTGTCAAACAACATGTGGAATGATAATATTTTTAGTGTATGATATATAATGTGGAGGCTGAGATGAGTATTTCTACTCGTAAAAAAGATTTATACATTTTGAGATGTATCTTTTTGGTATGGAGATGGTCACTTTATGCCAAATGAATGTTATTGGGGAATGTTATTGTAAATAGAAAATGAAGGAGTGCCTCCATCCCAGTAGCATATACAATGTTGTATGTACACATAAATATTTAGGTCTTTTCCAGAGATAATTTGTCCTATCCATAGCATACTTCATTTTTCAGATGAAAATAGTGATAAGTCTTTATTTCAAACCAAATTAACTACAGACAAGTCCCTGACTAAGTGTACTTTACAATGAATTTTTTCTTGATGCTGCTTAATCACATCTATTGTGTAAATTGGCTTGGTACAGCAGTACTTCAGTTTATTCATTGATCGCAATGAGTCCTGCCTCCTCATCCTTCTTGACCTCTCTTCAGCATTTGACACGGTCAAACATGAGAACTTGCTGGAGCTACTAAGCACTAGAATGGGTCTATCGGGAACTGTTCTCAAATGGTTTTCGTCCTTCCTTCACAACCGGTCTCAGAAGTTCAAGATCGACAATGTGCTATCTACACCCGTGCCTGCAGATCTAGGTGTCCCACAAGGATCCTCCCTCTCCCCCACACTGTTCAACCTCGTCATGGAACCACTCGCCACCTTGCTCCAAGCTTCCAACGTCCAATTCCATATGTACGCCGACGACACACAACTTTACCTAAAGCTACAGTCCCCGGAAGATATCAAACATCTGAACTCCACACTTATTAACACTCAATCTTGGCTGGCCGATAATCACCTCAAACTAAATGCTCTGAAAACTGAGTTCCTACTCATCTCACCCCCGGCGAAAATTTCCACCACCCAAACCTGGCTCAATAATCTAACAGCACTCAATGTCCAACCTACCATCGTGGATTCGGCGAAATCTCTAGGCATCACACTCGACGCCAAGCTCAACATGCAGCAGCACGTTAGCAAAGCCACAAAAGGAGCTAATTTCCAAATCAACACACTGAGGAAAATTAAACCTTTCCTCCCTGCCGAAGACTTCCAAACTGCTGTACAAGCTCTAGTCATCCCTCGAATAGACTACGGCATTGTGGCCCTCAGCGGACTCCCGCTATCCACAACAGCACCCTTAAGAGCCTCCCTGAACGCTGCCGCGAGACTCATTACTGGCTCAAGAAAACACTCGCATATATCCCCAGACTTAAAGTCTCTAAAATGGCTGCCTTTTGAAGCTAGAATACAGCTAAAAATTGCAGTTATGACACACGCGGCCGTGCACCACAATGCACCCAACTACCTCGCTCAAAAGTTGTCTATATCAGGAGGTTCGAGATCCAATAGAAGTACAAAAAATCTACTCCTGAAACCTCGTAGATTCCGGAAAGAGAAAACATACAAGCGCTCCTTCTCAGGAATGGCACCCAGGATCTGGAATGCGCTCCCTCCTGAAACCAGGCTTATCTCCTCCACTGCACTCTTCAAGAAAGAGGTGAAAACCATCCTTCTGGCCAAGATCTCCTGAACCTTATAGGTGCTGGATCAGAGACTCTGCATTGCTCTGTATCTCTGTTCACCTGGTCCTTTGGCACTATACTTCTACTTGATGGGGGACATTATTACGCTACTCTCTTAATACCGACCAATATATGATACACTTTGGGTTACTGATTCACTCTCCCGATGCCCCCACTCAGTGTTCTCTCTACACTAAGTCATTGGTATAAGCCATCCACACACCCAAGGTGTACCTGAACACCTCTGTAGTGGGATCAATGACTGGTGCCGTCTTATATTACTTGTTTACCTGTTTGTATATTGATATGTTTTATGTATGTTATTATTATCATACCATGTCAGTGACTATTATTCTGCTTCCATTATCTCTGCTCCCTCCTACTGCCCCTACCCTGTCATTGTGAAGCGCTCTGATATCTGTAAGGATCTTGTTCGCGCTATATAAAACTTTGAATAAATAAATAAATAAATAAATAAATTAATCTAATTTGTGGTTGTGTCCCCTTTAAAAGTGATGCCTGTTTTTTTTTAAATTGTGGTGGGGAAAGGGAGTGTTTTCCCTTTAAATTGACACTCAGCACAACATTCTGTGACCAAGTAGACGGCGCAAGCAGAAACGCGTAGGTCATCTTTCTCTGGTTGTATGCACTCTTGCACTTTGATTGTGATGGCCCCGTGAGTGATGGAGGCCATTTGAAAACTTCGAAAAATAAAAAACGAGTTACCTCAATCACACAGGAGTTGGTGGTGCTGTCCCTCTGCTCGCCCTCAAGACATGCTGGATACTGGAGGGCGGTGTGCACGAGGGTGAAGATGGATATATATTTATATTCACTAAAAAACCAAAGGTTTCAGGGACGTTATAGTTAGTTGGACATTTGACACATATAAAATCAGAGAAATTCGCCTGTTATACTTAGTTGAGCTAACTATAACTCGTGCCCCCGCAATGCACTGCTGATGACGTCACATATTACATCATTCATGACATGGTCAGTGACATCACTGATGACAAATCAAATGACATCACTGATGACATCTCCCAGTGAATGTATTTCTATAAAATGTAAATATGTTTTATATATATATACGCCAAGGTTTATTGAAGAATGAATGGGTGTATAAGAATCAGGATGGCTGATTAAGTAGGTGTGTGACTGACTATAAAACTGAGTGATTAATTATGTCTTGCTTAATACATGTGTTACCAACTGATACAGACATTCACACAGTTTAGGTTGTCAGTTGGTGTGTAAGCGGTTGCATGGTTTGGTTAGCAGCTAAATGAGCATCTATATCAGCTATGGATTGCTCGTCTGAGTATCTGTATGGGTGCCTGAATTTCTGTGTGGGTGGGTGAGGGGTGTGACTGTGCATATATATGTGAGTGGATAATTCACTGGGTATATGTGTTCAAGTCTATATCTGTGAAGGGCTCTATGGCTGGGTGAGTATGTGTATGAGTGTCTTGGTGACTGAATGGATGCCTCAGCGGTACATGTGTGAGTAACTGCATATGTAAAAGGCAGTATATATGAGTGTTGGAGTGTATAAATGAGTATATGTGAGACTGAGTAATTGTGAGAGTGCCTGTATGGATCAATGTGTGCTTGTATTAGTTATTGTATTAGAGTGTAAGTATGTGTTGGTATATATTAAAATAAATGAGGTGGTATGTGTATAACTGTACAGGTAAGTAAATAAAAATGTGCTTGATTATTTCCATGACTGACTAGGTGTGTGACTAACTATCAATGAGAGACGGTGTGTGAGTGTCTGTATAGATATGTGACTGGATATGATAATGCTGTATTGATGGCTGACTGTATGTATGAGTGACTGTATGAGTGAATGAATGGATGTGTGTGTGGGTAGACCTAGGAATTAGTGAGTGGATATGTACTAACTGGTATTGGTGTGTCCATGGTTTCGAAAATTATAGTCTGAATTTTAGGGTGGGTGTATCAAGTGTTATATTAGGGTCTGAGGAGGTGCATCAGATTTTCACGTGGATGATGTCATCAGTGATGTCATTTGAGATGTCATCAGTGATGTCACTGACCAGGTCATGAATGATGTAATATGTGACGTCATCAGCAGTGCATTGCGGGGGAGCAAGTTATAATTAGCTCAACTAACTATAACAGGAGAATTTCTCTGGTTTTAAATGAGGGAAATGTCCAACTAACTATAACGTCCCTGAAACCTATGTTTTTTTTAGTGGATTTCAAAGGTTTTTAAATGCTAATTCCTAAATAAAACGTCTGTAAAACCTATTTTTTTCAGTGAATTTCACAGGTTTTTTAAATGCTAATTTAATGTTTAAATGTTTATAAAACCTATATTTTTTCTTTTTTGGTTTGTAATATTTTGGAACTCTATTAAACTTCTTTTTTTTTTAACTTAAAAAATTATGTTATGTTTTATATCTTCCCCAAAAACTATGTATATATATATATATTTTTTTTAAACTGCACTCCTATAGAGGTAGTGTACCAAGTTCCATCATCATGCGAATTCTATCCGCCATATTGCTAAACTCGTAAATGATGCGCATTCCGTATCCGACAGGTTTGTGGCACTGCGTTCCGAGTAATATCATATACATAGGAGGTCGCGCCAGTTGCTACTTTGGTATCCGACGGGTACGCAGTACCAAGCCACGTATTACGTCATGTACGTATGGGATCACGCCCGCTGCATATTGAGTATGTGACTACTGCACGCTGCCAGGCCCTGTGTTATGTCAGACGTATGGTGTTGCGCAGGGTACGCTATTCCCTCGTTTTTTTTTTTCTCCAAACTAAATCTAAATAACTTTGAACTGTATATGAGAGCGAGCAATAATCTAAAATATTTTAAACATCTATATATTTCTAACTGTAATAAAATTATATTATGATAAATATATGTTCTCAAAATCGCGTCAGGTGCGGCCTCTTTGCACCCTCAATGCACGATTGCCACGTGACCTTAAAAAAAAGCATTTGATTAGTTCATAACATTTCCCATTGTAACAGTTGGAGGACCCCACCCATTTTAGTCATTCTTTCTACAGCTTTGATGAGACACACCCCTTCTGCTTGGAGAGCTTTTTTGAAAAGTGTTTTGCTGTGTACACATATCTTATACTACACAGAACATGCAAGATCATCTTGATCAATATTCATGCTCTGTACATTAGCCTTCCACGTGTGATGGCCATGCATCTCAAATGTTACATTGAAAAAAAATGTGTGTTACACAATGCCCCTGGTGTGTGTGTGTGCACATTATTGTGCTGCCTTTCAGCCTAGGTATTGTTGGCTCGAAGGGGTATCATCAGCCACGGGCAGAGTGCACATCCTAGATCACATGTGACAAACAGTAAACAGTAATGTGTAGATTTGTATTGCTGTATGCTATGTTGTTAGGCTTTACCAGTATAGTAGTGTGTCATATGTGAGACTTTCATATTCACGTTTGACATGCTTTGCTTGACTGTAATGAACGTTATCACTATGTATGACTTAGCCTCACTGCTGATCCTCCCTCCATCCGAACACATTCACATGTGTGCGCTTCGCGATAGCAACACTTTCAATAATACTGCACACCATTTACATGCGTATCTGTGCATATCAACAACCTTGACAACGACATGTGATGTTGGCCATTCAATGTTTTCGAACAGCATCTCATTAGCGATAGTTGCTGCCCTCCCAGTACATGCTACATTAATGTAAACTGCGCATTCTGCGACGTCAAAACTGCAACAGAAACATACATAAATACACTTCCTGGCAAGGCAGGAACTGAACAACGCCCAGGTCCCCGGAACAATTATTCACACCCCTACGCTGGCCTGGCTCACGCAAGCCCAGCCCACTTTGGGTACGTATGAATAGGATAACGAGGACGCCACATGTCCCAGTTCTTCCACACTGCCTAAGATGATATGGCCGCATCCACCTCACATAACACAATGCGCAATAAAAATAGGGATCCATAAGGCGTTCCACATCCTGTCAATCAACACTGAACAAGAATTGCGAACCCTCCTGGACGTCGTGTTTCGAAAGGGATCCATGAGGTGTACACCATCCTGCAATCAACACTGCATCTGAATTGTGAACACTGCTGCCAGTCGCATTTGGACACACAACAATGACAGCAGGTGAGCAGTGGGGCCTGGGTGCACAGGGGCAGCAATTGAGCACGGTGCTGCAGGAGGGGTGGGGTGCATCAGCCTGGGTGCGCAGGTGCGAGCAAACGATATTGCCCTCCGTAATGATGTGATCTCTGACCTCATTCAGACACAAGTCTGTCTCTTTTTAACCCTTTAACCGCAGCGGAAATTCCGCCGCGGTGCGGGCGAAATAAAAGGTGGGCGTGGTTCGGACGGCCCCCAGCCGTCCTCTGCACACGCCCACCGTAACGTCGGACGGCCCCCGGCCGTCCGACGCATCCAAGGGGTTAAGGACCTGCTGCATCGTACTGTAGGCCTGAGCCAGCGCTGCCCTGCAGACACGTGGCGTTGCCTTTTAGGGCACTGTAGTGAGCTGATTACTAAGTGTACATGCACACAGGCTTGCACAACTGCATTACAAGCGCACATTATGCTTCTAGCATGCGCTCTGTTCCTTTGTATGTAAATGTTGGCATACCATATTATTATTTAACCTTGTGTATTCCCATGCACTCCAACTCCTCTTTGAACCATGATTACCACTAACATTTGGTAGATCGTACTTCAAGAAGGAAGGATGCACTCAACTGGTGTTCTCTATTAAGCTTGAAATAAACCTTCATTTACCTCCAGACGTTTCCACCATAATATGCTTTCTCCCTTTTCAGACACTGAATTGGTTGCGACGAAATGGGCGGAGCGGGTGCTCACCCCATGATGATGCCCTCGGCATTCTGACGCCTTCCATCGTGGTATCAAGACACCGTCCCGACATGACACCTACTGTGCCACCCTACAGAAGCAACCCGGAGTCGGAGCTTGCACCGATTGTGGCAGGTCGTTGGACACACCGATGGTGGCAGGTGAGCAGTGAAGCCTCGGTGTGCAGGAGCTACAATTGAGCCCAGTGCGGGGGAAGCAGCTAGGGTGCAGCAGCCTGGGTGCACAGGTGCCAACAAGCGATGTTGCCATGCGTAATGATATGATCTCTGACCTCATTCATTCACATGTCTGTCTCATTTTAAGGACCTCCTGGACCGTACCGTAGGCCTGAGCCAGCGGGCAGCGCTTCCCTACCGACACGTGTTGAGCGCAGTGCTGCGGGATAGGTGGGGTGCATCAACCTGGCTCTGCAGGTGCGAACAAGCGATGTTGCCGTGCGTAATGATGTGATCTCGGACCTCATTCAGTCACATCTCTGTCTCATTTTAAGGACCTGCTGGACCATACTGTAGGCCTGAGCCAGTGGGCAGCGCTGCCCTACAGACACGTGGCGTTACCTTTTAGGGCACTGTAGTGAGCTGATTACTAAGTGTACATGCACATAGGCTTGCGCACATTATGCTCCTAGCATACGCTCTGTTCCTTTGTAGGTAAACGTTGGCATAACATATTATTATTTAACTTTGCGTATTCTCGAGCACTCCAACTCCTCTTTGAACCACGATTACCACTAACAGTTGGTAGATCGTACTTCAAGAAGGAAATATACACTCAACTGATGTTCTCTATTAAGCTTCAAATGAACCTTCATTTACCTTCAGACGTTTCCAGCATTATATTTTTCTCCCTTTTCAGACACTGAATTCGTTGTGCCGAAATGGGCGGAGCGGGTGCTCACCCCGTGATGATGCCCTGGGCATTCTGACGCCTTCCATCGTGGTATCAAGACACCGTCCCTGACCGGAGACCTGCTGTGCCACCCTTCAGAGGCACCCCGGAGTCGGAGCTTGAACCGGCACGTCGATGGACATACCGAAGGTGTCAGGTGAGCAGTGAAGCCTCGGTGTGCAGGAACTACAATTGAGCACAGTGCAGGGGAAGGGGCTGGGGTGCAGCAGACTGGGTGCACAGGTGCAGGCAAGCGATGTTCCCATAGCTACTAATGTAATCTCTGGCCTCATTCATACCTGTTTCATTTTAAGGACTTGCTGGACCGCAATCTTTATCGTGGACCCCAGCGTCCTAGACACACTGATGACGGGAGGTAAACAGTGACGGCTGGGTGCAGTAGTCCGACGCTCTGTCTCCTCCTCCCTCTGTTCCTTTGACTCTCCCTCCCTTTCTCCCTTCCACCCACTCCCTCTCTCCCTCTCTGTCCCATTCTCACTATCTTCCTTTCATTCTGACTACCTTTCTTTTTCTCTTGGACATAGCACACATAATTATGTTTCATTTTTGCCTTGCAAGTTTTGTACACTGCTTCCGGAGCAGTCCTAGCAATTTATGTCATGTTATACTGTTGTTTCTTCTAATAAAGTTGCGTTTGCATTTATTTGTGATGTTTTAATAAAGGTTATTTTTTTTTACCAATAAATAAGTGAGTGTATACGTCTTCTTTTTCTGACAACACTTGTCTGTAGTTTATTGTGAAAATGGTCTGTTTATAGGAGATTATGAGGGAAAACATTTCCAATTTTGTGGTGCACCTACCAAATATAAACCAACAGATTATTACATAAATGAAGTCTTCGGAATTCTACAACTGCAAGGGTTCTATGCGTGTATCACTTTATTACAACACTATGAGTACTGCCCGTGTGATTACAAACCAATAAGGCACTGCCTAGGACCACCGAGGCTTCAAGGACTGGCGAGTCTCACCCAGCATATTTAAGTAAAGCCCTGGAGGGTGGCGATCCCCGGACTTCAGTTGGCCTCGAAGCCCCCCGAACAATTAGTAAACAATACCCGGGGAGGTGGCGATCCCCTAGGCTGCGAAACGCCCCGTGCCCTCCAGCTCCTAATTTACATGTGAGACTAAGGTCCCCAGTCCTGCACACACCCAGCAATATAATAATAGGATTGGCTCAGAACATTACCCACCAGGGGGCTCATTTAAAAGACCCCGCTTCATTTTTTTTCTCTCCATTTTTACCATCTGGATCCTCTTTATTGAAGCGATACAAAGTTTTCCTCCTCTCGCTTCAACGAGCCAAACAAGGATTTGCTATCACAGGCTGGAAGCCATGCTCCTGTCCTGTAATAGCAAACATAAATGTCCCGCAGATGCACACCCCGGGACATTGTATGAGCTGCGCCTGTGACGTAGCGCTCCCTAGGGCCATGATGCATTGGTTACTGCATAACTACAGAATTAGTATAATCACTACTTGCACATGTGTAGTATAGAGACCAGAGTGTCCTGAAGAGGCAGAGGTAGCCCAAAATATAAATCCTACCAGAGGTCGAATGACATAGTTCAATGAGCCAACGACCCTGGGATGAGTAAAAACAGCTTCACGATGAAAACGGGTCTTCAGCACAACGCAAGCAAGCTCGAAATATTGGCGAGTGCTGCTTTTTTTTTTTTACCTTCTCCCGCATGCGCCAAATTTATGTACTGAAGAGGCAGACAGCAATGGATCCAATAAGTAGATTTATTGAGAGAAAACAAGACAGCTTAAACAGCCACCAACAGGACAAGACAGCAAGGCAACCATCTACTCCAGCACCGTGTACAAACTCCCCAAGATTCTCCTCATGACAGCCCTACATTCTAACATTACATACTTACATTCTAGTAGCATTACATACTAACATTCTACTATGACTTACATTGCAATGCTACACAGAGCACATGACTTTACAGCAATGAGCTCATGGTTTCATCCATGAGTCTTGAGGCCAGTAAGGGTGAGTAGTTCGCTTCCCACTCCCTGTATTGTATAAACGCAAACTAACACTACTTCCACAGGTATGCTACACCGCCCAGAGCACATCACTTTACAGCAATGGGCTCACGGTTTAGGCTCATGGTTTAATCCCCGAGTCTTCAGACCAGTAGGGGCGATTAGTTCGCTTCCCACTCCCTGTATACTATAAACGCATACTAACACTACTTATACAGTTATACTACAGTGGTCAGTATGCTATAGCGCCCAGAGCCCATCACTTTACACCAATCAGCTCGGTTTGATCCCCGAGTCTTCACACCGGTAGGTGTGAGTACTTCACCTCCGGTATAGTATAAACGCACACTAGCGGTCAGTAGTTTGCTTCCCACTCCCTGTGTAGTATAAACGCCAATTAACACTACTTCCACATGTATGCTACAAAGACCAGACCACATGACTTTACAGCATTGAGCTCACCGTTTAGACTCTCGGTTTCATACCCGAGTATTGCAGCATCTCATCTCAGCACCATGTCACTCTGAGCAACACCGCACTTTCAGACCGGTAGGAGTGACTACTTCCCTTCGCACTCCCCCACAGAGGTTACAGTGCTCCTACCCTCCGCTTTCCTACTTTTTTTGCCCTTATTTCCCCTTACTCGCTTCAACAGAATCACAAAATGGCGGCCAACACTAACTAGTTGCATCCGCTCGCACTGCTCGCAGCCAATAAGCACCAAGCTTGTGCTCGTAACGCCCCAGCCAATCAGATGGCAGAATTCCCAAATATCGATATCTGTAAATTTCGATATTTCTCCAAAACTACTGAATGGATTTTCACCCAAAAAAACAAAAGCGTGCTTTCTAGACCAAGACCCTTCTTCCTGCCAAATTTGGGGTAATTCCTTTCACCCGTTTGACCTGAAGCCTTGTCTAAAGTTTCCTATGGAAATTAACATAGTGAAAAGACGTTTTGGGACCCCCCTTTTATCTGGGCTCCCCCTTCACGAAACTCCCCCAAACTTTCAACATAGGAGCTGATATGAACAAAGAATTAGTTTGGAAAATGTCATGTAGATTCATCAAACGACGCCAAAGTTATAAGCAAATCAAAAAATGTTCTTCCTATGGAAACTTGAACTAACTAACTAGAACTATCTACTGGCGACCGCCAGTAGGTAATATATATATCCAACAAGAAAGAACACGCCCCTTAAGAAAAGCCTCACAGGTGGGTGACGGTTTCTTTCTGGAGGTGCAACAAGCTGAGCAGCTGCACCAATGTCGGAAATTTATAGCCAAACGCGTTTCGGGCTTGACCGCCCTTGTTTACTGGCAGCATGAGTCGGCACTGAAAGCTGTAGTCAACTGGTTTTATTCAAAATAAAGGCCCGCCCCAACAGGCCTCCGGGCATTGTGGTACTTGCAGTGCTACAGAGATTCAAACCCCAGTGGGTGTCAGTGTTAACTCCCAATTTCATGCAATTAAAAAATCACAGTGGGATGGCATTAGTGTCCGCAACCAGCCCATTGTCAATGTCCCAAGCCTCCATAAGAAACACCACATGTCACGAGCGCCACGGCGTCATGGTCTCTGGATCCGCTCGCTCGCGGCGGGCAATTCCCAAAACTGAGCAAGCTGTAAAATATTCAATAACGAAGAACACTCCCCTCAGGAAAAGCCTCACAGGTGGGTTGACTGTTTCTTTCTGGAGGTGCAACAAAGCTGCGCGGCTGCACCAATGTCGGAAACTTGTAGCCAAACGCGTTTCGGGCTTGACCGCCCTTGTTCACTGGCAGTATGAAAGTTGGCACTGAAAGCTGTAGTCAACTGGTTTTAGTCATAATAAAGCCCCACCCCAACAGGCCTCCAGGCATTATGGTACATGCAGTGCTACAGAGATTCAAACCCCAGTGGGTGTCAGTGTTAACTCCCAATGTCATGCAATTAAAAAACCACAGTGGGATGGCATTAGTGTCCGCAACCAGCCCATTGTCAATGTCCCAAGCCTCCATAAGAAACACCACATGTCACGAGCACCACACCGTCATGGTCTCTGGATCCGCTCATTCGCGGCGGGCAATTTCCATGACAGAGCATGCCGTAAAACATCCAACAACGAAGAACACTCCCTTAGGAAAAGCCTCACAGGTGGGTGACTGTTTCTTTCTGGAGGTGCAACAAGCTGCGCGGCTGCACCAATGTCGGAAACTTGTAACCAAACGCGTTTCGGGCTTGACCGCCCTTGTTCACTGGCAGCATGAAAGTCGGCACTGAAAGCTGTAGTCAACTGGTTTTATTCAAAATAAAGCCCCGCCCCAACAGGTCTCCGGGCATTATGGAACTTGCAGTGCTACAGAGTGTTAACTCCCAATTTCATGCAATTAAAAAACCACAGTGGGATGGCATTAGTGTCCGCAACCAGCCCATTGTCAATGTCTCAAACCTCCATAAAGAACACCACGTGTCACAGAACGTCAACATATATAAAGAAGTCCTGTTGCCATCAAAAAGGCACTAATAACTATAATCAAATGTATATATCATAAATTCACACAATGCAGTATTTAAAATAGTGACTGTCACATTTTATTAAATATAACATTATTTTAAAAAAAACATTAAACAGGTCTTCTGTAACATTTTTCAGAACACAAAAAGCAGCTATAGAACCAACCACAAGAGGTCCCTGCATTCCAGTGGACAAACACTACGCTCCAATCTTGGAGTGCTTTAAAAAGATATATTTGGTAAGCTCTCCTGGGGACATGGATTCAATGACCCAAGAGACTTTTGTTAATGTTCCTGTGAGCTGCTGATCTCCCTGGAGCCCTCCAAAACATTACAACGTTAAAATAAAAAGGCTGATGGTGCCCCTGCCCACTCGAATGGTCCTACCAGAAAGAGAAAATATCATTTAACAGCCCTGTATGGCTTCATGGGGAGCTCCTTGTATGGAGCAGTGACTAAGAAACGAGTGGCTCTTGCCGCTTATTTATTATTCCTTTTAATAATGTATTTGAGGTGTCATGGTCACGACAGGAACATCCACAGATTATAATAAGTATGGGGCCATGGGGGGAGCCCCTACCACCCACCCCCCCATCACCCATCACCCATAGCAGGGGCCGGCAGGAGCTAGCTAATATGTGAAAGTGCGTGCCTTGGTGGATAGCGCAAAAACAACAATTGATGGACAGAATGCAGAACAATGTCATACATTCACCCCAGTACAGAGATCTGGGCCTAAATCCATCGTTTTGTTGCTCACCATGCAATTCCAGTTTTAACCCAGCCATATCCTAATCAGTCTTGACCCTGTCCCCAATGGGAACCGTCGAGCCCAAACTGCCAGGCCAGGTACTCCCTGGACGGGAATCAAGCATCCAAAGACCGGTTTCGGGGGTTCACCCCTCATCAGCCAGGATAGCTTGAGTCCAGTGGCATGGAGAGCATGGGACCCACATCTGGGCATACCCGTACCACTTGCGGTGACAAATGCAAATACAACAATTGATGGACAGAATGCAGAATAATGTCATACATTCACCCCAGTACTGAGATCTGGGCCTAAACCCATTGTTTGTTTGGTAACCATGCCATTCCAGTTTGAACCCAGCCATGACGGGGCTGATGAATGGTGATGTCCTGAAACCGGTCTCAGGATGCTTGTTTTCGGTCCAGGGAGGACTTGGTTTGGCAGTTCGGGCTGGACTGTTCCCACAAGGAACAGGGTCAAGACTGATTTGCGTATGGCTGGGTCCAAACTGGGGTGGTGTGGTGAGCAAAAGAATGATGGATTTAATCCAGATCCTTGTGACTGGGGGTGAATGTTTGCATTGTCTTGCATTCCATCCATCAATAGTTTCTTTTGCATATGTCGCCCTAAGTGGGAAAGGTATGCCCAGGCGTGGGTCATGTGCTCACTACACCACTGGATTCGAGCTAGCCTGGCTGATGAAGGGTGATGCCCTGAAACAGGTCCAGGGATGCTTTTTTCCAGTCCAGGGAGGACCTGGCTTGGCAGTTCGGGCTGGACTGTTCCCACAAGGAACAGGGTCAAGATTGATCTGCATATGGCTGGGTCCAAACTGGGGTGGTGTGGTGAGCAAATGAATGATGGATTTAACCCAGATCCTTGTGACTGGGGGTGCATGTTTGCATTGTCCAGTATTCCGTCCATCAATTGTTTATTTTGCATATGTCGCCCTAAGTGTGAAGGGTATGCCCAGACGTGGATCCCGTGCTCACTACACCACTGGATTCAAGCTAGCCTGGCTGATGAAGGGTGATGCCCTGAAACCGGTCCCAGGATGCTTGTTTCTGGTCCAGGGAGGACCTGGCTTGGCAGTTCGGGCTGGACTGTTCCCACAAGGAACAGGGTCAAGACTGATTTGCATATGGCTGGGTCCAAACTGGGGTGGTGTGGTGAGCAAAAGAATGATGGAATTAACCCATATCCTTGTGACTGGGGGTGAATGTTTGCATTGTCCAGCATTCTGTCCATCAATTGTGTCTTTTGCCAAGTTGCTGCACCCAGTACAATAGAAATCATTGTGGTCCCTGGATGGAGGGGTGGGGGGCACCTAGGTCATCACGGCATATGCCGGGTCCTTAGCCAGCACCCATCCTGAGTGCTGCCAGGAGCCAACTTCATTGCTTTGCTCCCTCTTGGTGGGGCTAGTTGTGTTCCCTACCCAGGTAAGTGCAGGTAAAGTTTGCATTCCATGCATTCACTCTCCCAGGCAGAGAACATAGCAGAGTCCCGGGGGGAGGGTGGGGTCTCCAGGATACTGCTTTGATCAGACCTCAGGGAATGAGATCCCCAGGGCGGGCCTATAGCTCAGGGAGATGGCTCAACATCCCACTACCCACAAAAAAAATGGCCAGAGGGATAGGGCTCCAGAGGCCTCTCTAAGGCTCAGATTGGCCCCAGGGAGGCCGCACTCCCCTATCCCCAGGGGGGAAGGGGGGGGGGCTTATTTTTTAAAAGGAGAGAATAAACCTTTATTTTTTTCATTTTTAATGGGGCAGGGGATGTACGGTCGAATAACAAACAAAAAAATACTTTTTGGCTAAGGATATCCCTCCCCTGCCTCCTTTTATGTTTTCTTTTTACTTTTTATTTAGGACAGGGGACTGAGTCTCGAGTTCTAAAGTGGCTGCAGCCACATCTTTTTTGATGTGGTTGCAGCTAATTAGCTCTGATTTTTAGATCTGTCGGCGCTGCAGCTCCGCTGCAGCATGATAAATATATAAACGTAAACTCAATTTCTCAAAAACTACTGAGCAGTTTTACACCAAATCACAAGCACGCTTTCTACACAAAGATCTAGCTTTATGGCAAATTTGGTGTAATTCTTTCCAGCAGTTTCTGCAGTAACGCTGATCTACCTATGGGAAATTGCAGGGAGAAAATTTGTTTTGGGACATCCCACTTTTTCTCGGCCCCTGCCTTATGGATCACTCCACAACTTTCGAGGAAGGAGCTAATGTGGATGAACTTGAAAAAAAAATGTTTTGTGAAGTTTCATCAAACGGTGCCAAAGTTATTATGTAAGGTTTCCTATGGAAACGTGGGGCTAACTATAACTACACTGTGGCGACCTCCACTGGCAATATATATATATATATATATATATATATATATATATATATATATATATATATATATATATATATATATATATATATATATATATATATATATATATATATATATATATATATATATATATATATATATATATATATATATATATATATATATATATATATATATATATATATATATATATATATATATATATATATATATATATATATATATATATATATATATATATATATATATATATCGTGCACACCGCCGTCTCGCCTAGCTCTGGAGTAGCAACCAGCCAAGGTAAGGACCACTCAGACACGGACCAATAAAGTTTCTTTTTCTTTTAAATTTATTTAGTGCAGAAAATGTCCATGACGTTTCGGCTCCACGAGCCTTGTTCACATGACAATGTTTGTTTGTCGGTGTCCACCTTTTAAAGTGCCAGTGATAATTACATTGATTACACGTGTAAGTGTTTTGAGCATGGACATAGAAAACATACTTCGTTGGAGTTTTCAACCAATATGTCAAACAGGTAACTTATTTCATATCAGTAAAATACCAATAATGCTCATAGAACAAAGGACAAATAAATGTAAGTGAATAGATAATAAATGACTAAAGAGATAAGGGGTTCAATCCATAACATTTAACATCCGTACATATATATAAATAATTGTACAGACAAATAGATTAGTTCATCCTGCACTACTCAAGTCTTGGTTTCTGGGTAAAATACAAGTATTTGCTCAAGATTGCAGACACAAATTTTAAGTCATTTTAGAGTTACATTTCCAATGTACCATAAACTCCATTGTATAGTGTAGAATACACATGGTCATGTTGGATACACAATACCGTTGTTACTGTCAATAATAAGATAAAGTGCAAATGCTTATTATGGTATAATACCAAATTGTGCAAATATGCTCATTAATTTTAGAAATTTCAAACATGTGCAAAATAGCAAATAAATGTGCAAAAACCGCAATGTGTGCAAAATGCGCAAAATTCAACTATCATCCAGTTGTATTGACCAAGTATCTACACTAATATTATTTACAAAAGAAATCCATATATAAGGCATCAAAATACTAAAATAAACAACTGTATATCCATAGTATTAATGTTGTATTGGTTGAGTAAATAATCCGGGGTAAAGCTTAGAGTACAGCCTGCCACCCTGTACCCTATTAGTTTATATCCCCATTTTCCAAATAAAGAGACATGTTATTTTCCTTAGTCCTGCTCAATGATCATAAGTGAATAAAATACTGTGTCTAATATTGACAGACTGACTGGGAATAAAGACCCACCACAGTCCAAATATTAAATATAAATGCCACCACCTAATCAAATAATTTCACCTATCTAACAGCTACTGCAATTTATTAGAATTTCATCTAACCTCCACATGGTTCTTCCACAGAATCCCCCAGCCGGGTGATTCTTATAAAAGAAATCCAATATGGAGAGTCCCTGCAAGTTCTAACAGCAATTACATTCTTTATTTTGTATTACATCAAGGCAAACATGTATATAAGTCCTCCGTTACGTTAAGGCCACTAGGTGACTTGGTATTAAGAAGTAGAATGTATTTAGTCTCCAGTTTCCTCAATTTAGCATTCCTGTCACCCCCTCTCCTGCTGCTCATGATTGAATCAATCACCCAGTATCTAAGCTGAGTGCTGTCACTGCGATGGTACTCTCTAAAATGTCGGGCCACTGGATAGGTGTTATCACTGTTGTTAATGGCCCGCAGATGTTGGAGAATACGTATGTGAACAGCATTCTTCGTACTGCCCACATATTTAAGTAAGCAGGGGCATTCCAATATATACACCGCATATTCGGTTTTGCATGTTAATACCTGGGTGATAGAATGTTGGATATTGGTGAACCCGTCCCTGTAGGTTTTCGTGTTTTGTCCATGGATGCAAGCTTTGCAGGTTTTGCATCTATAAAAACCTTTATTGTCCTCCCACCAGGAAGATTTAATATAGGGTTCTGGATTAGTAACCACTACATGATCTCGCAGTGACGGAGCCCTGCTGAATGTGAGGGAGACTAGCTTCGGGAGACTATTGCCTATAATAGAGTCGTGGGTAACCAAAGGCCAGTGTTTATTGAGTATTTTCCGAATCTGTTGATGTTGTCTGTTAAATCCAGTAATCACTCGAAAACAATTTTTGTCACCAGGAGTCTCAGCTGCTATATTGTCTAATTTCCCCTCATGCCTGCTGCTATTCCCGGTCAGTAGTACCTCCCGAGATACAGCCATAGATTTGTCTTTGGCTCTCTGAATCAAATGATTCGAGTAACCTCTCTCCAAAAAACGAGTGGTACTCTGGTCCTGTGCTCTCTTTAAGTCAATAGGATTGCTACATATGCGTCTTAATCGCAACATCTCACCATAGGGGATACTTGATATCAAATGTGGTGGGTGTGCACTGGCCGCATGTAGTATGCTGTTGCCAGCAGTCACTTTTCGGAAAATTCTAGATTCCAACCGGCCATCCCCTATATACAATTCAGTGTCAAGAAACGTCAGACTATCCTGACTTAGTGTCGCTGTAAATCTCAAATTCAGTTCATTATGATTGATATCATCAATAAATTTGAGTGCATCAACCTTACTGCCCCGCCAGATTACCAAAAGATCGTCTATGAATCGAAACCACGCAACTAAATTGTTGCGAATATTGTGGCGGTACTCATTGCCCAGGACCAGCTCCTCCCAAGCTCCCATGTGTAAACATGCAAAGCTTGGGGAGAAGCTGGCCCCCATTGCCACGCCCTGTAGTTGGCGATACAATTGTTGGTTAAAAAGGAAAACATTGTTGACAAGGCAACATTTTAACATCTCTAATAGCATCACATTATGGTCATGTTCATTAGTATCCCTTCTGGACAAATAATGTTCGACTGCATTAATGCCATTATCATGCGAAATGCTCGTATAGAGCGAGGATACATCCAAGGCTATCAGCCAATCACCACTAACCCATTCAACATCCTTGATTTTTGACAAAAAATCCCCGGTGTCACGAACATAGGAGCCTAATTGTTGCACATACCCCTGTAAATAATAATCTATATAAACAGAAGTGTGCTCTAATAGGCTACCCCTGGCAGAAATAATCGGTCTGCCTGGTGGATGTAAGGGGTCCTTATGAATCTTGGGGATAAAATATAAAATGGGTGTGATTGGGTTGTCATTTTTTAAGTACTTGAATTCAGCTTCAGTTAATAGTTTGGATGATTTCCATCTTAAGAGTTTCCGATGATAATCTGCTTTAATAGTGGCTAATGTATTGATCTGTATGCGTTCGTAGCATGTACGATCATTCAGCTGGGCATAGGCTTCCTTATCATAATCAGCTTTAGACATCAGCACAACATTTCCTCCCTTGTCACTGTTTCTCACAATTAGTTCTTTTTCCTTATTTAATTTGGCAATAAGTGTTTTGTATTGTTGCAACTCTTTGTCAAATTTCCTTTTGATTTTTCCAGTCCGGATCTGTAGTTCCTTCAGGTCAGCCACCACATTTTCATGAAATATGTCCAAATTGTCACGAGGTAACACTGGACAAAAGGTTGAGGGTGGCCTGAATTGTGTTTCACTTGAAATTCTGTTGCCCCAATGATCAAACTTGTCGGGGTTGTTGATCACCACAGTCGGATCATCATAACCTGCCCCTTCAGTTAGCCAAAGTTCTGTTATAGTTCGAGTACCTTGTGACATTTCATTATATATATATATACACATAGATAGATATATAGACAGACAGATAGATAGATAGATATGTGGATCATTCACAACATAGCAAAGACACATGATTGGTTCCCTTGGGAAGTTAATATGGAAACCAGTTACAATCTGGGACGACCAGGGATAGTAAACGACCTTGAAAGAAATTGTCTAAGGGTCTTGCTCTTCTTGTGAATGATGACTTCTGGAGACTAAAGTCTTTTCCATCCTGCCTTCTGTCAACCTCTTTTATAGACTGAACAGCTAGCACAGTATTATTGTCCTGATACAATAGAGGTGGACAACACAGATGTGTGTTTTAGTGAAGCGAGGCAATGTTTCCTGCAAAAGCTAAACACTGTTCACAGCTATGTCAATGTGCAATGTTGAAGAAAATGTTCTCCCACACTGAGAAAGCACTGACAGAAACCCTGAAGTCAGGGACCTTCTTCCATTGCTTTCCGGAAGATGAGAGGTGGCAGGTGTTTGGTCTGTGTTCTTTGTATCCTGCAACTAATAGTAACCTAGATTTCCCTGAAGTTACAGGAATATCTTCTGAAGGCAAACGTTGGCAGTTGTTGGTCTCAAAATATCCATTAGCTAGAAAACTATAAAGCTGAATTACAATTCTTATTCTCAGTCAAGAATTAACCACAAATGAGGTGAAAAGAAGTACTGAAAAGTCAATTAAATTGCCCTCCAATATTTTCAGAGCGAAGGTCAGGTTCTTTTATCCAAATAAGGCGAAACCCCTTCAACCTTACCTGCTCCTGTGCATGGCATCACACAAATTATAACCCATCTAACATCTACACCTATGCCTGCCATTCCTTTCTACGTAAGATACTATATTTGTAAACATGCTGATTTTTCTAAGCAAATACAGACACATGTAAATGTGGGCAATATGATTTTTGTCCTCAATTGTCCCCTAAAAGAGTAATTCAGGCTTGGCATCTTCCATATAAGCAGATTGCTATGCACCATCAAACTAGTCTCTAAGAGTACAGATTTTGCAAGTTATTACCACATACAAATCCTGATTTCAAATTCTGTACACTTATTGATTTGACATCAAAGTTGAGAAGTGCTGAAGAAATGACACAGTAGTGACATGTTTATGATTCTGCAGGGTTTCATCTGATTAACCTGGTTAGAGACTTAACTTTCAAGACATCCTTAAAATTGCGATCAAGGTTACTAACCACACACCAGCGACACCAGGATACTAATATGGACAAATACAATATTGTGGTACCTCAGTCCAGAACCTATCAATGAACTTACAAAGAGTCTGATGATGATTGCTCTCAGTTTTGTGTTCTCTTTTTTGTCTTGGTAGGATTTGGAAAGAAACTGTTGCAATGAAAAGCTGAACTTGAGGTGCTTTTTTTAACAGGTCATCTACCCTTTGTTTACCCAGAAAACAATTGCAATGAGAAAAATGGAGGGCTGTTGAGAGACTTCTCTTAGTGGAATGTCATAATTTCTTATTGAGAAGTCCTCAACCATTTGTAAGATGCAAGGATATGCCAAAATATGCTGCCAATAGCTTAAAAATGTCATTCTTCCACCTGTTGCTGAGAAAGAGGAATTATTGCACTCACTGTTGCTTTGTGCAGCCCTGCTCTACCCCATCATGGTCTATCCTTTGAGGGGGTAATCTTAGGTAATGCAGTTGATAAGGAATGTACTATGGAAGTGGGACTGGTTGTCAAACAGGGATTGGCACTAATGGCAGGAACTGGCAAAAAGGTGTGAACTAAAAACTATAGTGAGGATTGAGCCTTGCCTATTATAGTGAAGTTAGTTGCATATTTGGGAAATTATTTAAGGAAATGGCCACAGAAATGTATGCCATGGGTTGTAGGAGTGGGCTTCTGATTGTGCCCAGTCCCCTAATAATTAATCTATGTTTAAAATGAATCACTTTCTTCAATACTGGGATATTGCAGCTAGATTCATCATAGTCCCGTTTTGCGAGTCAGTAATAGCGATTCATAAGGAATCGCTATTAAGGACTTGCAAAACGGGATTCATGTAGGAATTGCAAAAAATATTGCGATTCCTACATCTTCCTTATTTGCGATTAGCAAATTGCTAATCGCAAATAAGGAATAACTTCCCATTCATTCTTATGGGCCTACAGGCCCATAGGAATGAATGGGGAGTTATTCCTTATTTGCGATTAGCAAATTGCTAATCGCAAATAAGGATGCGATTTCAAGGGTGCCAGGGGTGTCCAAAGGACACCCTGTAGCACCCCTGAAATGAAAACTTACACAGGTGTTGCGCACACACATGTCCAAAGGACATGTGTGTGTGTAACATGCAAATGAGAAAAATGCACTAAAGAGCTTTATTGTATTTTTTTCGCTATTTACCACGAAGTCAGACTTTGTGGTAAATAGCGGCCAAATATTGTGAATTCGCAATTTAAAATTGGTTAATGAATTGCATTTAAGGAATCTCAAATAGAGATTCCTTAAATGCAATTCCTCGCACGATAGCGAATTCTATAATAGCGATTATTGCATTTGGGATGATGAATCCCAAATGCAATCATTGCGCTCGCAAAGGGCCAGATTCTCAGAATCTGGCCCTTTGCGAGCCGATTTTCGTTTCATGAATCTGGCCGATAGTGCTTTGGCATCTACCATAAAGAACAGTACTTTCTGAGCCTGCATATACAACTCTACTGGATATGAGTGTCATCATTTTAGGTTAATCATTCATGTTCAAGAAACCAGTAAAAGCGCCCACGATGTCAAGTAATTTATTGTGGCTACTGGATCAGGAACTGTCAATGCCTTTCTCTGTATTTTTGTTGCATTTGGTGAAAATGTGATTCACCTTAGATTTACAGTCATTGTAGCAAACACCAAAACTGAGATAGCTGCATATGTTTATTTCACCTTTAATTTCTTCTTTACTGGTTTATCAATGGCCCCAAAAATCTGTTACTTGAAGTAATGAATGACATTTAGAACAACTTGAGAGTTTTAATAAGGAAAAGTCAGATGATGAATCCACTTTGTCGCCCAAACTATCTATTACATGTCATTTAGAGCTGCTGTCTGAGATAATCGTTGATGCTTGTTCAATCTGTTTTGGATCGAACCACTTCAGATTGGTTTACTTCCCCTATTAGTAGCAACATCAAGAAAGAGACCACTACCTGTTAATGTATCAGGAATTATTACAGGTTTTTTATTCTGGGAGTGTTAAGAGTGTGATTGGAAAATGACATTTTAAGATTAAACACTGATAAGCAATAGTTTAGAGAGTAAGAAAACTAAAATGGGCTTCTTTGAGGACAACAATTTGTCAAAAGTGACTTTCTTGCAAGAATATTCATCTTCAGAATTGACTGGCAGTCATATAATGCAGAAGGAATTAAAGTCATATTCATTCATATCCCAATTAGAACGAATAAGGCTTCTTTGTTTCTCCAGACAAAAAGAAGACATAACGTTTGCCATTTTCACCTTAGAAAAGGCACCTGCTCACTATTCTGACGTTTAAAATTAATTCTATATGTACAAGCAAAGTTAAAGAGATCCACCTCCCTGTGGCCATTTGTTCCCATATTATTTAAATATTATTCTTTGAAAGTATTATTGTGCAGATAAATAGGTCAGTGTTTTTGAAGATAGAAACCCAGTGCCATTATTTGCCTCTCTTCTCTCTGGCTGCTCTCACCACCAAATTTAACGGCAGTCAGAAGTACTTATCAAATAAGTTACTTACCGTTAGGAACACTTTTCTGGTAGAGAGACTATCAAACCGCAGATTCCTCATCTCAAAATATTCCCCATGTTTCAGACTGGATCAGAACATTTTTGAGCAGTACCTCTGTGTGCCGCTAGGTGGCTTTGACAGCTCCGCATCAACATTGTCAGCTCCAGATGCGACATGCGCAGTGTCTATATAGGCACAACCCCAGTGAGCGTAATTCTGTTTCTTTAGTGATTATTTCCACGCCAAGAACACAGAGCCACGTCATAAGGAAGTTTTACCTGTGTCCAAAGTCTAGTGGGATGTTTCAGGTGAAGAGCTCAGTTCACAGAATGGGGATGGTCGAAGAGGAATCGGCAGTTCGATAAAGTCTCTACCAGAAAAAGCATTACCAAAGGTAAGTAACTTGTTCTTCTTCTCAACACACATTCCTCACCTCATAATAGCAATACCTCCCCAGAGGTGGGTCTGTGAAATGTCTCAACCAAAAAATCACGGAAAAACGAATGGACAAAAGCCTGACCTGGTGGACCCGACTGCCCAGGCTGGGTGTTTTGTGAACGTGTGGAGTGATGCCCTCATAGCAGCTTGGCACATGTCCAGAAAAGGCACTCCATGTGCTAACGTAGTAGCAGCAGCCTTGGCACTAGTGGAAAGGGCCCGCACGTCCTCAGGAGGCTGCTTCTTAGCCAGTGTGTAGCAGACTTTATTGAAAAGTACAATCCGTCAAGAGATGGTTTGTTTGTAACCGCCTTGCCTTCTTTTGCTTCAGCGAACCCAAAAAAAAGCTGATCGTCCACTCTGTTTCTTGGTGCAATCAATGAAAAAGGACAGGGCTCCTTTTGGATCCAGGTGATGGGAGTATCTCCTCTTCCTTGGAAGGATGAGGTGGAGCGAAAAATCAGTATGGGGAAGTTTTGGCCGGAAGGGAGTCACCACCTTCAGCAGAAAGGATGAACGAGTCTGAAGAACCAATTTGGGAAACAAGCTTGAATACCGAGGGTTAACCAAAAGAGCTTGAAGCTCGTGACCCTCCTGGCCGATTTAATGCCCACTAAGAAGACTGTCTTAGTAGTCAGAAGTCTTAGAGTTCAGCCTTGCAAATGTTCAAATGGAGAACACGAGATAGTTTAAAACTAAATAAAGAACCTATTGGGGCTTAACAAAAGGGGTAGGAGAAAACAAATGCTGTAAGCTTTTGAGGAAACATGTCACAACTGGTGACTTAAACAGAAAGGACAGATCCAGCCACCACAAAAAAAGCCGAAATGGCACAAAGGTAAGCTGTAACAGTGGCTACAGCAAGGCATTGCTGGGCTAACAACAGCACCTCCGACAGAGAGGCAGAAATTGGGTCAACTTGTCGTGAGGAGCACCAAGCCTCAAACTTGTCCTAATGGCAGGTCTATGCAGTTTTTGTTGAGGGGCATCTGACTGCCAGAATGACATCGGAGATCTCGGAAGAACAAAGACACTCAACTTTCACTGGTAAATCTCCAAGCATGGAGGTGAAAAGTCTGCAGTTTTGGGTGGAAGGCACTGCCCTGTTACTGTGACAGAAGATCCCCTTGAAGGGGAAGACTGACGGAAGGACCGATGATCATGCTCAGTGATCTCTTGAAAACTCTGGGCAGTAGAGGTGTTGGCGGAAAGGCGAACGGGGGTCCTAGGTTTCGAACAGGAG
The DNA here is from genome assembly GCF_964261635.1 of Lissotriton helveticus. Taxonomy (NCBI): domain Eukaryota; kingdom Metazoa; phylum Chordata; class Amphibia; order Caudata; family Salamandridae; genus Lissotriton; species Lissotriton helveticus. Next base: position 1,370,011,205 of record NC_136067.1, read on the forward strand.
TCCCAGGTTTCATTCTAAATGGAACGTGTATCCAAGCGAGAGCCGTTTTAGAAACTCCAATGTGCAGAAGTGCTGACATTGCGCGTTCATGGCTGTGGCAAACAGATCAAGCCAAGGATGCCCCAATTTTAGAAAGAGATCTTGTGCCACCTCCAGATGCAGACGCCATTTGTGGTCAGCAAGGCATCAACAGCAAAGTTTGCCTGCCCTGGCATTCACAGATCCCGCCAGAGGTAGCACAACCAAGAAGATATCCTAACGTGCCTGACAAGTCAAGATGCGCAGGGCCTCCTGATACAGGGTCAATGACCCTCCACACCCTGTTTTGTACAATACCACATGGCGGTGGTGTTATCCGTGAACACCTGTACCAGCCTGGGCTGTTGCTTAGTTAAACCGCGACATAAATGACTTACTAAGAGAAGAAGGGTCAGGTTTAAAGTGGAAGCTTGGAAACAGATGGTAAAGATTTTTGCGGAAAGGACAGGAGGTAGAATAGAGGTCAGGTCTATCCCCTGAGTGAAATAATAACAGGAGTAATGCTGGATGTCTGGGCTAACTGAACGTAAGAGTTTCAATAATGCTCAGCAGGCAACACCAGTTTAGTATGTAGATAAATAATGACTAATCTTTGTATTTGGCATAGCAATGGAAGAAAGAAAGATACATTGATAGAGAAAACACCACAATGCAAGGTATTTCATACAAACCATCAACTGGTGTTTTGAAAAGTTTAGCTGAAACTGCTATTGCTCTTCTCAATGCTTGATGCAACTCATTTCTTGCCTTGTTGGTGATCCCTGTAGAAATAAAACACAGCATCTATGTGTAAATATATATATATATATATATCTTTAAGCACACACAAACACAGACACAAAAACTTCCACAAGTAGCGGGAAAGCAATCTTGTCACACCTCTCTCCTCCTTTGCTACTCCAAATTGTTTATGAGCAATTTTCACTCAACCATAGAGTCTATCTTGCTACATATCGCTGTCTTCATTTCCTTTTCCTCACTCTCGTGGTTCCTGTATTAGATTTTTGTAGTCCATGTAGATGAATTTAATTTTGGAAATAACAACTAACAGCATACTCAAATCCCCAATTTCGCCTGTATGTGCGTTCGGCCACCAGTTTCAGGAGTATGCACTCAGCAAATGCAAGAGGAGGTGGAGAAGTACGTTTGCATAAAGAAATATGTGAGAAGGTAGGCTAAGGTTTGTGTGGGTCAAAAATAGCTCTGATGAACAGGGAGAAAGTAGGCTGGGCTGTGGATGGACTCATTACTAAGAAGATGAGTGGGAGTTGTGGGTGAGATTGTAATCAATTAAAGGAGTTGGGCCAATCTGTAAAGCAGCAACAAAAGAAGTGCTAAGTGTTAGATTAGAAGAGAAGGGTAAGTGTGGGTAATTTACATGGTCTCTTTCATGAGGCATTTTTCATGGCTTGCATTGTTTTTGTGGTCTTGAGTTTGCGTCTATATTTCCCACTGCCATGACTAGGCTTTCTACTAAATCTAATTGAACCCTCTATCTGTCAATTAAACTTATGTGATGAGCATGTAAGTCATTTTAAATAAGCTGCAGTTTCAAACATGTTCTGTACAAGATACTTGGACTGATGGCAATAGTACAACTTGCTCACGTTAAAAGCTCCCCATATTTGAGGGTATCTTTCCACTTGGAATGAATTACCTTGCAACTCACTCTGCTCTGGAAAAACAGTCTGAACATAAATATAGGACTTCATCTTCTCTTGTTCAACAACTCTAGTATCCAGGGTCAAGCGTTTCTTCAGAGACATAACTTCATATGTAATAAATAGGCAACCCCTGTAACAGGCAGAAGAAATAAAAGGATATTAAAGAAACATCTGTGGAAGAATATAGAGAGCACAATAAAATCAACCACTTTTTAACTTACACGTCTTTGAAAGGGGCACGTATTTTGATCAATCATTAATATCAATGAAATAATCTATTTACAGTGAAAATCACAAGTTAATATAAGAATTTTCTGAATTTAACAGTAAACTCCCAGTATAATGAGGCTACTGCCCCCACAGCACACCACATGAACACTACCGCATGGTAATACCATAACAGAGAGTGGCACTAAATCATCTTAGCCAAGTTTATAATAACATGTAAATACAATTAGAGGTATTTTAATTTGGTTAAGGGTTCATTTAATTGCATTTACTTTTAGCTAAACAGGATATAGAGTACTTTTTAAATATCTTACTTTAACTTGAATTAAGGTTAGGGTAAACTATTTTAATGACATTTTATTTAGTGTACATAGAGTTAAGATTAGGGCCAAGGATACCTATTTAATACAATGTTATTTTATTTCAACTAACCAGACACTAGATGGGAAGGAGCTGATGGGCTCACACAGGCGAATGGCAGAGATCTGGGACAGGCTAGACCGACACGTGATAAAGAACTACTGGCAGAGACTACACAGAGAAGGTCACCGGTTGGGTCCAATGCTGGACTGGCTATTGCGGCAGGAGAGCCCCCCTGATACTCTCCTTGATGAGGGTAGATGCACAGTTTGAGGTGGTTCAGGCTGCAATCAACTGGACACTATGAGACCATCTGGCAGAGGTTCCACATGGATCCCCTCGACAACAGATCGCAGGATACGCCAGTGTTTCTAGAGGGAATTGAAATCTCCTGCTTGAGAGTGGAGGATAGAGAGGACTTAGAGGGAGATGTACAGCTTGATGAGCTGAGGGCGGCTCTCTGATATATGGCAGAGGGAAGTCCCCATGATCCTGATGGACTCACAGTAGAGTTTTATCAGGTATACTCTGCTTACCTTCTTTCCAAGCTCCTAGACACACTCCAAGAAGCAAAAACGGTAGGGCATTTGCCTGATCATATGCGGGAGGCACTTATAATCATGTTGCTAAAACCCGGTAGAAACCCCAGTGATCCGGGATCATATAGACCCTTGTCTGTACTAAATGTTTTTGTCAAGTTATTGGCAAAGGTCCTGGCAACAGAGCTGCATCAGGTGATCACCAGGCAGGTCCCTACTGATCTGTGTGGGCTCATGGCAGGAAAACCCACATGAACCTCAGGAGACTTTCTCATGTCCTACATGCAACCAAAAAGGGTTGAGGCTGTATTGGTGGCTTTAGACATAGAAAGGGCCTTTGACACCATCTCCTGCCATACCTCTGGGAATTGCTCTGGAGAATGGGTTTTGACTCACGGTACTGGACTTGGATCAGCCTGTTATTTACGGCACCCACGGCACGAGTGCGCATATGCCAGGTAGTATCAGAAGTCTTCGATATTGGGAGAGGCACTGGACAAGGGTGCCCATCGCCGCTCCTTCTTGCGCTTGCCATGGAGCCCCTGGCAAGTTATCTGAGGGATAAACTTGGTGACAAGGGATAAAAGCTGAAGACACCACTCATAGTATTAATGTGTGCAGACAACACTCTCCTTTATGTGCCTGATCCTGTCCATAATGTTTCGAAACTACTGCAACTCAAGATGCACTTCGGACAGGTCTCAGGGTTATCTGCCAAAAGATGGTGTTGTTTCCTACGGCAGCATTAGCCCTTGCCTGGTGACAGATGTCCCAGCAGTGGGCCTTCTATGAGAACCGAGCCATTTCCTATACCTGGGAATCCAGGTGACGAAAGACAACCCCATGCAATAAAATCTGAATATGGCTGCATATTGCAGGGTCTCACTTGTTCCGTGGAGTTTTGGAAGACTCTGCCGTTGTCAGTCATGAGATGGGTGGTCTTGGGCAAAATGGTTCTGTTACCAAGATGCCTGTATGTTATGCAGAACTCCTTTTGTGCTTTACCAATGGCACTATTTTGGCGACTTGATGGACTGCTGGTGTGTCTGGTCTGGGCCAATAAGCGCAGCAGGGTAAAATTTGACACCCTGAAATTGGATCAGAAGCAGGGAGGTCTGGCTCTACCCGATCTTCAAATGTGTTCCCTTGCAGAGCTACTTCATTATGCTGCACTATTGAATGAGAAAGACCTAAATTGGGAAAACAGCTACTAGTGGGATGTTATTTTCGACCGATCTCCCAAAGCTCCTGATGGGGTAGCTCAGGCATGGGAGAAGACAGAGCCGCATGTTCTAAAACGGGCACCATAAGCAAAAATGCTTCCACTAGCTCATGCCCTTTTTATGTTCGAGAGACTCCACTAGTGTAACCCCCTGGATAGCAGGCAACTACCACAACACAGGTGACTTATATCTGAATAACACATTTATAGCATTAGCCGAAGCGGGTGAGTTGTTTGGTGTTGCCCCGGGACAGTTTCTTCAGTACACTGGCATATCACGCACAGCTTGCAACATATAGACTAGCTACCCTGACAAATCGGAGGAATCTAAGGTGTTGATGGTCAATCAATCAATCAATTAAACAATCAGTTCATTTGTAGAGTGCACTATGTACCCCAGAGGGTCTCAAGGCACTGGGGGGAGAGCGGGGGTGCTGCTACTGCTCGAACAGCCAGGTCTTGGGGACTCTCCTGAAGGCAAGCAGGTCCTGGGTCTGTTGTAGGCGGATGGGGAGGGTGTTCCAGGTTTTTTTCAGCGAGGTGGGAGAACGATCTGCCGCCGGCGGTCGCTCGACGGATGCGGGGGACGGTGGTGAGGTCAGCGGAGCTAAGCTGGCGGTTAGGGGTGTAGAAGGTGAGCCGTTCATTGAGGTGCGTTGGTCCGGTGTTGTGGAGTGCTTTTTGCGCGTGGGTGAGGAGCTTGAAGGTGATCCTCTTGTTGACGAGAAGCCAGTGTAGGTCTTTCAGGTGGGCTGTGATGTGGCTGCGGCGGGGGATGTCGAGGATGAGACATGCAGAGGCGTTCTGTATGCGTTGTAGTCGTTTCTGGAGTTTGGCTGAGGTTCCTGCGTAGAGAGCGTTGCCGTAGTCCAGTCTGCTGCTGAGGGCCTGGGTGACCGTCCTTCTGGTTCAGGTGGGGATCCATCTGTAGATCTTGCAGAGCATGCAGAGGGTGTTGAAGCAGGAGGAGGAGACGGCGTTTACTTGCTGGGTCATTGACAATGCAGAGTCCAGGATGACTCCCAGGTTGCGTGTGTGGTCAGTGGGCGTCGGTGTTGCTCCCAGTGTGGTGGACCACCATGAGTCGTCCCAGGCAGAGGGGGTGGATCCGATGATGAGGACCTCCGTCTTGTCCGAGTTCAGTTTCAGGCAGCTATTCATCATCCATTCGGTGATGGCCTTCATCCCTTCATGGAGGTTGGATTTCATGGTGGTGGGGGCCTTGGTGAGGGAGAGGATCAGCTGGGTGTCGTCGGCGTATGAGATGATGTTGTGGTCGTGCAGTCGAACGATGTTGGCAAGCTGTGCCGTGTAAACGTTGAAGAGTGTCTGGCTGAGGTACGATCCTTGGGGTACGCCGCAGATGATCTTGGTGTTTTTAGAGCGGAATAGGGGAGGCGGACACTCTGGGTTCTGCGGGTGAGGAAGAAGGTGGTTCAGTCCAGAACTTTGTCACGGATCCCTGCGTTGTCGAGGCGTGTGCGGAGGATGTGGTGGCAGACGGTGTCGAAGGCGGCCAAGAGGTCCAGAAGGATGAGGGCCACGGTTTCTACGTTGTCCAGCATGGCCCTGATGTCGTCGGTGGAGGCGATGAGGGCGGTTTCGGCGCTGTGGTTGCTGCAGAATCCACATTGGAACGGGTCCAGGATTTTGTTCTTTTCGAGGAGAGGACAGTTGTCTGTTGACAATCTTCTCGATGACTTACGCCGGGAATGGGAGGAGAGAGATGGGCCGGAAGTTCTTGAGGTCCTTGGTGTCTGACTTGGGTTTCTTGAGTAGGGCATTGATCTCGGCATGCTTCCAGCTCTCCGGGAAGGTGGCGTTCTCGAAGGAGCTGTTGATGATCATGCGGAGATGGGGTGCGATGATGGATTTTGTTTTTTTGAAGATGTGGTGGGGGCAGGGGTCAGATGGAGAGCCGGAGTGGATGGTGTTCATGATTTTTATGGTGTCTTCTTCATGGACGTGGGTCCAGGAGAGCAGGGGGTCGATGTGGCTGGGGTGCGTAAAGTCTGAGGAGTCTGTCTGTCGGGGGGCCTGGTTGCTGAAGCGGTCGTGAATGTCTGCGATCTTGCAGTGGAAGAATGTGGCTAGGGAGTCGCAGAGGTCTTGTGATGGCTGGATGTCGTTGGAGTTGGAGCTGGGGTTGGAGAGATCCTTCACGATGTTGAAGAGTTCTTTGCTGTTGTGTGCATTGTTGTCAATGCACTCTTTGAAGGAGGACCTTTTGGCGGTTCAGATGAGTTGGTAGAGTCTGCGGATGGCGCTCTTGTAGGCTGTGTTGCGGGCCGGTGTCTGTTTGTGGGGCCACTTCTCGAGCCTACGGCAGGCCTGCATGGATGCCTGGAGGTCGGCGGTGAACCAGATGGCTTTTCTTTCGGTGCGTCTGTTCGAGGGTTTCTTGATCGGGGTGAGAGTGTTGGCGCAGTCGTCGATCTATTGCCTGATGTTGAGGGCGTCGGTGTCGGTAGTGTCCGCTGGTGGGTTTTGGGCGAGGGTGGTGGCTAGCTGGTCTTCGGTGACTTTGCTCCAGCTGCGGTGCAGGGCCCGTTGTGTGTGGTGGCGCGTGGTAGGCTTCTCGAAGGTGAAGTGGACGCAGCGGTGGTCGGACCAGTGGAGTTGGTTGGTGTGGCTGAAGGTGACGTGATTGCTGGTGGAGAATATGGGGCCGAGCGTGTGTCCAGCGGAGTGGGTGGGAGTCATGACAAGCTGTTTGAGTCCGAGGTTGTCGAGCTGGGTGGTGGAGTTGCTGTTGTTGGTGGTCTCAAGGTGGAAGTTCAGGTCTCCGAGGAGGATGTAGTCTGTGTTTGCAAGGGCGTGCGTACTGACTAAGTCAGCGATATATTATGCAGCAGATGATGGCTCATGTAGCAAATGCGGCAAATCCATAATTATGCGAAAATTGCCGCATCCGTATTATCGCATAATCACAGTGGTCCTGATTAGGACAGAATATACAAACACATCATCACACTTGTCAAAGCACAACACATAGCCTTACATTTTTTCTAATCCTTTTTTTAAATATAACTTCATATTGTACTTAGAGCACAACAAATACCTTGAAAAAGATAATCGTTCTCAAGAGAGTCAAAATAAAACATATAAATCATACTTTACATTGCCCATATCAGCATTTGTGTAAATACTATCTGTACACTCCTATTGTTCCCATCATCAAGCCCCTCTCACTTTGTCAAATGTATTTTATTGCAATTGCACCTCATCATTGAAATCTTCTCAGCAGCTTCATTCGGTATGGAAGCATCAACGCTCAGCCTCTAATCGAAGCCACCCACAGACAGAGCATGGCTTCCTCTCCTATCACTTATTGATATCATATTACCTTTTGCTTGTCTTTGAAACTGGACTCTGCTCTGCAGCCTTCTATCTCCATCCCTGCCTGTGCAATGTGGGGTTCCACAGGGGTCGGCATTAAGCCCGACCCTGTTCAACATCTACGTGACCCCGCTTGCCAGGCTGGTTAGATCTTTTGGGATGGAGGTAGTCTCCTATGCTGATGACACAGAGATCTTGGGGTCCCTCTCCCATTTGGGTAACTCGTCACCGTTCAACTTTAGGAACTGCATGGAAGCAGTGTCCCAGTGGATGACCTATAATTCACTAAAGTTGAACGGTGAGAAGACTGAGATCTTGGTGTTTGGCCCAAACAATAACATCTGGTCACCTGAATGGTGGCCGCCTTCGTTGGGGACCTGTCCTACTCCTACGGAGTCCGCACGGAACTTGGGAGTATTGATTGACCCCGCCCTCTCCATGACTTTGCAGGTGAACAGAACAGTTGCTACCTGCTGGGGTATCATTAAAATACTTCGAAAAATAAAACATTATTTGTCTCCTCAGGCGCGGAAGCAAGTGGTGGTAGCACTTGTCGTGTAGTGTAGCTCCTATCTTCCCAATAGGCTCTGCGCATTGGAATAATACCTACAGCAGTAAAGGCCTAGACCAGACGTTAACTAGGTCTACTACTGTCGATACTAGACTTAATTTTTGGGTTTGCCAGCGTAGCTCAGAGTTCGCTAGAAACTTTCTCGAATGTTCAAGGAGGAATTAACTTCCCTGATTAGACAAGAAGGGATTTAGTTTCTGACAACCATAGAACATGACAACTTTGCTCTCCCCTAATCAAGAGTCAATCTCGAGAGTCGTGTGAGCACAAGGCAATTATTTTACTCAGTCAGTACGTGCATTCTTAGTCTCATCAGAATGTAGAGAAAAGGAAGAGACGGGCGTGTTCAATAAAAGGTGTTATTTATTGATCAGTCTCTTTTCTCATACATGAGAAATGGATCGATATTATTGCAATACTTATAGTTAAGTAAAGTGCATACATTAAAAGCAATAGTATAAAATAATACTGTAAAAACATTGATATGGTTTCTGAGCCAAATGATGTTTAAAATGATTAAAATATATTTACATACACATATACATTTGACTAAACGTACTCAACTGGTGTTCTAAATACGCCTACCCCGTGTACCTGACCTAAGTCTAATGCGTGGGCGGGAATAGAAAGTTACAGTTTAAGTTAAGTTTGTTTTTGCCAAGTGAATAATTAAAGGATTCTCTGTGAGGGGTTATTCAGTTCTGTACCTGGAATTTAGGATGAATGAGGGATGGTATCTCTTTCTCTGGTCTCGATATTCCAGGCTGCCTGCGAGGGCTACCCGGAAGCGCCGGTGCTGGGTCTCTCGGCTTGAGATAACAGCGCGTCTCTCAGCGCGTCAGGAAGGCGGGGCTGCGCCAGCGGGGTCTGCTCTGCTCTCGGCTTCGGCAAGTATGGCTGCTCCGTCTTGTCACCACGCGTGTGTTTGCATAGGGCAAGATCGGTAATATTTATACCTTAAAGGTGCCGAGATTGACGTAAGGATGGACATAGATACGTCAATAAAGATGTCATACGACTTGCTCGTTAGCACATTCTTTACTAAAGTTCTCGGTGAAATCAAAACAATGGCTGCAGGGTTTTTCCCAGGTTGTCATAGGTTTGATTTGTTATGAGAACGTCGTATGCCTTATCAGGGGCTGGAGGAATGTCGCTTGTCTAATTAGATCTCAAGCGTTATGACCTAATCAGATAACACGTTCCTGTGCCGTAGTGTGACTGCGTCAGATAACGGTATCTGCATCATGGGGGCTTGTCTTGCCTCATGGGCTGACTGTTAGTTAACTTGATAGTTAGTTTAACCAGAATAGGGTCAGGAATAGGGGGATCGATTCAGAACCTATAGGAATACACGAAACCCACTCCACGCTAACTATGGTCATATCTAATCTATGCATAGTATAACATAGTACAACATACTACAGAGTATAGTGTATACCTTACCACCCCAAAATACATAAATGCATTTTGAAATTTTCAAATATACTGAAAAATTGCAGTCATATATTGTATGCACTTAAGCTATGAATTAAATGCAAAAGTAAACACGCATTTGTATGCATTATTGCTAATTTGGTATTTGAGAAATACACATGAAATGGCTCTTAATATGGCTATACAGAAAGAAAGTTCGAGACCATTTCATCACATAATAAAACATTTGTGAACATACCAGCGGGCAGCTAAAGTCTATAAAGTATCTAAAAATAGAAATCTTAGTTCTCTTGGAATAGTTTCTTACTTTAAGCAGAAGATCAGTGTCCCGGAAAAAATATGGGAAAATATTTTAGGGGTTTGATGAAAAATTGCTGTCCGTGAACTGGATTGTAATTGTTCATGTGACTTTATTTATAAAGTTGAAGGCCGAATTCAGGGAACGCCGTGTGCGAGTTTACTCAAAAGTCTCTATTTCTGTTCTGGAGAGAACATCATATCATTCAGGCTTTCGAAAAAACTGTCAACAGCTTCATGGGAAAGTTCCACTAAGTCGGAAATAGGTGTAACCATGCATTCATGCGCATGATTGTCTCCTTGCGACTTGTAGATCATACGTTTCTTTTGATGACGTGAGCCTTGTAGGCGTCTGAAGAAGCACTGTTTTCATTCTGCTTAAAGTATCTATTCGAATAGAAGTAATTTTCAAATTGGGCCATGCCCTTGCCTCCCTGTCTGGAAAGGAGCTGGGGAACAAAGAACGTCCACAGCACTTGACCTTCGCCGTCGTAGTGACTAGATAAGGAGTCCCGGGCATAAGACTACAACATCTGCGGTCTACAATAAGAATGTAACTCCCATTATAGAGTCTTTGAAAGAATGGTTCTATTTCAGTTGCAGGTGCGCCTTGCTGGTGACATGAAAGGTTGTATGAATTCCCTTCACAGGCTCCGTGCAAACTAATACCGTTACACAGAAGCGTGCCGCTTAGTGACATAGCACAATTGTTGCCACTAAGAAACACTTTCTGTCCTTTATTACTGACACATGCATGTGAATAGGGTAGGTTCCAAGTTGTTTTAAGGTACCCTTTACCCAATTTCTCGTACATGCCAGCCTGTATATATTTTTGGCAGTATTGAAACCTGAAGGTTGAGATAGGAATATTTATGATTCCGTGTATTATCCATTCACTGACAGGTCGTTCTGACATTGTCATTGGTAATCTTTCTAGTTTTTCAATGCTCAAGATTGTATAATCAGCACCCTTTTGCGCCATACCGATTTGTCTATCAGTAAGGTTAAAGATTTGGAATAGTGACGTTGTGTTGATTAAACGCCAAGGCACATAGCCTGAACGCAGATTTTGTAACGTCCAGCCAAGCTGTACAATAGAACGCAATTGTGACTGTCCATGTTGTAATAACAGTAAGTCTTGCGATAATATATCGATTGCTGAAGACACAATGCTGTCCAATGAAAAAATTCTGGAGGACAGAGTCATTAACCCATTGTCCACTACAGAAAGTGATTTTTCCAAATTGATACGGTCAATTTCCCGTATTCTCTCTGCTGTTTCAATTTGAGTAACCTTCCAGGCCTCATTGTATGCTGCATATACAGAGGCTGCTATGAAACGCTTTTGATGCTGTTTGCGTGGTCCCAGAATGAAATCACGCAAGTCAGCACCATCAGTAAGTAAAGTTAGGTGTTGCTTAATTTCTGGCAGTGTGGAAGTTTGTAGCCATTGAAGGCATAATTTGCCCACACTGTAGGTTGTTATTATCCCTGGGTGATGTCTTTGGGGATATCTAGGGTCTGGCCTGGTCATTTTGAACCCCTGTGTTTTATTCAGGAATCTGTCTTGACAGTTATTTGTATCTGTGGGCCAGATCAACCATTGTTTCCAATCAGGATGTGTTCTGTTTTGGTTTAATATATGGTTTACGTCTATCTCTTCATCTGTATCAGAGCTATTGCTAAACATTGTTGGCTTTGGAATAGACGGTTTATTTAAATCTTTGATTTTGGCTAAGCCAAGACAGGTGGTTTGTTGAACAGTGTCATTTAAAAATATCATTTGTTCTGGGATCATGCAGGCTCTAAACAAAGCTTCTATACCCTGTACTTGCCATTCTTTAGTACCCCAAACACTTTTCAAATCAACATTTTTGTCCCAATAATCAAATCCAAAAGTATTCATTTGTTCAAAGAATGAGTCTGAATAAATCAATTTTGTGTTGGTTATCATGGTTTTCATCCCTGTCTTGTTTGACAATTTAAAATAAAATGTTTCAGCATTACTTGTGTTAAAACCTGAAAAATATGAATATTTGTCATATACGGTTCTAGAGCTCCCTTTTGGAGGTGTAGCACAATGTTCCCATTGATTATAATTTAAAACATTTCTAGGTTGTGCAGATTTATGTAAAAAATGGTTACCATAATGGTTATAGCAATACATACTATCATAATTTGTAGAACCTTGCAAATAATCATGTTTTGTAAATTTAGCAGACATTACTAAATCAGACATCATGTTATTAATGCTTTCGAAGTCCCAATCATCAGCAAATGAGTTTGGTTTTGCAAAGTCACTCAAGGAGATCTTGATTTGGTGTGGATATTTCAGGATCTCGACCGGACCATAAATTTCATAGTCAGTGTTGTCCCAGGCTACCCCACCAGGTATTGAATTGGCTGTGAAGTTGGCTGAAGAAAGTTCTCTTTTCTCGACGTGTGAAGATGTGTGTGGTTTGAGGATCAAGTTGATGTTCTGACTTGCTGTGTCCATTTTAGCATATTTTCCCTCAATGAAGCGTCCCAAAGTAAATACCATGATGAGCCAAAGTATGAGGATAAATGCACCAAAACCCACCCAAAATTCAATCCATGGAGAAATCAGATATGTTTCTTTCAGTTGTTTCAAAAGTTCCTTAGCTTTGTCTTTAAAGGATTTCGATGATGGCTGTGTCTTTGATTCACTGAGGCTTTCAGAGGAATCATCGAAGTTGATGAAGTAACCGGATGCAGCTCTGTCAATTGTTCCAATTGGTTCAGGATTTTTGTTTCTTGCATTTTCACTTGGTACTTCAGTATAGATTGGTGTGTCTCTGCTAAATGTCTTTATTTGGGTTTTCAGAGGTCTGAGTTCTATTGCATTGTTGCATAGTCCTTCTTGTTCTTCTGTAGGCGTTTCGAATGTGATGAGCCTTTTTGATAGGACCTCTGTACTGGTAGCAAACCTTGGTGTTCTGCTACTTATTGGGAGTCCACTTGGCCTACCGTTTGTTATCGGCCACATGTTGTGGTTTTACCAGGTCGATGGATACAACTCGGTTCTCCTTTTTTCCAGCAAGTGGCGGTAGTACAACTGATCTTGTCCCGTTGACAGACAAGACAGGAACTGCTTTTCTGTAGGAAGGCCCAAATTCCTTCTTTACCGCGATCTTCTCCCTGACTAGATCCCCGACTTTTGGAATCCAGACAGGTCTTGCTGGGACAGGTGGTGATTCTTCAGTGGTTGTTGGCTGTTGTTTCAACTGTATGTTGCTCAGGTCTTTTCTTGTTTTGTTTAAGTCCTGCAAAATAGCCAAACGGTCTTTGACATCAAAGGTTTTTTCTTTCACCACTGAAGTCTGACTATCAAGGTCAGAGATCATCATCCTAGTTCCAAATAATAATTCGTACGGACTGAATCCCTTCAGAGAATTTCTTGGCAAGTTATTTAGACTACGTTGGACACTTATTAGATGTTTGACCCACCCAGCTCCCGAACCTAATATCCTTTCCATTATAGATTGCTTTCTGCCTTGGTTTTTTCTTTACACCATCCCGTACCCTCAGGAAGGAAGTGAGAAGATTCCCGCTGGACTGTGCTCATTTGGCCATGTTTCCCCCCAGGCTGGTGTGCCTGAGTGAAAACAATGGTCAAACGTAACATGCTCTTAGCGTATATGCCATTTAGACTCGCAAATCTTTGTATAACAGTCCGGACGTCAGCCGAGTGCTGAGGATCTACATTATAAGTGGTAACTAGCCTGTATATGTTAATCGCAAGCCATTCTTTTTACTGGTAATATTATCTGCCTTGATACGACGAGGTATTAAACTGTTTCTCTCCCCACTGCGATCTCTGTTGCAGTTTGGGCAGTTTTTTACAAACATGGTGTAGTGCAGGCTCATGCCTGGCCACCAGTACCGTGATTGTAATTCTTCCAGAGAATCTTTTAATTTAAGGTGTCTGAGACCCTCGCCCATGTGTGCGTCTGCGATTAACAAGTTTCTCCTGTCCATGTTTGGAATCACTCTATCCCCCACTCCAGGGATTCGAGCAAAAGGGACGGAGTTTGCATCGATTATGTATGTATAATTGAGTGGATAGTTGATCGGTAACGCTGAGCAGTCGCCTTTTGATGACGTTTTCACCGCCAGCAATGTTTCACCGTCAATGTATTTTAATGTACGCTTTTTTCGAACTACGGGAGCCGAGTTAGTGGCTGCCGCTGCGGCTGTTTCAGCCAATGAATTCCCTACAACGTGAACGCCATCACGCTGATGACTCAGTGAGTGTGTCACGTGAGTCTTTGGTAGTTCTTTTTGTAAAAGAGCTATTTGTTCCCAGAGCAGTTTCTGCTTTATTGGTGCATCTGTGTCATCTTTGTAACCGTTTTGAATCCATGTCTGCAAATCCTTGTTGTATGATTTGACGCAGTAATATGAATCTGACACTATAAGTGTCGGGAATTCGCGATCCGCATTATCTAGCGCCATTTTCAAAGCTATTATTTCAGTTTGTTTTTCTGAATTAGTTTCTACTGAGTGTGATTTTGTTAATAGAGGTCTTAGTTTACCTCCGCGCCACACTTCTTTTGTAATCTCACATGTGGGGTTGTATGCTTGTTCTCCCCAAACGGAGGGTTGAGCATGTCCGTCTGTATAGATTACACAGGCGTAATGTCGTAGAGGCAGAATGTCGATTGGCAGAGGATATGTTTTTTCATATTCTAGATTTTCCATTTCTTCTAGTTCTGGATCAAAGAAGTAGTATACTTTGTCCGTTGTGATTGAATTTACCCATTGTAACCATTCTGGATCCAATGTTGTTGTTGGTAAATTACATGGTGTTGTTAATGCCTCAAAGGCTGATTCAGCTGTTCTGACTGTGATATGTCTACCGTCAGCTATGTCTTTTTCTCTAGCTATTGCGGTTTGAACTGCATGAACAATTTTTTCTTTGTTGCTGAATCTCTGTTCAGCTTTTGTGTACAAGTGTGATTTGAATGCAATTGGTACCTTTTCTCCCTCATTAGAGGTTAGGTATGTGAATCCGCATCTCCCTGGGATGACTCGAATCACAAGATTGCGTGTGTTATCACGTGTTTCTAATTTTGTTTTAATTAGCATGTCTGTTTGTAATGATCTCAAAATTTCTGTGTGTGTTTGAGTCCAACTGGATCTTTTAAAGTCTGGTTTAATTAGATCATAAAGAGGTTTGACCCTTTCTGCGTAATTTGCAATGTATGTTCTTCCGAAATTTAGGAAACCTAGAATCGACTGTAAGTTTTTTAGTGTTCTAGGTGCTTGGAGTACGGCACATTTCTCTAGGAAATTGTCTGCCAGGCTTTTGCCTTCACTTGATAACTCATATCCTAAGAATAGGACCGTCAGATGGGCAATTCTGGATTTTTTGAAGTTGAATTTGTAACCCTCTGCAGCGAAACCAAGTATTATGGTGTTCACTCTTTTCAAGTGAGTCTCCAAGTCATCATCTGTTAAGTAAATGTCATCGACATAAGATAATGCTTCATCATCATATAGTTGTAGTAATTCTGTTACTCTCGCTGAGAATACCCCCGGGCTGTTCTTGTACCCCTGGGCTAACCGACAGAATTGTTTTTGAGTGCCATTTACTGAGAATGCAGTTAAATATCTGCTCTCTGGTGCTATGTTTTGACAAAAGAATCCATTGGAGATGTCCAAGGTTGTTTTGTATTTTTTGCGCACTATGTTATTCATTAGTGCAGCACTGTGTGAGTTTTGCACTGCAAAAGTTTTGCAACATGTGTTAAGATGTCGGTAATGCAAAACTAGACGATATGAATTGTCTGGTTTGGAGACCGGAAACAAAGGATTGTTCATTTGTGAGGTGCAAGTTTCAATCACCCCCTGGTATTCTAGCTGATCTAGTATTTCATTTACCTGTTTTTTAGCTTCTTGCTTAATTGGGTACTGCCTTTGTGCAGTTGGTTGTGATTTTAACTGGATTTTGTGAGGAGGAGAATCCTCATCCCATCCTACATGATTTTTATATAAAGCAGGTGCTAAGGCCACTGCCCACTTTCTAGCAAGTGTATATTTTTTATGAATCGGGATATGATTCGAGAAGGCAGGCATAATTACTTCTTCGCCATGAGGGCACTCCCTGACAAACTCTGGTGGCCAGTCTTTTTCAGCTAGAAGGATATCATAGCCCTTGGAGAGGTTATCCCAAAATAGTCCCCTTATTTTCCTAGTCTTATCTCCCTCAAATACGTAAGGTTATCTCGTATATCTTGTGGGGCTTGCTAACTCTGGTGTCTGCAGTTTCCACTTGAAGATATTCATTCGTGTCCACTGTCTCCAGATGATTCATAAGGACTTTGCGAGCTATGCTCACCTCTGCTGCGCTGTCTAGCATTGTCTGAGCCCACTCTCCGTTTTTCAGTTGTGTCCTCAGTATTCTCGGCATTGTTAACTACCTTGATACTGGCTACCTTCTTTTTTGGAAATTGTAATTTCTTTTTTAGTTGAGCAGGTTCCTTGTCTTTGGACTTGGCGTGCTCTTCTGATCGTCCTCTTCTTTCCGATTTCTGCGAGGAAGTCTGAAAAGATTGAGAGGGACGTGTATCAATGTCTTGATATCTATCAGGTTTTTTAATATTATCCCTATTTCTAAGGTTATATCTATTCCCAGAGGGGTCACTCTGCGGTGACCTCTGTCTTCGGTTTGGAGATTTTTCTCTTCGCCTAGGAGACCTTCCTCTGGACTGGAATTTCTTTTCTTTAGGATTGGATTGTTTGTTTCCATCCCAGTTCTTTTTTGGTGACTTATTATTAAAAAATATTTTTTCTGGACTTTCAGTCAGTTGCGGTTTTACTGGTATTCCACCTAAACTATCTCTACCTAGTTCTTCATAGGATTTTTCTATGATTCTGGCAATTTCAGCTGGTTGGTCTGCTATATCTGTCTCTTTTAACCTCTGGCGGATCGCCACGTTTGCTGCTTCACCTTTTATATTGGCTAATAATATAGCCGAGACCTGCTTGAAGTCTTTTAGTAATTTCATACCAAGAGTTAAAGCAGGTTCTGGACCGTATTCGTCTTGAATTTGTTTTAGCACATCTGGTATCACCGAAATGGATGGAACACCGTGCGTTTTTGTGTAGATAGAAGCAAAGACTGTACCCCAAGTGTCACAGTCCTCAATGTGTGGTGCGATTCCCATTGGGAGACATATAGTCAGAATCCTGTGTTTTTCTAGCGGGGTGGTGTCGGGAAACACCGCCTCTATTTGGGTAATTTTCTGTGCCAACCAGAATGGTATTTGTTCCCGTTTAGCCGGAACTTTACCTAGGCAGGATTGGATGTTCTGTGGTGTAATTTTATTTGTGTTCCCCTGGTGAGGGGTCAGCTGTGGAAGTTTAATCGCTGGCTGAATTGTTGAAGTCCGCATTACATACTGAACTAATTGTCTATGGATTTTTAGTAGTTGTTTTAGCTGTATTAACAGCTCTGCTGCAGGCATTCTTTCGATGTCTGGGTGTGGTGTGTATCTGGCTAAGACCGGCCACGTTGCTCCTGGTCTACCTAAAGGACCGAGCCTTGTAATGTGATTGTTATGTATTAGGGCGCCATCAAATAAGAGCAAATGCTCTTGGAATTTGAGTGGTACTTCCACCTCCTCGAAAGGAGTGTACTCATTAGGAGGTTCCTCTACTTTGTAATAGTGGAAGTACTTTGTTACAGCATTAGCTGCTGGAAAATGTATCCATGAATAATATACCTCTGTCTGCCGATATTCGTGTGCCTCAATTACGAATATGACTGTGCCACCTCTAGGTGTCAGTCCATTTTCTATAAGTTTTAAGGTTATAGATCTCCTTTTAATGACCGGAATGAGTGTTATATTCGGGTCTGCTGCTTGCATGGTAGCATCAGCATCTGCGAGTTCAGTTGCTAATCTAACTGCCTCTCTTTCTTCATCACTGTCTCCCATTTTACTGACAGGATGGTATTATGTTTGTTTGCAGATCAGGTTTCTTTATGGAAACAGAGATTAGATGCACAATATTTTGGAACAGTGTATCCTTCAACGTTGACTATACCAAGAACCATACATAGGAGTTCCCTCCTGCGAGGTTTTGGAGGATATAACCTTTCACCCACTCCAGACGTCTTTGGAGTATAATGGGAAAAGGGGTCTGATTGAGAAAGCACGACTGAGTTACTCTAAATGTCTTACGTTAGTTTTATCGCCCTTTCCAAACGCGTTGGGCGCCATGTAGTGTAGCTCCTATCTTCCCAATAGGCTCTGCGCATTGGAATAATACCTACAGCAGTAAAGGCCTAGACCAGACGTTAACTAGGTCTACTACTGTCGATACTAGACTTAATTTTTGGGTTTGCCAGCGTAGCTCAGAGTTCGCTAGAAACTTTCTCGAATGTTCAAGGAGGAATTAACTTCCCTGATTAGACAAGAAGGGATTTAGTTTCTGACAACCATAGAACATGACAACTTTGCTCTCCCCTAATCAAGAGTCAATCTCGAGAGTCGTGTGAGCACAAGGCAATTATTTTACTCAGTCAGTACGTGCATTCTTAGTCTCATCAGAATGTAGAGAAAAGGAAGAGACGGGCGTGTTCAATAAAAGGTGTTATTTATTGATCAGTCTCTTTTCTCATACATGAGAAATGGATCGATATTATTGCAATACTTATAGTTAAGTAAAGTGCATACATTAAAAGCAATAGTATAAAATAATACTGTAAAAACATTGATATGGTTTCTGAGCCATATGATGTTTAAAATGATTAAAATATATTTACATACACATATACATTTGACTAAACGTACTCAACTGGTGTTTCTAAATACGCCTACCCCGTGTACCTGACCTAAGTCTAATGCGTGGGCGGGAATAGAAAGTTACAGTTTAAGTTAAGTTTGTTTTTGCCAAGTGAATAATTAAAGGATTCTCTGAGAGGGGTTATTCAGTTCTGTACCTGGAATTTAGGATGAATGAGGGATGGTATCTCTTTCTCTGGTCTCGATATTCCAGGCTGCCTGCGAGGGCTACCCGGAAGCGCCGGTGCTGGGTCTCTCGGCTTGAGATAGCAGCGCGTCTCTCAGCGCGTCAGGAAGGCGGGGCTGCGCCAGCGGGGTCTGCTCTGCTCTCGGCTTCGGCAAGTATGGCTGCTCCGTCTTGTCACCACGCGTGTGTTTGCATAGGGCAAGATCGGTAATATTTATACCTTAAAGGTGCCGAGATTGACGTAAGGATGGACATAGATACGTCAATAAAGATGTCATACGACTTGCTCGTTAGCACATTCTTTACTAAAGTTCTCGGTGAAATCAAAACAATGGCCGCAGGGTTTTTCCCAGGTTGTCATAGGTTTGATTTGTTATGAGAACGTCGTATGCCTTATCAGGGGCTGGAGGAATGTCGCTTGTCTAATTAGATCTCAAGCGTTATGACCTAATCAGATAACACGTTCCTGTGCCGTAGTGTGACTGCGTCAGATAACGGTATCTGCATCATGGGGGCTTGTCTTGCCTCATGGGCTGACTGTTAGTTAACTTGATAGTTAGTTTAACCAGAATAGGGTCAGGAATAGGGGGATCGATTCAGAACCTATAGGAATACACGACAGTCGCTTCGCGACTTGATTATTGTAACGCCTTGTACACCGGCATGAATAAGAGCCTGACACAGCGTCTTCAGACTGCCCAAAATGCGGCAGCCAAATTTGTTCTGGACGCTCCTAGATTAGCGTCAGCAACGGCAGCCAGGAAGGCCTTACACTGGCTTCCTATTGAATCGAGGATCATCTTTAAAACGCTCTGCCTGACTTACGGTGCACTCTCCGGTAAGGGTGCGGGGGTGTCAAGAAACTGCTGCTACCCTATGTACCTGGCAGAGACTTACGCTCCTCCTCAAGGAGCCTGCTGGTGGTACCTCGCTTCCGTAGGAGTAAATGGGGCGGTAGGGCTTTCTCTTCAATTGCCCCTAAGTTATGGAATACCCTTCCTTGTGAAATTAAATCTCAGTCTTTCGTTTTGCTGTTTCGGAAAGCACTGAAAACATGGCTGTTTGCAAGGGCGTACCCGTAGTTACTGTTCATTTGTTTTCATGGATTTGCTGTTCGGCGCCTTGATGCCTTCGGGCTTAGTTGCGCGCTACAAGATTCTTTTCATTTCATTTTCATTCATTTCAGCCTTTTGAATAGGAATGCCCTATAGAAAAAAAGCCAAAAGGCCACTAGAAAGAGTGCTGCCTTCAGTGCAACCTTTTGAATACTCCAAGGCAAGACTAGATTAGGAAGATTTTCATAGCAAATCCATCGCGTGACGGTAATGTGGCGGTGTACAGCTCCACGTTAGGTCGGTCATACCCCGGAAGTGACGTCTGGGCCCCTACATAGCCACCAGATTGCACACTGACATCAGTTTCTTTCTGATGTCTATCTGTACTGTATAAATTAGATTGTGCCAGTGTAGAGCTCTAAACGGGAATCTTATTAAAGTGGAACAATTTGTCCATTCCACTGAATGGGGAGGAGGGTGGGTCAGTGAAGAATCTGTGGTTAGGTAGTTTATCCACCTGAAAAAGTGTTACCGAAGGGAAGTCATTTTTTCTTCCAATGAATACTCTAACTGCAGATTCCTCACCTTCCGACTAGATACCAAATCAGTACCTACTCAGGTGGTGGGTCTGTGAAATGACTCATACCAGGAAATCCAGCAGGACAGAACAAGCGAAATGCCCTGCCTGCCATACCTGGCTATCCAGGCAGTGAGGCTTTGTGAATGTAAGAACTGATGCTCATGTAGCCTCATGGCAGATATCCAAGACTGGGGACCACTAGGATAACTCGAGCCCAGTCTGTGCTGATCTTCTTACAAACTCTTGGCAGAGGCAGGAAGGTGTACAGGAGTTCCGAGCTCCAAAGAAGCGAAGGGAGTCTCTGTGAGAGAGCTGCCTTGGGAACTCTGACTACAAAAGCCCAGGACACTGTTCCCTGCAGATGACAATAGATCGAGTTAGGGTTCTCCCCATTTCTGGAAAACGTCCAGGGCGAGTGCAGCTGACATTCCTGACCCACTAGGCAACGAGTTTGTCTGCCTGGTGTTTAAAGATTTTGCCAGATGCTTTACGACCAGGGAGCTGCCATGACAATTCAGCCACTTTCAGAAGTGCAGGGCCTCCCAGCACAGCACCCACAAGGCCTTTCAGCCCCTTGTTTTTGTTGTAGTACCACATGGCTGTGGTGTTGTCTGTGAGAACTTATACCTGTCCCCTCCCCCCCCCCCCGATGGATGGGAGGAAAGGCTTTAGTGTCAACCAGATTGTTCTTATCTCAAACCAGCTGATATGGCGACCATCACTACCATTATGTTTAGATGAGGCATGAAGAGAGGCCTGCCATCTATCCATTTGATGGTCCACCAGGTACCACTGTTTATCTTTATGTAGTCTCCTCAGACACATAGATGGAATCCAAAAGTTTCCCTTGGTGCTGAGCAGGATGGCTCCACTGAAGGGAAGCAGTTGTTAAGGAGTCACTTTGGCAAGCTGATGGAAAAACCCAAGGACTTCAACAGGTCGGCCTTGGTCTGGAATAACTTATGATTGTTTGAAGAGAGCCTGCCTTCAAGAACCAGTCTAGGACCAGGATGGGAAGACTGGAATTCCCAACCTATGCGGATGGGTAGCGACCACCACATCACCTTTGTGAACACCTGAGATACACTGGTAAGGCTACAGTGGAGAACTGAAAGTGCCCTTTGTCTACCAGAAACCGCAGGTAGTGTATGTGGGACTTCAGGACAGGAATGTAGAAATAGGCGTCCTGCAGATCCAACTCCACCATCCAGTCTCCTAGATCTAGGGCAGAAAAGACGTGGGCCAAGGTTAGCGTTTTCAACTTATCTTTAGAGAAGAAGTTCAGAGGCCAAAGATCAAGGACAAAGCGGAGGCTTCCTTCCTTTTTCGACACCAGAAGGTAACTGGAATAACAACCAGTCATGATCTTCGATGCCGGCACCCTTTCTATGGTACCCTTAGGCAAGAGAGCTTGTACTTCCCCTTAGAGTATGGACAAGTGGTTCTCCAGGAGGCATTGTAGTGCGGAAAACATGTTTAGAGGATAGGGAGTAACCCTTCTGTACAATCTGGAGCACGTACTTGTCAGATTTGATGCTCCTCCACCTTTGGAGGCAAAAGTGATTAGCTGTCCTACCAAGAGATCATGCGCAGCTGAGGGCAACTTAAAGTGATTTTGCGGAGCTGTAATGGGAGGGACAGGGGACTGGGAAGTACACTGCCCCTGGGGGTCTGGACGGAGGCAGCTGTGTCTCCATCCTCTGCCTCAAAAGGCTTGAGAGTCCCGCAATTGTTGTTGGGGCAAGGCGTGATGCTGCTTCTGCTCGCATTCCCTTTTGAAGCCTTTGGAAATGGCAAGGGAAACTGCTGTACTGGCAGTGCAAACATAAGAGAGTGCGCTGTTGCCACACTATAGAACACTACAGAGCCGCCCTCACCTTAACTCTGGAGAGGCGAGTACCATCAAAGTGCATGTCCATAAATGACTGTTGGATGTAGCTTGAAAAAACTGTGTAGCGAACCCAAGCTGAATGCCTTACCCAAGCAGTCCGTGGTGTCCAGACCCAAGCAGATGGAGTACTTTGCTGCGTCCTGTCCATCTTGAATGAGGCGTTGGTGGTCAGGCCAGATATCATCAGGGATAGCTACCAAGATGTCTGCCACCATGACCCATAATGTATGCATCTCCGCAAGAGGCAGCCGGTATTCATCGACCGGGTTGCAAGGCTGGCCGAGGAGAACATTCTTTTAGCGAATGCCTCACTATGTTTGGATTCTGTGTCTGGAAGAGTGTTTGGAAATGCATTTGGGTTGAGACGACTTGTCAGGGCTGCACCACCAGGCTCTCTGTGGTGGGGTGCTGAAGGAGGAAGGTAGGGTCCCTGGATCAGGTCTATGTCACCTTGCAATCTGCGTTGTAACTGGAATACAAGATCCCTGCTTTGCCCAGGTGCCCAGCAGTGTAACTGTGAAGGCCTCAGAAGAGGTTCCCGTTAGATCTGTCCTACATGGAGCACTTCTGTGAAGACATTTGTTTTGATCTCAGTGGTGTGGGAGGTCTAGCACATCTGCTGCTCTCCTAATGACAGTAGCAAAGGAGAGAGATTCTTCAGCAGCTACAGCTGGCAAAGGGGAGAAGAGGCCTGTGTCAGACGTTTCCAGCCCAATAGTGTCCTGTAAGTCAAAAAATAGGCTTTCTTCTTCATACAAGTTACTGTTTTAGGTGGATGCAACATGAATGGATGTCGCTCTGGGTGGGCTTAGGAGTCCAAGAGGACTACTGGCTCACCCTCTGTCATTGGTGACGTCATCTTTGAGGTTGTGGAGCTGTATGAAGTGTATGGTGAGGGTTCGGTGTTGAGCCCAAGGTCAGGGCAGACCTCGATACAAGGTAGAGTGGCGCAGTCTGAGTCTGGGGTGCATCCACAAGCGATAGACTGACCGGAGGTCATGTCGGATCAACAGGGCCCAAAGGTGCTCCAGAGGATTTTTGGCAAATACCAGAAATATTGTCCACGGCCTCCATGAATTTACGGAATTGCTGCGGCATCACCACTGGACCCAGGAAATTGGGGCACAATGAAATAAGGGTCAGAATCGGTTCTGAACACAGAGACAAAGTTGGGCGGCTTTCCGTGGTGGGACGACGTGGAGCCATGCTTCAACCTCTTCTGTTTCTCCGACTTACCTGAAGGCTTGAACTAAAAAAAAATTGTATGCGAAAACAGTCTTTTGAGCGGGAGTGTGCACGCTCTCTTGACTTCAACAGACACTGGGTCTTCTTGAACTTCCGAAGGTACTACACAATGTAAAGTTTAGCCTTGCAGTAGCGGATGGCCTTCAGGTTCATCTTCGCGCATTTGTCACATGAAAGACCAGAGACCGACCTTGTGGGGGTCTGTTACTGGGTAATATGCTTATGGCAGTCTTTACAAGGTTTGAAACCTGCACACTGGCAAAAGTTGTAGAAACATGCACTGTCAACCTGACGGAATTAGAGGAGTTCTAGATCCTCGTCAGAGGAAAGCAGTTTTGGGGTGGGAAAGACACCACTTCCAGCCATGTTTAATAATATTGAGTGAATCTCTGTGTTGATGTGTAGATCTAGTGTTACGACAACCAGTGAGTGGGCGGCTAACATATGTGGGTTCCACTATGTATGCATGTTAAACCAACTGTAGTTTGCCCGATGGATAGTAGTTCTCATAATCACATGCCCCAAATCCTCCCTTTCAGGTCAGTAGCTGCAGTTTCCGTAGTATCCTGCTGTTGCCCCACACCAGGTCAAGTAGTTTGCTCAGCACTTTAAATACAGGTTTAGTAACTTTCACTGATACATTTGCAAAAAAGCAGGGCAATATGATCATTTTAAGAGTGCCAAGGCCCAATCTGCCCACTATGGACAGTGGCAATTTATATTCAAAACTGTATGGAGTCTCTGGTGACTGTCAGTGCCTTGTGTATGTTTTCCTCTATTATCTCCACGTCCATATGGTGTATCTGAATTTCTTGGTATCAACATGAGTTCAGTTTCAACATCAGAGGCAACTCAGCTACGCCCGAGCTTCCAATGGGGTTTGTGATCGCAGTGAGAATAGGTGTGATTTATCTCTGTTCACCTTTAACCCAGAAATCTGGCTAAATTGTTCTAGGTGCAGCAATGGCCCCAAGTCCATGCCTATATTTCTACAATACCAAATGATGCTGTTTTTGTACAACAATAATATGTGGGAATACCAATATGAAAACAAGTTACTTACCTGTAACTACAGTTATCCAGTATTGGTATCTTTCATAGATTCACCTGCCTGAATCATTCCCCGTCGTCGAGATGGGAATCCCACGGTAAAATACAAAAGCAGTGCCATCAATAATACATAGGCTAAAAAGGGCCCAAGGCCATCCATTAGTAGCCTATCTATGTCCTTTTTCAAAAAGGACCAAAAGTTGGCTCTAGCCAATCAGCTGTTAGTACCCTCTAGAACACTACCAGTAGAGGCAAGTAATCTTCAGATTTTCCAAGCACAAGTGGGAAGTATCCCCAAAATCAATGAAAACTGACTCCACGGGGAGGAGAGTGGGTTGCATGTGAATCTATGAAAGATACCTATATGGGAGAACTGTAGTTACAGGTAAGTAACTTTTTTTCTTATACAGTATTGGGGTATCTTTCATACATTCACGTGCCTGAATCAGAATAGCAAGCAGTACCCTAATTGCAATGTCATTAGCGGAAGGTGGTGACATGTCATTTTAAACTCCCAATAGTTATCCACCATCTTTCACACAATGCATATGTCAAGCATTATACTATATTGAAATATTAAAACAGTGAAAGTTGATGTAACCATCCAAATATACATCACAAATCATATTAAGGAACAAATTGCCAAATACAGTTACTTGATCACTTATTCTAATTAAGTTAGAGTAAGAAAAAAGACAAAAATACATTCCTTTGTGAAAAATAAAGAACCTGACCTTAGTTAAAAAGATGACGTAGCACAGCCTGTCCAACCGCTGCATCCTCCCGTTGTGCAGATTGGAGGCAGTAGTGTTTTGTAAACGTGTGGATATTCTTCCGTGTCACAGCACAGCATATTTTGTCTAATGTCACTCCCACAATCAAGGTTGTAGATGCAGCGACTGTTCTCGTGGAGTGTGCTTTAGCCCTCACTGTCAGAGGCTTCTTAGCTTTTTCGTGGCAGAACTGTATCGCAGATGCGACCCATCTGGTCGATCGTGGCTTTCGTTACTGAGGTTCCTTGCTTTCCTTGTCCGTAGGCTATGAGAATCTGATCCGTTTTCTTATTTTCTTTGTTTTATGAAGATAACATTTAAAACATCTTTTGACATCCAACGTATGCAAAGTCCGTTCTGCTGGAGTAGATGGATTTGGGAAAAAAGACTGTATAGATAACCGGTTCATTTAGGTGAAATTGCGTTGATACTTTTAGTATGAACTTTGGATTTGCTCGAAGGGCTACGTAATTCTCTGTGAAGTGTAGGAAAAGTTCTTTGATTGTAAAGGCCTCCATTTCACTAACTCTTCTTGCAGAAGTAAGAGCAAGCAAGAGGGATACCTTCCATGTGAGAAATGTAAGTTCTGCTTTATGAATCGTCTCAAATGGTCGTCTCATCAACTGTGCTAGGACCACATTGAGTTTCTACTCTGGAGGAGGCGAGCGCACTGGAGGAAAAGCGTGGAAAAGGCCTCTCATGAATTGTTTATGGGAGGAGATGGACAGAAGGAAGGAATCTGAGGAGATTTCCTGTACCAGGAAATTGCTGCCAGGTGAACTTTTATTGAAGAAAAGATGAGACCTGATTTAGCTAGTGAGAGGAGGTAAGGTAAAATCTGCTCAGCAGGGGCTTGCAGCGGATTAACTTTGTTTTCTCCGCACCAGAAACAGAATCTTTTCCATTTCAGACGATATGTTTAGCAAGTATTTCTCTACAGTCTTGTGGAATATTGAGATCCTTAAATTCTAGGAATTCAGGAGCCATGCGTGCAAGTGAAGAGAATGTGGATCCGGATGAATCACTCGGCCCTTGTTCCTCGATAACATCGTAGCTGACGGATGAAGATGAATGCGTCTGACTTGCGACAATAGGAGCAGCTCCGGAAATAATATTGTCTGGGCCAACGGGGTGCTATCAAGGAGGCACCGTTCCCTTTCCATTTTGATTAGTACCCTGGGGATTAATGGGATGAGGAAAAAGCGTAGGTATATATCCCTGACCATCGCATTAAAATGGCATTCCCCCTTGACCCTGGTAGTGGGAACCTGCTGGCATATTACTGGCATTTTTCGTTTTCCTTTGTTGCAAAGAGGTCCAGAGCTGGTTTCCTCATCTTTGGAAGATTCGATCCACCTATGCTTGCTCTAGCTCCCACTCGTGGCAGCTGGACTGAGACCTGCTTAGTGTACCTGCTAGGATTTTGTGTAGACACCTGGCATGCTCGGCCTTCAACGAGATTCCATGGAGCGTTGTCCATTCCCATAATTCCTGCGCTTCTTGAGATAGAGTCATGGATTTTGTTCCTCTTTGCTTGTTTATATAGTACATGCTGGTCGTATTGTCCGTATGGACCAACACTGAGGAACCTGCTATTCTTGGCAGGAAAGCCTGAAGAGATAGGAATATGGCTTTGAGTTACAATCGGTTGATGAGTTGTTTTTTCTGTATCGAAGACCATTTTGCCTGGATTTGCAAATCCTTCAGATGACCTCCCCATCCCTCCATGGAGGCGTCTGTTTTCAGAATGAAATCTGGAGTACTTTGCAGAAAGGTTAGACCTTGAACAAGATTTGTCGTTTGAGACCACCATTGTAGGGTTTCCACCATCCTTGTTGTAATTCGAATTACATCTTCGAAAGATCCCAAAGCTTGCTGCCACTGTTTCTGCAGTTCTTCCTGAAGAGGCCTCATCTCTAATCTGGCTAAAGGTATTAGGTTTATTGCTGAAGAGCACATCCCCAGAAGCGATTTGAACATTCATACAGAAACTGACTTTCTTCTTGAAATGGTCCTGGCTAACCTTTGGAGCTGCATCTGTCTCTCTTGAGACAACAATGCTTTGCATTGAACGGTGTCCAGGGATGCTCCCAGAACGATATTACCTGAGTTGGACATACATTTGAATTTCCCTGTTTAGAGTGAGTCCCAATGCATTGAATAGATGGAGACAAGCTGTCATAGTATGATTGGCTTCCTGCGCTGTTGCAGCTTTGAGTAGCCAATCGTCGAGGTATGGAAAGACTTGAAACCCCTGAAGATCCGTGGTGCTGATTTTAAACCAAACAGGAGCACTTTGAATTGATAGTGGGTACCAGCCATGGTGAACCGTAGATATTTCTTGTGTTTTGGGTGGATTGGGATATGAAAGTATGCGTCTTTCATGTCGAGTCAAGTCATGAAATCTCCTTTGTTTAAGCACCCGGAGAGTGTTACCATCCTGAATGTCTGTTTTTGAGAAACTTGTTCAGCTTCCTGAGGTCCAGAATCGGTCTCCATTCTCCTGACTTCTTTCTTATTATGAAGAAACGAGAATAGAAACCTCTTCGTCACCGAGCGAATGGTACTTCTTCTATTGCTTCCTTGAGGAGCATGATCAAGACTTATTTTCGCAATAAGTGAAGATGAGGGGGAGAGGGACCCCTGGGCGGAGTAATAGGTCGTTTTTGAAAGAATTCTAGAGGTTGACCCTTGGTGAGTAGGTCCAACTCCCAGCAGTCTGATGTGCAGCCTGGGAGATGACAGAATCTGACTTTGGGTGTCTAATAAGGCAAGATGGAGAGTCCTCCGGAGCCTTATATTTCTTCTCTACACGATGCAGTACGGGTGGTATGGATGCCGGCACCTTCATAATCTTTACAACCTCCTGTCATATATGGTCGATGATAGGAATTGAACGTACCACTTTCCTTGTGTCCTCTTTAAATCATACAGAAAACATTCTGTTTGTTTTGCAGTGATGGTAAGTGGAACCTATTGGCTGCCCTCTGCATCAAATTGTGAAATCCCCAGATATCTTCTGGAGGAGAGTCTCAAGGCAAGTGTGGATGAGGGGATGGCGTCTGGATCACAATCATCCCAAGGATCAGGAACAGATGCCGGATCAGGTAATTCTCCTTCTTCTACCTCCGAAGAGGAAGTATTCTGATCTCCAGGGTCCACTGGAACTGAGACCGTTGCATTCGCTGGTGTACTAGGTACCTGAGGATCTGGTACGCCCGTTGGCACTTCCACCTGAGGAACCTGGTCATCTGGTGGACTCTGTTGAGGAGGGAATCTTTGTAATCTGCTAACATGGCTTGCAGGTCCTGTAGCAATGAGGGCGGTAGATGAGCCATTTCTCTATGGCGTGGTTCCTGTCAGAGATTAAATTGATAGCTATGACCTGGAGCCATATATTGTTCCTGATAATAATGTGCATCATGGTAATTTTCCTCTTCATCATTATCATCCTGGCATTTTCCATGGAGCTCAGATGGACTGTGAGCTACCCCATATAGGTCGCCATCATCATCATCCTCATCATAATCTTCCTCTTCCTCAATATAACCTTCCAAAAGCTGTGATGGGAGAAAAGGTGATACTTTACTATAGTCTTGCAAAGACAGGCGTAGAAATGTCTTTTTCACAGTAGTAACTTGAGTTATCCTCGTCGATGGTGCAGAAATTATAATTGAGGGAATTTCCTTTGTCAACGGTGTCATTGTCAACTGTAATTCCATCACGGGTGTTGTCAACGACAATGTTTTTCTTGTCGACGGGGATGTTGTCGTCGATGGTGTCGTCGCCCGTGACTTCATCGACGGTGTCTGTGCCGTTGATGATGGGTTGTCGACGGATTTCAACGACGAAGGTCCTGTCACAATAGAAATCTTAGTAGATTGTTGTTTTGTGTATTGAAGCCACAAAAGTAATCTCCTCTCTCTGTCCTTGAGGGTTTTGTTCGAAAAGGTGTGACAGATCTTACAGTCCTTCAACTCATGCCTGGGATACAGGCAATAAATACATTCTTTATGTGGGTCATCCACATGGACCCTCTTCTTCCCACAGGTCTTGCAAGGGTGGAAGAGGCCTTTCTTGTCTGACATGATGACACAGTTTGCTGAATAGAAGTCAAAAACTGAGTAGCACTCAGGAAGACTCCCTGCCACACAACATGCAGTGAAAATCTAAAGAGAAATTGCCTCTGCTGGGAGTGTTCTAGAGGGTACGTACAGCTGATTGGCTGGAGCCAACTTTTTGTCCTTTTTGGAAAAGGACATAGATAGGCTACTAATGGATGGCCTTGGGCCCTTTTTAGCCTATTTATTATTTATGGCACTGCTTTTCTATTTCACTGGTGGACTCTCATCTCGATGACGGGGAATGATTCAGGCATGTGAATCTATGAAAGATACCCCAATACTGGATAAAGTGGCATTCCTCTGTCTCTCCCTGTTGGCCATCATCCGCATTCGTTCCATCTCTGGAGGGAAAAGAAGTGGAGAGAGGGGGCATCCCTGCCTAGGCACCTTTGAACCCTTCAGGACTAAGAAATGATCCGGCAGCTATGCACACAGGCCAGACAGTGCATAGAGGCAGAATGTGTATAGACAATCTTTAATGAAGTTGAGGCACAACTTTGTAAAGGAGCTCAACATTGAGGCACGCTGAACTTAAGTGCAGCGTATTCCTAGAAGATGCTGGAGCATGTCGCTGGAATAGCTAATGTGCTGGGGTTGAGCAGCACCTTGTTTGCGAGGTGAAGAACCTGCAGGGTGATAAGAGGTGCATAAAGGAGAGAGTCACTGGGATGCCTATCATAGATTCAGCAATTGATCCTTATGCTATGCATAAACTCAGTTTACAAATTATTCTTTATAATTGAGCCACTCATTTTCTGATAATTGCCACCTGATGATCAGCCAGCATCTTCCCACCCCAGCCAAGTCAATTCCTTCCCCCTTGCACCATCTCATTCAGAATTTTTAAAAAAGAGGGGTTTGCCATTTGGATCAACATTTACTTAGCCAGGGTCCGAAGAACACACCTTTATTGAACAGGTTCCAGATAAACACTATGCTATATCGATCTGCCGGAGTCGTTTACCTCCACTCTCCTGGCCAAATCTCACCTGGAGGAACAAAAAACCACTCTCAACAAAGAACTTTGAAACAATGTTTATGATGAGTCCGCATTCTGCTATGTAGGTAATGTTTTACTAAAGGATGTTTTCATGGAAAATTTGTTACTGATTGTCCATTGTTTAAAAAATGAAAAGCTTCAGCATTTTGACCAATATATTTCTCTTACGCCACCCCCTGCATTTTCTAGAACTTACCCAATAAAAACTGATCCCGTAATGGCTGCTATCTTCTCTGCAAAAAAGAATAATGAAACCAAGATCATTAAAATAGAAAGAGGTAAACACATTTTCAATTTTCTAGACAAAAAGACTTCAGTATTTATTAAGGTAAGTGATAATTCAGATAACTTTGTGAGTTGAGTGCTTGCTATAGACACTTTAGTAACCCATGGGTTACAATTTTAAATAACAGAAAGTAGGGGCCAGATTCTTCTACGTTCTCTTAAATGAGTTTTATCAACAATCATTGCTTTAAAACACAACAGACAATTCAAAGTGTGGTCTGACCTACATATGGATAAGGTTCTCTTTATGTGACTTGTCCAAAGAGTCTCTTATTCCCAATTGGTGGGCATCCAGCCACGTAGTGGTGGGACACAAAACTGCTTCTCACGGTAGTCAAATTCAATATTTGCAGAGGAGCTAGAGAGTATGTAAGGCAATGTATATGTAAACATGCTTCCGGAAAATGTGTAGGAGCACACAATTGCTAGCTCCCGCTTAAAAAAAAATATTAACAGGTTGATCGTTATGTCTAGAGGAGTAGTTTA